>NW_027468564.1:12312504-12790004 GCF_046254945.1 Alosa pseudoharengus | reverse complement strand
GTAGTCAACTACTGCAGGTCAGAGACTGTTGGGTTTCCTCCCCAGCCATTACAGTGATGCAGTTAAACATGCGGTTAGCAATTTCGGCTTTTCAGAAAATGATACCAGTGTTTCCACTGAAATACAGTAGATAGATAGATCGATAGAGATGGATAGATACTTTATTGATCCCCAAGGGGAAATTCAAGGTATGAGGGTACATGTACATCATATAAGAAGGACAATTTTCTTGATTCAGAGTCCATGGAGTTCAGAGAGCTTGCCACTATTTTGATTCGTAACAATGCAGCAGTGTATTTTGGGATGGACTGTCATACTGAATACCACCAAGGATGTAGGATGCATCATCCGTTTTCATCCATTAACATACGTGGTATTGGCCACGTTCGTAGAGATTGCATTCAAAAATTGTATATAGGCTTAATAGAAATTACTAGGAAAGGTGCCGGTTTTCCTTTTAGAGTTAGCCTGGGTTTTCCCATGCTGCCTTATGCGCGCGATTTTATTCACGCTGCTAGGCAGCCTGGATTCCATCGAGCAAATTTTCGCCTCAGTTAGGGGACCAATCACAGAACGGAGGGAGGGCAGCAAGACGATGACGACACACCGAAGCCGTTTTGAGCTACGTACAGACGCATTTGATAGACATTCGTAGCGCCCAATAAACGGTTCTGGGCATTCGTAAACCACGTTTCAAATACGATAAAAATGAATGTCTAGTTCCCAGACCCCATCTCAATGAGATGAGGTCTGGCGTTAGCCAGGCTATTTAGATGTAGGCTACATATTAAAAATGTAAAAGTAGTTAAATAACCTTTTCACATTATATGCATTCACATTAATGACTTGGTAGATTTGTATCCATTAACATCATACTGTACATGATTGATGGGCACCACGTCATTCACTGAAGCACAGTGATTGTCCACGTTGATAGACAGATTGCATTCTAAAATTGTACATAATGCTCAATAGAAATGATTAGGAAAGTGAATGTGCATAATGCTCAATAGAAATGATTAGGAAAGTGAATGTACATAATGCTCAATAGAAATTATTAGGAAAGTCAATGTGCATAATGCTCAATAGAAATGATTAGGAAAGCGATTGGCCATGTTGATAGAGAGATTGCATTCTAAAATGAATGCTTAATGGAAATTATTAGGATGGGAAGTGGAAGTGATTGCATGTTATCCTTTTACATGTCCAAATTGAAAATGCTTCTTATCTGAATGCAATAAATGTAGAGTATTCCTTGACAAAGTGCTTTTTATCTGGATGCAGATAAAAGTAGATAGTTTTATCTGGATGAAAATAAAATGTAGAGTATTCCTTGACTAAATGTCTTAGCTACTTTTCTTCCTAATGTTATATGTTGCAGACATGACGGGCACATTTCTACACACCGCCATCAATGATGTCTTGCCTGACCTTCCAGAAATGTCAAAAGACATTTTAAAAGAAACCTTACAATCCCTCGGGGTGGAGACCGAGGGTGATCTTCAGCTTATTGAGGAGGCAGATTTGTTGTCATCCTTGCGACCCATTCAAGCCCGAAGGGTGGTTGCTGCCTGGAAGCGGAAATGTAAGTTTTGTAGTATGCAACGCAACCAGTTGGTCCAAAATAGAGCGGAAATGTAAGTTTTGTAGCATGCGACGCAACCAGTTGGTCCAAAATACAGCGGAAATGTAAGTTTTGTAGTATGCGACGCAATCAGTTGGTCCAAAATAGAGCGGAAATGTAAGTTTTGTAGTATGCGACGCAATCAGTTGGTCCAAAATAGAGCGGAAATGTAAGTTTTGTAGTATACGACACAATCAGTTGGTCCAAAATAGAGCGGAAATGTAAGTTTTGTAGTATGCGACGCAATCAGTTGGTCCAAAATAGAGCGGAAATGTACGTTTTGTAGTATGAGCCGCAACCAGTTTGTCCAAAATGCAAAATCATTCACATTATGTCCCTTGTAATCTGTTGTGTGCGTGTGTGTGTTTTTAAAGGCCAGACTCTCGAATGCAGCAGACCGTCTCGTGGGGCCCTGGCAGGACCTCCCCCATCCTTGCCTCTGTCTTCGCCCAGGAGCTCCACCTCAACCTCTCCCAGCAGCTGCCGAAGCCCTGGTGCAGACTGTGTGGACGCCTTTAGCATACCGTGGGAAGAGCTCCCAGCGGAACTGATGCAGGCATTAGAGAGAGGTGCTCGGCCGAGTCCACAAATGAGGAGGCAGATGGTCAGGATGGTAGTGAAAGAAATGACGGTTAAAACATCTCGCGTCACTAAACGAAACGTCTTAGACGTGGGCAAAGCGATGGTAGCTAAATACCCGAAGTCTCTACAGGACGTCATTGAGGGCGACGTAATTGGGTCAGGCTACCACTCCCTCGTGAAACAACTGCAGAACAGATTTGAGAACGTGAGGCGATGCACGGCCCCAAAAATACGGAAAAGAAAACGTCGCGCCGATGAGTCTGACACAGACGACAGTCCTCCCGAAAGAAGAGCTGTGATCCAGGACACCTACGGTTGCATCAACTGGGATCCGAAATCCATGCCCCTGGGAGAGGGCGAGGCGAGCCAGCACCAGATCAAAGAAAAGCTCCAAACGTTGTCTCTACAAACTGATCCAGATCCAGAGGAAGTGACACTACTGATGAGGTCAACTTTCTACGCACAGCGCAAACAGGTCAACCAAGGGAAAGACATCAAACACCTCGTGGAAGAGTGGCCCTTTTGGTTCGATGAACTCGGCATGTCGGTTCACTTCGAGGAACTAACTGGAACTGACCTGAAGGAAACATTCGCGCGCAATATTGACATGAAGGGGAAACGCCTCCTGGACTTCATGAGAACTGTTGGTATAAAAAAGAGCAAGTTCCTACCAGCTTTCATGAAGTTCCAGTTGATGAGGGGAGAGTTGACCGGTCGCTCTGAAGACGTCAAAGAGATAGTGCTACTTTTACTGTCTTACTTTGACGAGAGGGAAGACGCGATGTTTTGCTACGTGGAGGACTCGTGCCTGGCAGGGGAGCTGCAGATGCAGCAAGTTCCCTTGACCCCCACCATCGTGGTGTGTGGTAAGTTAGCTTTTCTTACTAGCTCACACATACACACACTCACTCTCTCCATTGTGGTGTGTGGTAAGTTAGCTTTTCTTACTAGCTCACACATACACACACTCACTCTCACCATCGTGGTGTGTGGTAAGTTAGCTTTTCTTACTAGCTCACACATACACCCACTCACTCTCACCATTGTGGTGTGTGGTAAGTTAGCTTTTCTTACTAGCTCACACATACACACACTCACTCTCACCATCGTGGTGTGTGGTAAGTTAGCTTTTCTTACTAGCTCACACATACACACACTCACTCTCACCATTGTGGTGTGTGGTAAGTTAGCTTTTCTTACTAGCTCACACATACACACACTCACTCTCACCATCGTGGTGTGTGGTAAGTTAGCTTTTCTTACTAGCTCACACATACACACACTCACTCTCACCATTGTGGTGTGTGGTAAGTTAGCTTTTCTTACTAGCTCACACATACACACACTCACTCTCTCCCAGACACACACACACACACACACAACTCACATGCATCTCACACACACACACACACACACACACACACACACACACACACACACTCACACACACACACTTGTCTGTCACTCACACTAAAACACAAATACACTGCCCTCCCTCACACATACACACACACACACACACACACACACACACACACACACACACACACACACACACAGTGTTACCTACTCAGCTGATGTGCATGTTGTGATCACTCTCTTTATTACACGGCTCTTCATAATGCTGAAGAATGCTCCATTCACTTGAATGGGCCTTCCCAATGTTCGGTGGTCTGCTAATTCTCAATAACAGACCGTTGCTAAGTATAACAGACCGCTGTCAAGGAAAATGGGTTTTGTGCTTCTATTTCATGTCTTTCATATCACTACGCAAGGACTAGAACTTCATTCAAAAGTGAAAGCGGACGGTTGATCAGCTGTGTTCTAAAGAATGTTTGATTCAAGTTCAGCGTGTGCTGGTTCAAACTATTTGTTTCTCAGCAAAAGCCACGATGAAACGGTAACAAATATTATTATTATTATTATTATTATTAACATTAACATTAATGTTTATTTTATTATTTTTTTAAAGGACAGAACTGTTTTTCCTCAAGCCGCTTTATGCTGAGTGTGGATCAGACGATAGTAAATAACAACATCTCCTCCTTCACGTCGGCCCTCAACTTGATGTTTGGCTCCTACTTCTGCTTCAACATTCATTACCCAGTAGAGCTGGCCTCAACGCTGGAGTTTCTGCAGAAGTACTGTAGGTCTCATCCATTACCCAGTAGAGCTGCAGAGGTAGGTCTCATTCATTACCCAGTAGAGCTGGCCTCAACGCTGGAGTTTCTGCAGAGGTACTGTAGGTCTCATCCATTACCCAGTAGAGCTGCAGAGGTAGGTCTCATTCATTACCCAGTAGAGCTGGCCTCAACGCTGGAGTTTCTGCAGAGGTACTGTAGGTCTCATCCATTACCCAGTAGAGCTGCAGAGGTAGGTCTCATCCATTACCCAGTAGAGCTGGCCTCAACGCTGGAGTTTCTGCAGAGGTACTGTAGGTCTCATTCATTACCCAGTAGAGCTGGCCTCAAGGCTGGAGGGTCTCATTCATTACCCAGTAGAGCTGGCCTCAAGGCTGGAGTTTCTGCAGAGGCAGGTCTCATTCATTACCCAGTAGAGCTGCAGAGGTAGGTCTCATCCATTACCCAGTAGAGCTGGCCTCAAGGCTGGAGGGTCTCATTCATTACCCAGTAGAGCTGGCCTCAAGGCTGGAGGGTCTCATTCATTACCCAGTAGAGCTGGCCTCAAGGCTGGAGTGTCTCATTCATTACCCAGTAGAGCTGGCCTCAAGGCTGGAGTTTCTGCAGAGGTAGGTCTCATTCATTACCCAGTAGAGCTGTAGCCTAGCTAACGTCAGACCTCATCTCATTGAGATGGGGTCTGGGAACTACCCAGAACTGCCCAGAGCCTTTTATTGGGCGCTACGAATGTCTATCAAATGCGTCTGTATGTAGCTCATAGACCTGGTAAGTCCCGCCCCTTCCGCTAACCCCGCTGGACCTCTAGGTTGAAAAATCGTCAATGCAA
Source organism: Alosa pseudoharengus (assembly GCF_046254945.1). Taxonomy (NCBI): domain Eukaryota; kingdom Metazoa; phylum Chordata; class Actinopteri; order Clupeiformes; family Clupeidae; genus Alosa; species Alosa pseudoharengus. Next base: position 12,784,831 of record NW_027468564.1, on the reverse strand, counting down.
GTGAATGTGAGAAAATATTTTTTTTTTCTGGTCCCGTTTCAATTTGCCATAAATGTCAACATATGTTGTCTGTGAATTTTTAATATATATTTTCGTGTAAAGAACGCTACAATTTAGCGGGTAGAAGTTTGATGCGGTTAGACTTTGTGTGAGAGCACTTTGTGGACTACAGCTGTCCCCTAGACCAGGGGGACTCAAATGAGCCGAGAGCCACTTCTGCCAACGTCAACTGATTGGAGGGCCACGTCAGTGTTCAAGAATAATACAAAAAAAGAACGGCTATTTCTGAAAATGCAATACCCCCCCCCCCCCAAAAAAAAAAGAAAGAAAAATACTGTATAACACAAAACTGCAAACAGAAAGTGCAAGTCTTTTATCTCTTTTTAGACACCTGTGCTAGCAACCTTAGCTTATAAATAAAATAATGATAAAATAAATATTAATAGGCTACAAATTATAAAAACAAAAAAGCATAAAAACAGGTATGTGTGTTTCACATGTGTGTTGAAAGTGGTCAGAGATATAGTCCTACTGTAAATGTAAAAATCTTATATCTGTATAAACAAAAGTTTATGAAGGGGGTAAATTTACCACTGGATGGCAAGCACCTCAAATTATGCACCTTTCAGAAAATACTGGATGTTGAACATATTTGAGCAGGTTTTCTTTCTTTTTTGTCATATTACCCACATAACAAATGAACAGGAAAACAGTAGGCCTAAGATGTAAGCCAACAATAATAAACTATTACTATAACCAGAAACCGTTATTATAGGCACTCAATAAAGTAGCCTGGTCAAATCAGTTCCTATCACGGGTGACTTTGTAGTTCTTCAGAGCCCTATTTTTACTACCTCTGCTGTCTGTACCACGTCCATTACGGACACTATCATCACGATTAGCACTGCCACCTCCAGCTATGTTGGGCAGAGGGTCGAAATAAGCATGGTAGTGGGCACCGTTGTATACACGCAGAGACGCACCTCCATTCACAGACGCACCGTGACTGTCACTGTCAATAGACGATCGATCATAATCTCCAAAAGGCAGATATTCTTCTACAGAATCTGAATAGGTGAATAACATAGCCTACCAAAGACTTCATTACACGTTAACTTTTTTTAACATTTGGTGTATATTTCTGCTTCAAATTGTGCAAAACTATAGCCTGCATCGCTTCCGCGTCATTACAAACAAATGCACGTCTTTGTGTTTCTCGCGTGTAATACAAGTATTTCCTGAAAACTTTGTGCAGCGAATTTGGGCTTGAATCGAAGCTCTGGGTGTTTAGCAACTAGTGGAGGAGAGTACAAATGAGATTTGTCACCGTACTTGGATCTATCGTCTATTTTAATCAGTGTTGTTGTTTGTCACAATCTAAAAATACCCTTAAGGGCCGAATTACATTATTATAGTGCCATTAGGTCGCGGGCCGGAATTGGGCCGGATGCGGGCCGGGATTTTGAGACCCCTGATTTACAGAATGTTGTTAGATGAAGAGGTCAAGCAATTGACTTTTTTTTAGGGTTTTCTGGCAACTGCATGCTAGCCTAGCTCCTTAATCACTATGCTACCACCGCCCATTATTCTTGAATTTCCCCTGGGGATCAATAAAGTATCTATCTATCTATCTATTATTAAATTCTCTCTCTCTCTCTCTCTCGTCTTTCTTTTTCCCAAGGTGTTTTTATTCAGTCAATCCACAGAAGGGGACCAAAGTGGCGAAGACCAGCACGACCCATCACATGAACCCGCGAGTTCTCACCCTCATTCAGGACCTCTCAGACCATGATTGGCTCGAAGTCTAAACAGTCTCACACTCTCTCAGACCATGATTGGCTCGAAGTCTAAACACACTCTCTCAGACCATGATTGGCTTTAAGTCTAAACAGTCTCACACTCTCTCACTCACACAGTGTTTTGTATGATGAACCCCCGAGTTCCCACCGTTGCTAAGGGCCTCTCAGAATGTTAAGACTTCAAGCCACTCATCATGGTCCAAGTCTCACTCCCACATGTTCCGTTTCACTCACACATATTCCATCTCACTCAACGTATTCCGTCTCACTCTCACATATTCCATCTCACTCAACGTATTCCGTCTCACTCTCACATATTCCATCTCACTCACAAATATTCCATCTCACTCTCACTCACACATATTCCGTCTCACTCTCACTCACAAATATTCCATCTAACTTTCATTCACACATATTCTGTTTCACTCTCTCTATAAACACTTGTTTGTTCCATTGTTGGTACAATGTTTTGTACAGTTTTGTAGACAATTGAGATTTGCTACAATAAAGTTTTTGTAGTAAAAAAAAAATCTTTGAGATTATTATTGATACTAACAACTGATGAAAAATACTTACTCACAAAGAACTTTATCCTGCTGCCAAGAGTACTCCTAAATCACACTAAAAGTTTTTAGCTAGGTGTTTTCTCTTCAAACCTATTCACAAAGCTGCTGAGACCAACTGAGAGACGTCTCCACTCATCAGGGACCTAATTCAGTTAATTGCCAGTCTTATAATGAGACTTTTACAGAGGAATAATTTCAGTTTCAATTTAATTTCACTTACAGAGCACCAAAACATTACACACGTCTCATGGCGCTTTACAGAATGCTAAACATTCAAAGAGAGCCCATGCGTAACAGGGGCAAGGAAAAACTCCCTAGAATTGGAGATACATATAGGAAGAAACCTCGAGCAGATCCACGACTCAAGGGCCTGACCCATCTGCCTAGGGTCAGTTACAGGGCAGTAAGGTCTGTATACATGATAAATGAAAGGTTAGGTTTAGAGAATAGAACATGGTGTGTAAAGCCACTTGAGGTATATGTTACAAAGAGGTAGGATGGTGTTGCTTAATGTTGCTTATTTTAGTCATGCTAATTTAGCAGAAATCCAGAGTGAAGAGGAAAAAGTCATAATTTAAATGCGATAATTTAAAATTCCAATGCGGAAAAAATTTGCAAGATACCGGAGCTCCTTACTTGGGCAAAGCTGGTAGCTTATAGGCTAACTTCAGTGGTCTATAGATGAAAGTGAGCAAAATAATGCAGCGCTCTGATTTGTCGAAAAACTTTTCAACCGACTTATCAGAAATCAGGTCAAACTTATAAAAGAGGGGAAAAGAGTCCAGAGTACTTTCGAGGTCAAAGTGCGCGGCTAGTATACAAAATGCATACAGGGTAGCCGTGGCTTATTAATTAGCACTTCGGACTTGTAACCGGAGGATTGCCGGTTTGAACCCTCGACCAGTAGAAACGGCTGAAGTGCCCTTGAGCAATGCACCTAACCCCTCACTGCTCCTGGAGCGCCACTGTTGTTGCAGGCAGCTCACTGTGCCGGGATTAGTGTGTGCTTCACCTCACTGTGTGTTCACTGTGTGCTGAGTGTGTTTCACTAATTCACGGATTGGGATAAATGCAGAGACCAAATTTCCCTCATGGGATCAAAAGAGTATATATACTTATACTTATACTTACTTAGGTCAGAATATAAGATATACATCATTCATTCTGCTCCTGATCAAACGTAATGCCTACCTCCTACAATCCCAGACTTTTAAAAGCCTTAAATATCAAAAATGAACTCTTAAGACATTTTCATTTTAAGACTTTCTAATGATCCACAGGCCCCTGTCGATCTTGTGTTAGAGTGTCTGACAAATGTATGTTAACCTTTAACTGAAATTCTAAGGAGTTTTTGCTAAACAAATTGGTTTGAATATACATCTCCTCTATTCCTGCTTTAGAGAGAGCTGACCCCAGAATGGAGTACACTGTCCCTTCAGATGCAGACATCAAATCTGAAGAGATTCAGGTACTGTATTGGAATTTTGTATACATAATATCATGATTGCAACCCATTTGATCTGACAAGCTAATGCTAATAAAACTGCCCATTTGACCTGACATGCTAATGCTAATACACTTGTAAACTCATTTCATAAAACCATGTCATGCTAATGGTCAACAACCTCACATCATCAGACAAACTCATAAAAAGACAAAATATGGTGAGAAAAACTAATAAAGGTCTCATCTCAGACTCCACTGGTCTCGTCTGACGGTCAGAGGCTGCTGGAGGCGCCAGTCTCTGAAGATGAAGGTGATGGTGATGATGATGAGTATGGAGAGTACAGTAATTCAGGTAGGCAGTGCTGAGGAAAGAGCAACACTCACACACAGACACATACAGGACACACACACACACACACATTGGGAAAAAGTCTCTGATATTCTGGGTGGTAAAGCACTTTTTACTGTAGACTATAAAAACATGCCAGCAAAGAGTGCAGAATGAAGAGTTAAGCGTTGTGTGACGGTGATCTAGACTATTGGGTCAAAGTAAGAGAAGGATGAGAAGTGAGAAGTAAGAATAGGATGAGAAGTGAGAGTAGGATGAGAAGTAAGAGTAGGATGAGAAGTGAGAAGTAAGAATAGGATGAGAAGTGAGAGTAGGATGAGAAGTGAGAAGTAAGAGTAGGATGAGAAGTAAGAGTAGGATGAGAAGTAAGAGTAGGATGAGAAGTGAGAGTAGGATGAGAAGTAAGAGTAGGATGAGAAGTGAGAAGTAAGAATAGGATGAGAAGTGAGAAGTGAGAGTAGGATGAGAAGTAAGAGTAGGATGAGAAGTGAGAAGTAAGAATAGGATGAGAAGTGAGAAGTGAGAGTAGGATGAGAAGTAAGAGTAGGATGAGAAGTGAGAGTAGGATGAGAAGTGAGAAGTGAGAGTAGGATGAGAAGTGAGAGTAGGATGAGAAGTGAGAGTAGGATGAGAAGTGAGAGTAGGATGAGAAGTGAGAAGTGAGAGTAGGATGAGAAGTAAGAGTAGGATGAGAAGTGAGAGTAGGATGAGAAGTGAGAAGTGAGAGTAGGATGAGAAGTGAGAGTAGGATGAGAAGTGAGAGTAGGATGAGAAGTGAGAAGTAAGAGTAGGATGAGAAGTGAGAAGTAAGAGTAGGATGAGAAGTAAGAGTAGGATGAGGATGAGAAGCAAGAGTAGGATGAGAAGTGAGAGTAGGATGAGAAGTAGGGTTGGGCACCGAAACACGGTTCTAATATGGCACCGGTGCCGACACAAACGGTAGTAACTGCATCGAATAACAACGTGGATTTCGGTGCCTCATTTCGGTGCTTAAATAGTGTTATTAATTTATTTATTATTAATTTATTATTAGCGTTTTTAATTTATTTTTTTATAGGAGGCATGACTGCTTGTCATGCGCCATCTCTAACGTCTTGCTCTGATAGTAACACATCCAGATACAGTTAGCTGACATATGATAAACACTGGATGTATAAACCAGAGGGGTGCACCACACAGGCGAGTGGACAGTGTTTGACAGCTTGCGTGAGCCAGTAGCTTACTTTAAAGCGATATCGCAAGCTCCTGTCAAAATCTAGCAGTGGGCCTAACTACACACAAGCAAAAGGCTATGAAACAACATCAACAGTAGGCTAGCCTATACGTTACACAATATCCTTGCTAATGCGCTGACATTTGCTGACATTTATTTGAAATGTTATCAGCAAAGTTGTAAGGTGAAAACTTTATTTCACGGTGTGTTAAACAACGTAATGGCATGATATTAATCTTTCATGTGCATGAGGCCCATATCATCACAATGAATATGAAGATCATGTTAAAAGTTAGCTGGCAAAAACATAAATATGTAGGTTACATACCTGATGTCACTGATCTGTCAATCTGTCATCTACGAAACCATCTCCGTACGTTATCGCTAATTAAACTCAGCTGACTGGTGTTAGCGCATAGCCATAGTTGCTGTTAAAATGCCTACTAGCCTAGCGCTGGGAATCTAAACACTTCAACACCGACATGTAGACTAACATGTTCAAAACTACTGCGTGTTATGGGTTAAGACGTGACTATTTCTTGAAGCATTTGGGAACACACTGAATTAACTGGAAAGTAGAGTCCCTGTTAGATTAGCTTGCTTGCGCCGTTGTCCATGACCTGGCAGTTTTATGGCAAGCGATTTTAACATTTAACGTTATGGCAAACCGCCTACACTGGGTAAACTTGAAAGCAGAGCTTACTATTGTGTGTGCATGCATGGCAAGCTGTTTTAACATTTAAATGTATTATTAATGAGATATTGATAGTAAATTGAATATAACAGTTCAATTTCATGTTCAAATTTGTCTTATCAATAAAAAAAAAGCAATTCATGCTTTAGACCATTTTAATTTAAAACACTTTAAAAACAAAGTACCGGTTCAGGCACCGTTTCGGCACCGGCACCATTTTAAAAGTATCGATTTAGCACCGGTATCGGATAAAACCCAAACGATACTCAACCCTAATGAGAAGTGAGAGTAGGATGAGGATGGGAAGTGAGAGTAGGATGAGAAGTAAGAGTAGGATGAGAAGTGAGAGTAGGATGAGAAGTAAGAGTAGGATGAGAAGTGAGAGTAGGATGAGAAGTAAGAGTAGGATGAGAAGTAAGAGTAGGATGAGAAGTGAGAAGTAAGAGTAGGATGAGAAGTGAGAGTAGGATGAGAAGTGAGAAGCAAGAGTAGGATGAGAAGTGAGAGTAGGATGAGAAGTGAGAGTAGGATGAGAAGTAAGAGTAGGATGAGAAGTGAGAAGTAAGAGTAGTATGAGAAGTGAGAGTAGGATGAGAAGTGAGAAGCAAGAGTAAGATGAGAAGTGAGAGTAGGATGAGAAGTGAGAGTAGGATGAGAAGTGAGAGTAGGATGAGAAGTAAGAGGATGAGAAGTGAGAGTAAGATGAGAAGTGAGAGTAGGATGAGAAGTGAGAGTAGGATGAGAAGTGAGAGTAGGATGAGAAGTGAGAGTAGGGTGAGAAGTGAGAGTAGGATGAGAAGTGAGAAGTGAGAGTAGGATGAGAAGTGAGAGTAGGATGAGAAGTGAGAGTAGGATGAGAAGTGAGAAGTGAGAGTAGGATGAGAAGTGAGAGTAGGATGAGAAGTAAGAGAAGGATGAGAAGTAAGAGAAGGATGAGAAGTAAGAGGAGGATCAGAAGTGAGAAGTAAGAGTAGGATGAGAAGTGAGAATAGGATGAGAAGTGAGAGTAGGATGAGAAGTAACAGTAGGATGAGAAGTGAGAAGTGAGAGTAGGATGAGAAGTGAGAGGATGAGAAGTGAGAAGCAAGAGTAGGATGAGAAGTAAGATGAGAAGTAAGAGGAGGATGAGAAGTGAGAGTAGGATGAGAAGTGAGAGTAGGATGAGAAGTGAGAAGCAAGAGTAGGATGAGAAGTAAGATGAGAAGTGAGAGTAGGATGAGAAGTGAGAAGTGAGAGTAGGATGAGAAGTGAGAGTAGGATGAGAAGTGAGAGTAGGATGAGAAGTGAGAGGATGAGATGTGTGAGTAGGATGAGAAGTAAGAGGAGGATGAGAAGTGAGAGTAGGATGAGAAGTGAGAGTAGGATGAGAAGTGAGAGGATGAGATGTGTGAGTAGGATGAGAAGTAAGAGGAGGATGAGAAGTGAGAAGTAAGAGTGAGAGTAAGATGAGAAGTGAGAGTAGGATGAGAAGTATAAATATAAGTATATATACTTTTTTGATCCCGTGAGGGAAATTTGGTCTCTGCATTTAACCCAAATGGTGAATTAGTGAAACACAAACAGCACACAGTGAACACACAGTGAGGTGAAGCACACACTAATCCCGGCGCAGTGAGCTGCCTGCTACATCGGCGGCGCTCGGGGAGCAGTGAGGGGTTAGGTGCCTTGCTCAAGGGCACTTCAGCCGCGGCCCACTGGTCGGGGCTCGAACCGGCAACCCTCCGGTTACAAGTCCAGAGTGCTAACCAGTGGGCCACTGCTGCCCCCAAATGAGAAGAGATGAGATGAGAAGTGAGAGTAGGATGAGAAGTGAGAGTAGGATGAGAAGTGAGAGTAGGATGAGAAGCGTTGTGTGATGGTGATCTAGACCAGTGATTCTTAAACTAGGGGTCGCGACCCCAAATGGGGTCGCCAAAAACTTCCATGGGGTCGCCAATTATTTTCTGTATTCAGTCTGAAAATATTATTAGGGGAAACAAAGGAAAATTATATTGGCCTTTTCTGCCTTTTTCTTATTTGCAGTTAAGAGAAGAGAGGGAAATGTTTTCGTCTTTCAACGAGATCTGGTTCAGTCTATGGGCTACTGGTCCGCGGATAGAAACAATGTAACTATCTGCTCCCACTATGCAAACTCAACTTGTTCCCGCTATTTTAAGTAAAACAAAACAAAAGACATAGGTAGCCTACTAGCCAACAAGGACAGGTGGCTGCTTAAAAAATTGAACAAAAGCTCGGAAGTGCCATCTACCAGTGCGTCTACTCCTCCGTGATCCTCAGATGAGACAAGTCTACAGGCCGGTGTATCTCTGTGTCGCCGTATGCAGCATTCCTCCTAGAATTAAACTTGCTCACGGAAGCATGCCCACCCTTCCCATTGAAATTGTTAAAGATAGTAAACCAGAAAAGGGAAATAAAAAATACTGTTATTGTTATCGCCATAAATATAATTAATGTAACGTTGTAGGCCTGGCCTAATGCTGCATGTGTATGTGTGTGTGCGTGCTTATGTGTGTGCGCGCGCTACGCACATAGCGCTCTGATATGATATGGTGGCAGCCTACACTTGTTTAATCGTGATTGTTTGGTTTTCTCGGTTCTTGTTCATATGGAGTAAATAAAACAAATGACTTTGCTTTCTAGTTTTTGCTTGATTTAGTTGTTAACGTTTGAGGGGGGTATTTGAGTAAGGACTTAGAATGGGTTTGGGGAAAGTGGGGTCGCCAGACCTCGCCATACTTTTTTGTGGGGTCGCCAGACAAAAAGTTTAAGAACCACTGATCTAGACTGTTGGGTCGAAGTAAGAGTAGGATGAGAAGTGAGAGTAGGATGAGAAGTGAGAGTAGGATGAGGATGAGAAGTGAGAGTAGGATGAGAAGTAAGAGTAGGATGAGAAGTGAGAGTAGGATGAGGATGAGAAGTGAGAGTAGGATGAGAAGTGAGAGTAGGATGAGAAGTGAGAGTAGGATGAGGATGAGAAGTGAGAGTAGGATGAGAAGTGAGAGTAGGATGAGGATGAGAAGTGAGAGTAGGATGAGAAGTAAGAGTAGGATGAGAAGTGAGAGTAGGATGAGAAGTGAGAGTAGGATGAGAAGTGAGAGTAGGATGAGAAGTGAGAGTAGGATGAGAAGTGAGAGTAGGATGAGAAGTAAGAGTAGGATGAGGATGAGAAGTGAGAGTAGGATGAGAAGTGAGAGTAGGATGAGAAGTGAGAGTAGGATGAGAAGTGAGAGTAGGATGAGGATGAGAAGTGAGAGTAGGATGATAAGTGAGAGTAGGATGAGAAGTGAGAAGTGAGAGTAGGATGAGAAGTAAGAGTAGGATGAGAAGTGAGAGTAGGATGAGAAGTGAGAGTAGGATGAGAAGTGAGAGTAGGATGAGAAGTGAGAAGTGAGAGTAGGATGAGAAGTGAGAGTAGGATGAGAAGTGAGAGTAGGATGAGAAGTGAGAGTAGGATGAGAAGTGTTGTGTGATGGTGATCTAGACTGTTGGGTCGAAGTAAGAGTAGGATGAGAAGCAATTTTCACAGGCAGTAACCAATCATTGTATGTTGTTGCAAGTTGGTAAATTGCAGGACTATGATTGAAGGAGACTTTGTTGTTCCTGGTACATTATCAACAATCCAAAATAAATAACCCTCCTTTTGCGTTCTGGCAGTAGTGAGAATAAATCCCAGAACAGAGTCGTGTATCTCTTCAGTTGCAGAACTTACATACTGGGCCAGGTCAGTTTTGTTTTGGTTAGGTGACTGTGTCTTCCTTTTTTATGTTAAACAGGAAATGGATCATCTCCCACCCCACTCGTCTCGTACACAGTGTTGAAGAATCCGAAACATTACTCCTGCTCTGTGTGTGGCAAAACCTTCCCGTTTTGGTCTGCGCTGCAACAACACCAGAACATACACACAAAGGAGAGGCCATACAGCTGCACCCAGTGTGGCAAGAGTTTCACTTTAAGACAGTATCTCCGATCTCACCTCCGTATTCACGCAGGAGTGAAACCACACCAATGCACTCAGTGTGGCAAGAGTTTCATTCGACGTAAGCATCTCGAGGATCACGAGCGCATTCACACAGGAGAGAGGCCGTACCACTGCAGTCAATGTGGCAAAAGCTTCACTCAAGAGGCAAACCTTAAACTGCACCAGCGCACTCACTCAGGAGAGAGACCGTACTGCTGCACTCAGTGTGGGAAGACTTTCAATAATGGGGACACTTTCAAACGACATCAACTCATTCACACAGGAGAGAAACCCTTTCAATGTCCTCAATGTGGGAAGAGTTTCAGTCGAAAGGGAAATCTCAAAGTACATCAACGCATTCACACAGGAGAGAGGCCTTATCAATGTGTTTAATGTGGGAAGGGTTTCTGTCAAACCTATAATCTAAGGGGCCGTCTACATGACGCCGGTTTTTCTGAAACCGGTGAGGTTTTGTTATCGGTTACGCCTTGCGTGTACACAACGCCGGCAGTTTAGGAGACTGTAACCGAGAGTTTTTGAAACCGGCTTCCGAAGTGGGAATTTTTAAAACCGCCGGCTAACTTTCGCCGTGTAGACGCCTGTAGGTGCAAACCCGGCAACTTTATGACGACATAACTTAGCCCCACCGCTCAACTCAGCCACGGCACTCCACCTGACACGCTGCTTGTAGCCCCACCTCTCAACTCAGCCACGGCACTCCACCTGACACGCTGCTTGTCAAAACAAACCAAACCATTTATTTATCATATTAAAATGTTTTTTCTTTCCCCTGTCATGATTTATGTGCACAATGTAGCCTATCAGCCTTTTGTGGCTAAGTTAGAAGTACACCTTAGCTTAACTTAGTTAAACATTAGCTTACTGCATGTTAATGTTTTCTCCAGTGGTGCTCAGACCTAATGCAATGCGTAGGCTAAGTATTTGACATTTCACATAGCAGTCACATACCTTGAAAATGAACTTTATTAGTTTAACAGTTGCACTGAATTGTCTGTTTTTTCTTTACTGGTGTCGTTAAAGGTGTGAAAGCGGTAAAAGACAATTCACCCGGCGGTTTCGTGTAGACGTACCCTAAAAGTACATCAGCAGGTTCATTCAGGAGAGAAGCATGTTGGTAGTTTCACTCAGTAGGTCAAAGTCAAACAACACCAGTGCAACTCCCACCTCGTGGTGTGCTGTGAAGTCACTTGGTTGTTGGTGAAATTGTAAACACCCTCCATTCCACCAGGTGGCAGTACTCTGAAGTGTCAGTGTACAGCATCATCCTAATGCTGTGTTCTATTTGCCTTGTAAGTGGCAAACATAGATATTAGAAAAGCTAGCTCCTGTATTGGGCTCGAGAACGTAGGTAAATAGCACTGCCATATTCATAGGGGCAACGATCACTAGAGGCCAATGGAGAAACATGTGACTGACTGTAAATCAGACAGATGCCTCTGATTGCCAGCAAGTGTTGCCCATAGACAGTAAGGTGTTTTGCCCCCAGCAATATGGCGGCCGCGAGGGACCATGCGGTATCTAGCTTTCTAATATCTATGGTGGCAACTGGGCATTACAGCGTGGATGTTTGTGAGGCAAGAGTTTCACTTGAGAGGTCAAACTCAACCAACACCAGTGCAATTCCCACAACGTGGTGTGCTGTGAAGTCACCCTCCATTCCACCAGGTGGCAGTACTCTGTGTAGAGTGTCAGTCTACAGCATCATCCTAATATTGTGTTCCATTTGTCTTGTAAGTGGTAACTGGGAATTGCAGCGTGGACATTGCCTTACTCTCCCTCCATTCCACCAGGTGGCAGTACTCTGTGTAGATTGTCCATTTGCCTTGTAAGTAACAGGGAATTACAGTGAGGATATTGCAATAGTAATGAGTAAAGCAATATCCACACTGCAATTCTTTCACACAAATATACAGGCATTTGTGGCCGTTTTTGTGAGGTAACCAGGTACTCCATGTTGTTGGAGGTGCAAACAAATGTTGCATCGCAATTGAGATCACATAGTAAAGAGCTGGCTCAAGGGTTATAAAAGTATTATATCATGTTTATTTGTGTAATGAAAGCACCATTTTATAGCCATCCATGTGTGTTCACTTCTGGCTCCTTGGCTTTCATTTTGGTAACTATAACAAGCTATTTGACGTCTTTAGAACACTAAACATGTCAGAGGTGCCTAATGTTGAATATTTTTTACGTTAATCACTCTTATGAAGTATTGCTATTGTCTGACCAAAGTAAGGTGCCTATGTTGAAGTAACTGATCAAATCAACCGAAACTCTTATTGTTTGCACCTCCAAGTGGTCTGTGATGTAAGATTGTGTGAAAGAATTCCAAGTTACCACTTATATGATACTACTGTAACTTCCTATAGAAACAATACTTTGTTATAACCTCTCTGTACACTTTTCACCGTTTACAATACCTGGGAAAGTGTAAGGCTATTTTGAGCCTTGGCAGTGGTTTGAAAATAGTTATTTATTATATAGATATTTGAAAATATTTGTCTTTATGGCATTTTTGTTTTTCAGAATAAATTGCCTTTCCTTCAAGGTTGGATTTCTACTCGTTTTCATCTTTTGGTGATCTCACAATGATTTTCTATCCCTGTTTTTTGTCAACTTTGCCAGAGGTGCCAATATTTGTGTTAGGCACTGTAATAACATTCAAAGATTGCCCACATAGAAAAAAAATATTAACATTAATTAAAAATTACATTACATTTAGCAGACACTTCTTGACCAAAGTTACTTACATATGTCAGCTATATTACAAGGGATCACATTGTCCCTGGAGCAACTTGGGGTTAAGTGCCTTGCTCAAGGGCACAAGGGTGGAAGCCGGGAATTGAACCGACAACTTTCAGGCTACTGCACGCTAGCCCAGCTCCTTAACCACTACACTACCACCGCCCCACATTAACATATATGTGAATCTCAGGGACGGTCCCTGATATAGGTGGCATGAAAGGATCAGAAGTCAGTCCCTCCGTTCTGTGATTGGTTCCTTCGTTGAGGTGAAAACGAAGTCCATAGAATCCAGGCTGCCAAGCAGCGTGAATAAAATCGTGCACGTAAGGCAGCATGGGAAAACTCAGGCTAGCCTGACTGTCTTATTTTCTAACTTTTTTTCCGAGCCTGAGGTAGGCTACAGCTGTTACACGAGGGTCTGGTATCAGGGTTTCCGTTGTCCGGTAATTACCAGACATTGGCCGAAAAAAAAATGAAATGTCCGACAAAATTAAATCTCTCCGGTCAAATTGTCCGATTGAAATTGGCTAATAATCCTGTGCCCCTAACGCAATCTGAATTTGAGAATAAGCCTTAAAATGTATGCCTATATTAAAGCAATATGTCATCTGGCTATGTTTTTAAATGAACAGGCTCTACCGTTTGAAAGTTATTAAACAACACGCATAGCCTTTGCTGCATTTCAAATAGGAAGCGCACGCTTAAAACGTCCATGTTAAACAACGAACAAATGATTGAGGCGGTTCAAACATGGCCAAGCCCAGGCAGACTAGCCTAAAAAGTTTTTTCAGAGGCCAGACGCGATGGATGATGATAAATTGGTAACGTCTGAAGCCTCAGGTGACTGGTCAACTCCACCACCACCAGATAAAAAGCAGAAGTGTCGGGCGAATCTGTCAGAATCAGTGACTTTGGAAGTGGAGTTGTGGGGGTGTGGCCGTGCAAGACACTGTCATTCACCGTGTACACTGGACATGCAACTGTGCTCTGTACCCAAAGCATACATTCGGCCTATCCTTTCTCTGTCTATGATCTGCAGGGTTAGGCCTCCTCTACGAGGAGATTGCTGGTCCGCGGATAATTTCCGGCACAATTAAACGGTATCATTGAACCGTGGACCTAAAGAAAAAGAAACTAAACATTTCCCAGAATAGGAAACATTTCATAATTTATTGTTATCAAATAAAGAGGCATAGCCTTACGGGTTAGTGGTGTGAGCGCTCATTCTTGTGTGTGCACATCTGTGCAAGTTAAACAGTGGAACCACTGGAGATAACGTGGGTAGCAGCAACAAACAACGTAGCCTTTTTAAAACAACGAATGAAGCGGACTCTTGCTATAGCCTACTGGCTAGATCTTGTTAGGCATGTTTAAGTTAGGCTAATGAACATGTTGCATTCTATACAACCTGATTATGTCATTCTTTAAGCTACATAGCCTGTCTCCAGTTTTCCTCAACTTGACTAATTAAGAAGCGATAATAGGATATTTGACCGGCATATCGTCAAAATGTCCGAAAAACGAAACCTCTGCCGGTCACTTCGACCGGCACCATTTTTTTCTAGTGGAAACTCTGTCTGGTATACCTTTGTTATGACGCACTTCCTGCGATGGTCACTCCGTCATTTTGAGACAGGAAGTGAAATGTGACGTGAAGACAAAAGAGGAGACCCGAGGTCTAACAAGAACCAAGGAGCAGGACCCTGAACGGACTCTGAAGAAGACGCATAGGCGTCGAAACGTTTGCACTGGCTGATAAAAATCACTTTAAGCATTGTGTGCTCCGGTCCTGCTCCTTGGCTCTTGTTAGACCTTGGGTCTCCTCTTTTGACTTCTGCGTCCTGTTCCGCGAGCACCAACCAGGCTGAAGTGACGCCCTTCTACTGTGATGTGAAGAGGTTTGCACAGAGAGTAACATCAATTTAATGGGTTTCGAGAAAAGAACTATCATTTCCCTCTGCGTAGACAATACCATAATGACCTTCTATACCATAGTGACCTGACGTCTGAGGTGTGGAGCAATAGTGTTGTGTTGTAATAGAGGTGTGTGTGTGTGTGCAGATGAATGAGGTTCGTCAGCATATGGACTTGAATCACAAGCAAGCCTGCATCGACCTGGAGAAGGCCACCCAATGCATCATACAAGCATTTCAGGTATGAGACACACACACACACACAAGCAAGCCTGCATCGACTTGGAGAACACCACCCAGTGCATCAAACAAGCATTACAGGTATGAGACACACATACACACACACACACACACACACACAAGCAAGCCTGCATCGACCTGGAGAACACCACCCAGTGCATCAAACAAGCATTACGGATATGAGACACACATACACACACACACACACACAAGCAAGCCTGCATCGACCTGGAGAAGGCGAATGTGTATTGTGTTGTGATATACATTCTTTGTATACACACACACACATACAGTTAAGAACAAAATGATTCATACCCCTGGCAAATATTGATTCAATGTTGATTTTCTCTTTATCGATATGTTTGTTCTGACAAACATTCTGAATTCTGAAAATGACACTACCACATGTCAAAACGTTGTAAGACAATGTGGTAGATGCACAACATTGCCTATATTATATATACATTGTCTACTATAGAATATGGAATCAAAAAAAGAAGCATTTTCATCTTTTTAATTTTATTATGAAAAATGATGTGTCCAAAATTATTAGTACCCTTTTTAAATAATCAAAGGAAACATCTTCATTTGCACTCACAGCTCTCAAAATGGTTCTTATAATACCTACCAAGCCTTGCCATGTCTCCACAATGAGACTGCACCTTTTTAGCAGCAATCTGGGTTTTGAGTCAAGCGATTATTTGTCATCCCTCTGGCCTTGTGCTCACTTTTTTGACGGATTGAGGTCTGGACTCTGGCTGGGCCACACTAAAATGTTGGTATTGTTCTCGGTAAACCATTTCTTGCCTTGTTTAGCTGTATGTTTTGGATCATTGTGTGGTTTAATGGTCCAATGCCCCCTATTGGGGCAGGTCTCTCGGCAGACAGCCTGATCTTCTCCTCCAAAATTCTCAATTTGCCCCTTGTTTTAGTGTTACCATTTACTTTGATTAGTTCACCAGGTCCCATTGTCTGAAAAACACCCAAAACTAATACATTTCTATATCTATTCTCCACATTGTGGATGGTGTTTTGGTGGTTGAAATGTTCACTCCATCTCAAAATGGATCACTTGGTCAGCAAGGTATGTTGCGCTCTAAGCCAGGGTATGCTGTGACACGAAAGTGGCTCTGTTTTAGCATCGCTGTATCACCTTGGTGTCTTATGCTGCCAACCAAACCTGGTCGGGAGCAGGTTATGTGCTAAGGTATAGCTCAAATCGTGTAAAACCACCGCCCAGATCTCAGCTGAAAGCCTAGTTTTACAAACTGCTACCCTGAGTCAAGGCTTTGTGTAGCTTCAATATGTCTAGATAGCCTAGATATGTCTAACGTGCTTCATAGTATACCCACCCACAGGTCTACTTTTTGGGTTTGGCAACACGACGATTATATCTGAAAATATGACAACACTATTTGGATGCCTTGATTTGTGAAATGTATTGTCTTTGAAACTGGCTTTTCGAATATTGTAGGAGTCAGGGCAAGAGCTATCTGTCCTGAGAGATGTATATAGCAACTGAGGAATGTGTTACTTACTAGGAACAGATTATACTGATGTTTACATTTCCATTTTTAGGAAAACCTGTGCATGAGTCAACGGAGGCCGGACGCACAAACTCAAAGATTGGGTTAAACGGGAGTTTATTTTATCTGAATTGAACAACTTTGTTTGCCAAAACTACCCTCACATCAGTTTAAATTTGGTAGGCTTTGAATGGGCAAGGACAGGCAAAGGACATAAGATCCAGAAATTACAAGTTAGTTCTGTGAAGGAACTAAAAGCTGCAGACAATGCAAAAGCAGGCTTTACATCGTGCCACGAGCCACTGTCTTGCAGGTATGGAATTATATACACACAGATTTACACACATTCCAGTACAAGATGGAACTGTGCCACGAGCCACTGTCTTGCAGGTATGGAATTATATACACACAGATATACACACATTCCAGTACAAGATGGAACTGTGCCACGAGCCACTGTCTTGCAGGTATGGAATTATATACACACAGATATACACACATTCCAGTACAAGATGGAACTGTGCCACGAGCCACTGTCTTGCAGGTATGGAATTATATACACACATATTTTATCATACTACATTTATATAAATGTGTTTTACATCGTGCCACTGTCTTGCAGGTATGGAATTATATACACACAGATTTTTATCATACTACATTTATATAAATGTGTTTTACATCGTGCCACGAGCCACTGTCTTGCAGGTATGGAATTATATACACACAGATTTTTATCATACTACATTCATATGATAGTAAGGTGAAGGTAACAAATGACCTCCTCTGCACAGCTGATGCTGGACTCATTTCCATCCTAATCCTCCTTGACCTGAGTGCAGCTTTTGACACCATATCCCATCAGCTGCTTCTGGAGCGTCTTACCAGCATTGGAGTGCAGGGCAGTGTTCATCAATGGTTCACCT
This sequence comes from Alosa pseudoharengus, assembly GCF_046254945.1. NCBI lineage: Eukaryota > Metazoa > Chordata > Actinopteri > Clupeiformes > Clupeidae > Alosa > Alosa pseudoharengus. The sequence goes on along the minus strand of NW_027468564.1, from coordinate 12,767,435 downwards.
CCTATCTCTCTGGCAGGACACAGCTTGTCCAGATTTTGGACCACAAGTCGGAGAGTGCTGCTGTCACAAAGGGAGTGCCACAGGGGTCTGTTCTGGGGCCCCTGCTCTTCATCATCTACCTCCTCCCACTGGGAAATATCCTGAGGCAACATGATGTTCAGTTTCACTGCTATGCTGATGACACCCAGCTTTATATGTCCACCAAACCGACTGCCTCCCTTCCTCCTGCTGCGATGACTGCCTGTCTGCATGATATAAATCTGTGGATGACTAACAACCAGGGCTCGAATTACGTGGGAGCCAGAGGGAGCCGAGCTCCCATAGAGTGAGGACTGGCTCCCATGAAAACAACAAATTCAAAAACCTGAGGGAGTCTCTCATATCTGAAGGTGTCTGGCATTGTAATTTAATCTTAAACAACCGCTCATTATCCATCCCTGTGCGATCTCTTACCATTAAAGACGTTCAATTAAAATATAGGCACTACGGGACGTAGACCTACACTGCGCTCTTGAACGCAGCATGACACTTCACCACCACACCACTAGACTATATGAGCAAACCGTATCGATTTGACAGCAGTCGCAAATCTGAAGAAGTCACCCTGCTTTGATGTGAGTGTTTTATTTGCATAGGCGTTCATTGGGCTAGCCTACGTGGTTTGATACGTGCTGAAAAGTCCTGTTTGCTGTTGAACTTGCGCTTCACCTATTCTATGTTGATTGACAAAGCCATAAATTATGGCCCATAATGCAGCCTACAATGATTGTGTTGTCTGATGATCTAGCTATCCTCTGCCATTCAGAGCTCCGGAAAGTTCCCAGCTATTTTGAAACACCTGTTAGCAATCTCTGATGTCGGAATATTCAATGGCTACCCGACAATATCTCAGTGCAAACTCCAAAATTGTTCGTCTATTAATTTTCCACGGTTCAACACATTAGCCTACTAGAACATAGTTTGGCTGGCTTTATTCATTTCTGCCAGTTAGTGTTTTTTCCCCTGTGTGTAAGTTACACTACATGCATTATTGTGTTTGACACTGAGGATAGCCTATCTGAGACGGTGGTCTGGTTTAAATGAGTTACGTTGTGAAATTGAGAATGGCATAGACTAAATCGTTTAGTATATTTCTTTGTATTGTGAAATTGAAATGAGATATGGACTATTATAATCAATAATATGTTGAAATAATTTAAAAGTAATCAATTTCTATGAAAAATCTATGTCTGTTGTGTGGGTGTGTCAAGGTAAAGCCTAGGCCTACCGTGCGCATACTGTACTGCGCAAAACCGCCACTTGCGCCTAGGCTATTTCATTGTATTGCCTTGTTAGGCTATGCGCGGGGTGTGCCAACTTTTTATGAGATAGAGAGACCCCCTTAAAGACAAAAAGATAATTCGAGCCCTGCTTGCGCCTAGGCTATTTCATTGTATCGCCTTGTTAGGCTATGTGCGGGGTGTGCCAACTTTTTATGAGATAGAGAGACCCCCTTAAAGACAAAAAGATAATTTGAGCCCTGCTAACAACTACCTGAAACTGAACAGTAACAAGACTGAATTACTTGTTGTTGGCTCAAAAACAACGCTGGCAAAGATGGAAAACAGACTCTCCCTATCTGTAGATGGCTCCAACATTGCCTGCTCCACCAAGGTGAAGAGTCTTGGTGTTATACTAGACAGCACACTTTCATTCACTGCCCATATTAACAGTGTGTCTCGCAGCGCCTTTTTCCATCTGCGCAACATCACAAGACTGCGCCCCTCCCTCAGTCAGCAGAGTGCAGAAGTACTTGTAAACGCCTATGTTACATCCCGCATTGATTACTGCAATTCCATCTTCTCTGGCATTCCACAGAAATCACTCCACCGCCTCCAAATAATCCAGAACTCTGCAGCCAGGATAGTAACAGGCACAGATTCCACAGGCCACATAACACCTGTACTGTTGCAGCTACACTAGTTACCAGTTACCCAGAGAGTCCAGTTTAAGATCTTACTGTTGACATATAAGGCCCTGCATAACCTTGCTCCCAATTATATCACCGACCTCTTGGAGAGCTACACACCATCCCGCTCGCTGCGATCCTCATCAGCTGGTCTGCTCAAGGTGCGCAAGATGAACCTCAGCACCATGGGAGAGAGAGCGTTCTCACACACAGCCCCAAAGCTATGGAACTCACTTCCAAACAACATCAGGCAGTGTGAATCCACTGCCCAGTTTAAAAAGGAACTGAAAACGTATCTCTTCAGATTAGCCTATGGACTGTGATATTTTTCTCCTTTTTGATATATATATATATATATATATTATTTTTTTCCCCCCTTCTATTTGTTTTATCTGTAAAGCGACCTTGGGTGTCCTGAAAGGCGTTCTTTAAATAAAATGTATTATTATTATTATTATATAAATGTGTTTTACATCGTGCCACGAGCCACTGTCTTCCAGGTATGGAATTATATACACACAGATTTTTATCATACTACATTCATATAAATGTTTTTTCTGTAATGTCTATGCCTGTAACTGAGGTTACCCTCTCTACCCTCAGGTAACATCAGCACCCTCTGTCATGTCCCAGAATGCACCAGCATCCTCTGCCATATCCCAGAATGCATTGCCACCACTCGCAGCTCCAGCAGTAGATGAGACCACACAAGTGGTTTCAGATCAGGTCCATATTAAAGTGATTGCACATCTAATGATAGTTATGTCCACTATGCACTGTGTAGTGCTGAGTAGCAAATACAAATATAAACAGCGCTTTCATTGTGTTTTTATAATTGTTTCTGTTTATTCTGTGATGAGTTGGAAATACAAATATAAACAGCGCTTTCCTTGTGTTTTTATAATTGTTTCTGTTTATTCTGTGTGATGTCTTAGCAGTTACATTTCCTAGGACAGGTATTCCCAAACTGTGGTACGTGAACTTCCACTAGGGGGTACGCGAGATGAAAGGGGCAATGTCGGAAAGGTGTTAAAAATGATTTTTGTTTAATATTAAGCCTATGTTCTCTTTGTTGTTTGTGTTTCAAAATGTATCCATGAATTCATCTCCGCCACTCTCAATTGCACCAGTACAAGATGGAACTGCACCAGTACAAGATGGGACTGCACCAGGGGCTGGGAGTGCCCAAGCTCAAAGTGTGGTTGCAAATCAGGTAACCAATAGAATCTATGTTTTAAGTATTTATTCATGTACTATTTGATAGTGATTTGTGAGAAATGCCATTTTGTATGTTTTACTTTAGGCTCTTCAAGAATGGCAAGCAATACGGGCCCAGCGGAGTACAATAACCCGGAGTATAATAATACAAGTCTGATGGGGGATCAGGAGAAGGTAATTTTCCCTTGGGGATCAATAAAGTATCGATCTATCTAATCCTTCCAAGTTCTGTTCGTGTATGATTGACATTCTCTTACAGAATGCATACATACTTTTAATGTGGTCTTCTTTCAATAGGAGAGGAAGAAACTAGCCTATCAGGCCTGTGAGGAGAGATGGCAAAAGGTTTGTGTTTGTAATTTTAGTTTGAAAACTAGCTGAAGATATTTTATTTAATTTTTTTAGTGAGAGACATAACATTTCAGGCTATTGAGGCAAGACGTCAGCGAATGTCTGCAAGTGAGGAACCCTCAGATGGGGTGTTGATCAAATTTAAACATCCAAATGGACTCATCAATATGAGGAAATTCAGCTTGTCGGAGCCCATCCAGGTGACACCTGTTCAGCTTGAGAAAATAGTGTCTTCTTACTGTGATTCAGTGGGTTGTAAAACTTGACTGGTGTAACACTATGTTTCACATCTTTTTAGATCTTGTTTGAAGCAGTGAGCGGGTGGGTGGAGGTCTCAAACAGCAGTGAGCGGGTGGAGGTCTCAAACAGCAGTGAAGGTCTCAGACAGCAGTGAGGGGGTAGGTGGAGGTCTCAGACAGCAGTGAGGGGGTAGGTGGAGGTCTCAAACAGCAGTGAGGGGGTAGGTGGAGGTCTCAAACAGCAGTGAGGGGGTGGAGGTTTCAAACAGCAGTGAGGGGGTGGGTGGAGGTCTCAAACAGCAGTGAGGGGGTGGAGGTCTCAAACAGCGGTGGCTGGAGAGAGGGCTCAGTGAGACTTGTCTAGAAGGTGGTCTCAGACAGCGATGACTGACCATGAGATGTGTGGCGTAGTGCATAAGCTCAGTGTTGACAATTTAGCGACTTTTAGCCGTCCCTGGCAACTGAAAAGCTTATCTAGCGACTGGCAACAAATCTGGCGACTTTTTCGTGTGTCTGGCGACTTTTTTTCTCTCTTGTGTTATCCCTCGGTTTGCCCAGACTGACTGCAGCAGCACAAAGCGTGAGAACTTCTCGCAACAATGGCTAACTGTTTCGTGGTTGAAAGGTCAGAAAATATCCCCTCACATGCCTGTTTCGTTAGTGAATTACATCACAAATTTGCCCAAAGCGTTGCTCCATGATTATAAAAGGAATGACTGGCCTGTGTAGTATCAGCCCATTTTAGTACAAGGAAGTAGATGTTCTATAGATCTAACAACTCAGACAACGCTCATTGGAAGGTGTAGCAACTTCGGGTCAAATTATAACCAAGAGTCAACGAGAGGAGAGCAATGACATGTTCACAGGGAAACAGGGTTGCCAGCATCGTTCAACAAGAACATTGAACAAAGGAAAGTAGACTACAACTTGATTCACAAACAAAGCAGATAGTTCAAAATCGAACATAGGCTACTGTAGCATTCGTTTAGGCTATGTAGCTTCAATGTTGTCATTGCAGGTTGATGCAGGACTGTCAGCTGAGTAAAAAAAAAAAATTATATTGGTCTGCCCGAGGGACATTTAAGCCTATATTATGTAGCTTAAATATATCCAAAATATAGCCATTGCCGTGAGGGTAAATTGTGTGTACGCTACTCTACGGTGAAGTTATAATCAGAATTCAAGCAATGCAAAGATGCAGCAGTTGAATAGGTTGGAAATGACTGTATTTCAGCCAGGTATATTAAATCAAATATATATTTAAATTAGGCTCTTAAAGTTGACTATATGAGTAGGAGAAAAGCAAACAGGAGTAGCCTAAAGGAGAATTAAAGGGCCATCACCTTTTTTTTGGGGGGGGGGGGGGGGTTACGTGCTGACGAAATGCCTTGCTGCCTTGAAACAATTCCGGCATAATTGAACGTTTCAGTCTCGTCCCCCATGCCTGCTTTATCGGTTTAACGGTTTTGTTCAGAGCTGAAAAATGCAACTGTGTTTGACAGAGGGCAGTAGGTTGCTAGTGACAACACATTAGCTTTCAGTGAGGTACGATGTCTTTGTAAATTAGCCTACGTTTAATTAAAAAGTGGTTAATTCTTCCTGCTTCTCCCTACAACCAGACAGTAAACTGTGGCAAATTGTGTGTTCCCGCTACTCTGTCTCTTTCGTCGCTCTGATTGTTTTTTGGCCTCTCCTATTTCGTTTCGAGGCATTTTGATCGGCGTCCGTTTGGGAACGCTCTTTGGAAATGGGCTGTGAACGAACCTTCCCCAGAGCCACTCTCAGTTACTGAGAAGGGTCTGGTGTCAACCAGGCTAATGATTCATAGTATAGCACTACATTCCTATTACATTTTTAAGTCATAAAAAAAAAAATATATAGGCCCACATACATTAACGTAACACAAATGCAGCCTATTTTCCTCGAAAATTGTATAGGCTACTGAAGAATGCTATTGAAAATTGTGTCCTTAATCCCAAATGGAGACACAGTTGACCGAGTAGATTCCAGTGTAGTTAAGAGCAGGTAAAAACTTAGTAAAATAGGTAAATTAGGTAAAATAGTTCTTTATTCTGGATGTAACAACAGAGTTCTGGTAACCCTGTTGTACGCACAGCACAGCACAGTGTTGCAAGGTGAAGCCAAGGTAATGAACTGAAGCAAAGATCTGGGAAACTCCTGGCTAATTATAATACCAGAATATACATTCACGTCTGGGGTCAAATTGGAGGGGGGGAAACAGGCAGTGATATAGCCTTATTCAATTAAGACGTCTTGTGGGGGAACAATTAGTTAGGTACACCATTTGCTATTGTAAGGTGACAACATTCTGTCTGCTTACAATAAACATCCTGTCCCCGCAGTTTCTGCAGTATTAAACAAAGAACCAAAAGAATGATATACAGAAAACCACTAAAATCTAACACTACTAAACTGCAACATGGGATCTATTTACATAATCCATCCACCAACGTTTAGGCTAATCCATGTTCTTATACAGAAAAAGGATTGCATCAACGGTGGATGGCTTTTCAGGCTGTTCTCTTCTGCTTGATGGTCCTGCTGCTGGCTGGAATGAAAAGGATGCCGTGGGACACTAAGCTTCGGCAGGGACTTTCCAATGTTGTCTACACATATCACACCCCTTCCGTGGCAAAACGTCGACATGTGAAGACAGTGAGCCAATCATGTGCTGTATTGTGAATACATTGAGCCAATAATGTGGTGTGATCTCGCCGCTGGAGCAAGATTGGTGTCGTGAAGCCTTGCGGACGCGCATTTCGGCCGAAATAGATGCCCAATAAGTGCCCAAAAAGCGTTGCAATATGGCCGCTGAGTGGAGGGACTTGCCTAAAAGGACTTTGGCTTTGGGTAGTTGAGTTGCTGATCTCTCACCAGCCCAAAACATCTTTGTCGTCCTGCATTGCATGATGAGTCGAGTACATTTCAACGTCTCCACAGGTACATTTTCAACAGGTACATTTTCAAAGTCAACTGCAGCTTTCCTGGGCGCAGGTCCTTCAGCGGCGGCCTCTTTTGGTGTGTATGTCACTGAGCTGTCTCTGAACCACCAGGTAAAGGTTGTCTCTCTCTGAAGAGGAAAACATTCGGAGCTGGCTATATATTTAGGCCAGAGGAAAGTTGAAATTTTTTGGAGTTCTTGGATCTCCACTTTACGCAGATCCAACTGAGATGCTGCTCGCGGATGATGGCTAAATTATCAGACTTCTAACGGAGTATGGCCTGGATATGAGTCTGCTGAATAAAGTGGTGTGGGTGACAGACCAAGGCTCAAACATCATCAGTGCCCTCAGACTTTCTCCCCTGTCTTAGCCTCCTCCATTGGGAATGCGGCCGTGGTCAATACGATGCTAATCATTTTAAATGTTTGTGTCACAAAATGGCAAGTTATGGTCATGTAACTTCATTTGTGGTAATCCTCCGTCCAGATATCCGTTGTCATTCCAATGGAATTCACCTCAGTCAGAATGTCAGAATGTCATTTAGCTGCTCCACCAGCTTTGTGCGTTTCTCTGTTGCCAGCTCACGGCATTGTTTTGACACAGTGGTGGGGTCAGGCAGTACGTGCTGCGCTGCCACTGGACCTCAATGTTAATAAGCTGCTGGGGCAACTCAATGAACCCCCCTTCCTTCGATGGAACAAAATGGCCTCATGTCTTTACAGCAGTACGATACGATACAATGTCTTATTCATATCTTGCAATCATACTTGTATAAATATACATCTCATATGTAATCAGGATATGAACTAGGAAAAGGCCCCAAAAAAGCTGCAAGGAAGCTGCTGGTCAGCAGGGAAACCTGAGACAGAAGAACAACAGTGTACACGGGAAAACATAACAAAAACATAAACAAAAAATACAGTACACAAACCCCAGGTATCGCCACCTCCCAAACCACAGTAGGGAAACACTAGAAAGGTGTCTTGAGGTACTAGTAAAGGCAGTGATGCTCGGCTGCAGTAGCCCAGGTGATTTACAAACTCTATCCACGTGATGCTGCAGGGCGGAATTCCCGTTCTTCTTGCTGTCATATGTCATGAGAACTCAACCCTTACATTGAACATAACCAACAGGTTCATCACTATCGGGTTTGACAAATACTTCCACACATTTTCGGTGGTTTTCAAATCTCCTGAGGCCAAGTTCTTTTTAACGTCTTCCATTGTTGCGCTGCCACATGTAGCTTAATACGCACGTCTTTCGTTGCGCTGCCACATGTAGCTTAATACGCACGTCTTTCGTTGCGCTGCCACATGTAGCTTAATACGCACGTATTTCGTTGCGCTGCCACATGTAGCTTAATACGCACATATTTCGTTGCGCTGCCACATGTAGCTTAATACGCACGTCTTTCGTTGTCACAGCAAGCTTAACAATTTTTCCGCACACAGGAAGACAAACCTTTGCATCGAGTGAAACAGGCTCATTGGCTACCTACATAATAAGCTGTTTAAAAAAAAAAAAAGGTCCAATGCCTTATCGCGCTGATGTGACCGGGCCCGAACGGAACCCGAGCATCCTTTCTAAATATCTGTCCGAACTCCTGTCAGGCGGGTATCCATCCTCATCCTCGTCGGGTATCCATCCTCGTCGAGTACTCCACAGTTCAGAGCATCCAGGGCACATGACCGCATGGAAGGAATTGGAGACTCGACTTGAAGTCTTTTTTCCAGTGGAGGCCTGATATTGCTTATTATATATATATTGTATATGAAACCTTTATATACCTTTATATACACAGTAAATAATTTAATTGTTATTGTTTTAGGTACAACTATTGTCATTATTTATATAGGTATATAATAGAAGAAAAAAATTTGTAGAACTGACATTGCTAGCACTGGGAGGCTGAACAGAGAGAGCTGTTGGTGAAAAACACAGCATCAATGTACTTTACACCCGTGACCTTCATTTGGTATAGACCAGGGGTGGGAAAACTGTGGCCCGCGGGCCGGTTCCGGCCCGCCAAGCACTGTCATCTGCCCCGCCGAGCATTTAATTGATCAAATGGAAAGGGCACTCCTTTAAGCTGAAAGGAGGAGGTGGCGAGGTTTTTGGCTATAATACAGTCTTTGGCTGAGCGAAATATTCTCCTGTGGGGGAACTCAGACAGGTTATACCAGCCAAATAATGGAAACTTCCTTAAGGAAGTTGAGGTCATTGCCAAGTTTGATTCTGTCCTCAAACCGTATGTTGCTGATGTGGATTGAGGAGCCAGCCATAAAACGTACTTAGCAGAGGATGCTTAAAATGAACTACTTGCATTACATTGGTGACACAATTGTTCACTATATGTTGAAGGAGATAAACCAAACCAAACACTATTAAATTATTTTGGATTGCACCCCAGACCTCAGCCACATAGAACAGTCACCTGTTATAGTTAGAATGGTTGCAGTATGACACAGACACTCCTACAGTGTAAGCCTCTGTGTCATCTTAGATGCAGAGTTAAGTTTTAAGCCCCATATCAGTAAAGTTACTCAGACAGCCTATTTCCACCTGAGAAACATTGCCAAAGTGCGGCCATTTTTAACTCAACAAGATGCAGAAAAACTAATTCACGCCTTTATCACTAGCAGGTTAGACTACTGCAATGCACTTTTCACTGGTCTTCCCCAAAAACATCTAAAGAAATTGGCACTCATACAGAACTCTGCGGCTAGACTTTTAACTAAGACCAAGAAGAGAGAACACATCACCCCTGTGTTGGCTGAACTGCACTGGCTCCCTATTTCCTATAAAATTGATTTTAAGGTTATGTTAATTACTTATGAAGCTCTGAATGGCATAGCACCTTCATATATCTCTGAGCTTTTAATATCTTATCAACCACAAAGGAAACTTAGATCATCCAATTCTAATCTTTTAATCGTACCCAAAGTGCTCCACAAGCAAAGTGGAGAAGCTGCTTTTATCCATTATGCCCCCAAACTATGGAACACCCTGCCTCTGTACATCAAGCAGGCGAGTTTAGTAAATATTTTTAAAAAAGATCTGAAAACATACCTGTACAGGAAAGCTTTGTTAACTCATCTTATCCTGTAGACTACTTTTTCAGATTATTCTACATCTGCTGCCATTGGAGGGCACAGCCAGCCAGAAGCAGATGGGCTCCCCCTATTAAGTCAGGTTCTGCTCAAGGTTTCTTCCTGGAATATGGGAGTTTTTCCTTGCCACAGTTGCCATATGGCGTGCTTGTGGGGAGTAAGAGGGTTAAGGCTGCCAGTCTTATGACATGTTATTTTCTATATTTTTGATATGTTGCTGAGTGGATCATAAACGGCCCCAGCAATGAAGAAAAGTGATTGATAATGACTGACTGACTATTATTGTGTTACATGCTTCAAATGTAAAGCACTTTGAGCTGGATTCTGTGTATGAAAGGTGCTATACAAATAAAGCTTATTATTATTATTATTATTATTATTATTATTACAGTGACAGAACATTTCATGGGGTTCCTTGAGGTGGAATCATCTGCAGGAAAACGCCTCTCCAACCTTATTCAAGTAAGTATAAGTATATATACTCTTTTGATCCTGAGGGAAATCTGGTCTCTGCATTTATCCCAACCTGTGAATTAGTGAAACACACTCAGCACACAGTGAACACACAGTGAGGTGAAGCACACACTAACCCCGACGCAGTGAGCTGCCTGCTACAGCGGTGCTCGGGGAGCAGTGAGGGGTTAGGTGCCTTGGATGTGGGCATGGGAAAGCAGTGCAGTGCATTCAGTGAATCCATTCCTGTGTTCAACAAGATACAATTTAGAGTCAATCTACAGTCATGGCTACAGCAATTTCCTTGTATGTGACGCCGTGTAAAAAATATTGATGGTCGGCCCAATTAAACTAAAGTTACTTCAATTAAGTTTCATAGAAATTAATTGCATTTACTGCCCATTTTTTTAACACATGTATCTAGTTCATCAGTTTCTTTAGCCTGATTTCATTAAAAACATCAATGTTTCCGGTAGTTGCATATAAATGTAGAAATTGTAATGTCTGATCAAATCAAGGGTCTCGTTTAACCTCAAGACATGTCGGGTAGGTAGGTTGCGCCCATATCTATTCACTGATGAATGTTCTCAGGTCATAAATATGTTTTTTTTATCACTAATGTGGATGATCAGTTCTTTTCTTTATTCCACTCACAAAAATGCTATGTAAGAAGTACATTGTTGCTTTGTTGGCCAAACTAACGAATCAGTCACACTTTATTTGTAGCTGGTTGACGCTAATGTAGCTTTGACGCCATACACAGTAAAGTAAGATGTGCTCCCTAAGAATTCACCCACGAATTTGTTGAAAACACCTTTTCCCCTCCATTTCTTATCAACTACTACAGTTGGCTATTCATCAAACGTCTATAAACAAAAGAAGCAAACAATGAGTATGTTATTAATTATAAAGCTATCACAATTAACATGATAACCATATGGTAGTAGGCAGACAATCTGTTGTGTTTTGCGAGCAAATACATTTATTAAATAGTATATAAATGGAATAAAGCTCCTTAAGAATTCACACGGAGGTCTGATTTGAATGACAGCTAGCTGAACCAATAAGACGACATAATTACCATTATAATTAACTAAGCCTGTCTGTTAGCCTGGTTGGGACCAAGCTAGTAGGTGCAGAGAATAAATCCCCATGGTAACTTATGTGCTATCTTTTTTGTGAAACCAAGTCAAGGCTAAATTCATCCAGGATAACCAACCAATCCCAGCTTAATCCCTTATCTAGGTTTTTGGAAGTTAGCACCACTTTCCCTCTGTTCAAAGTTTTTATTAACACGTCCCACTGGTATGCGTTGACGGAACGCTGCTGTGTGTAGGAGCCGTAAAGCAAGGGCAAGCAAACAATAGAGACAAAAGGCAAAATGACCAAAAATTATTAAATTAATGAATTAATTCTCATGATCCACTTGCTGCCCAATTTGTGTGGACAAAAACACAAAACGGCCCAGGGCAGCCCAGGGTCTGAAAACGTCCAAAAAATGACCAAAGTGGGGTCAGCCTGCCCCCCCAAACAAACACAATACCTGTGTGTATGTTCCTCTTTGTTACCTCTCTATATATTCATCATATCACAAAATATGTTTTTGTTCGTTCTTGAATTTTTAATCAAACATGTCGATTTGTTAAAGCATCATAAACACCTGCAATAAAAACAGCAATGAACAATTGTCTGTAGACAGCCGCAACACATTGTACATTGTACTACTTCAGGGCTGTGGCATGGCTGTCAGTAGACACTGGCTGTCAGTAGACACTGCCTGCAGCCAAACACAAGGAATAATACCAAATACAAAATGCATTGACATGCACAGCCCAGTGAGTTTCTGGCACACGGTGTGTCAGCAGAACGAGGCTACAGGGTATATTTGCCATTACACCTCAGTCCAACAGTTGTGTCAGCAGAACGAGGCTACAGGGTATATTTGCCATTACACCTCAGTCCAGCAGGTGGTGGTAAAGCTCACTGAAAAAGGGTTCGCTGGCCTCTTTTTGTCTTCAGTTTGCAAACGGAGTGCATTACCACCACCTGCTGGACTGAGGTGTAATGACAAGTGTACCCTGTAGCCTCGTTCTGGCCTCCGTGTGAATAAGGCGAATTGTGTCTGTTGATGTTAGAATGATGCTGTAGGTTGCCACTCTGACTACACTGAGTGAGTACTGCCTCCCTGTGGCATGGAGGATGTATGTAACTTCATCAAACCTGGTGACTTCCTTGCACACCATGTTCAGGGACTAGAATGGTGGGAGCACTGGTGTTCGAGTGAAACTCTTGCCTCAGAATTCCGTGTGGCGGCCATTCTCCTATGTGACTGAGCTGGTGTCGTTTGAGTGTGCTCATGTGAGTGAAACTCTTGCTACACTGAGTGCACTTATATGGCTTCTCTCTTGTGTGAGTGCGCTGATGTACTTTGAGATTACTGCTTTGGCAGAAACCCTTCCCACATTGAGCACATTGATACGGCCTCTCTCCTGTGTGAATGCGCTGATGTACTTTGAGATTATGATTGAAAGTGAAAGTCTTGCCACACTGAGTGCAGCAGTATGGTTTCTCTACTGTGTGTATGCTCTGATGTTTTTGCAACGCAGACCAAAACTGGAAGGATTTGCCACAGACAGAGCAGAGGTAATGCTTTGGTTTCCTCGTCTCAGTGTGCAAGATGGACGAGGAGAGATATGATCCTTTTCCTGTGAAACACAAAAAAGGAAGAAACAGTCACGTAATCAAAAACATACTGGACCAGGTCAGTTTTAAGTTGCAGCTGTTGCAGTACTGCAGCTGAAGAGATACACAATTCTGTTCTGTTCTCTCCTGAGTAAATGTGCTGGTATCGATTGAGCGTTTCTTTTCAAGTGAAACCCTTTCAACATTGAGTGTAGTGGTATGGGTGCTAAAATCTGAAGGACCAGTGAAACTCATTCTGCAGTAGGAACAGGAGTGTGATCTGTATGAATGGTACAAAAAAGAGGTCAGAACCCAGAACCCCGGTCTCCTGCATTGTACAGTGATCTGCTACTTACTGAGCTAACTGAGATAATTTTCCTTGATGTGGTGGTTTTGTTGTTTCGTTCCGCCTAGCTCCACTCACATCCATCTAGGATCGGTTCCGTTGAGAGCGATTTCGGCACGAGATTGTGACGTAGCGTAGAATCGACTGTGAAACTGTTCTCAGCGTCACGGGTTGGCTTCAATGCGAGTGGTTGAAGTAGCACGTCAATAGATGACGGACAAGTGGCTTATCCAATCTTATGCAAGGATTTTTTAATAAGGCCCAGCCTTCTGAAGCACCACTCCAATGGATCGATCCCAGGTGGAGCTAGGCGGAACGAATTCTGGCGAGAGTCAGGTTAGGTTTTGTATTCCCTATAATACAAAAACTGGTTTGGTCTGTCACACTACAGTAAGAACAAGCTGAGCTACACATCACCATGTACCCACCAGTAAAAATCTAAGACATGGTGGAGAGTGGACAAATTAGAGGGAAATGATAATGGCATCAGTGCAAGGGACTCCATGATAGGACCTTGGGAACATGTTTGTTGTAGTACTATGTTCCTAGGGTCTTATGTTCTTAGGGGTCATGTGTTCCCAGGGGTTCTATGTTCACAAGGGTCCTATGTTTATAGGGTTCTATGTTCCTAATAGTCCTTTGTTCCCAGGGTCCATTGGGCCTCATTCACCAATATCTTCCTAAGAATTTTCTTAACAGTGTTCTTAAGAAGGTCCTACAAAAACTCTTCACAAAGCCGTTCTAAAACGTCAGGGTAGTATGACCCCTAGTTCCTATGGTCCTTGGGTACTATGACCCCTAGTTCCTATGGTTCTGGGGTACTATGACCCCTAGTTCCTATGGTACTATGACCCCCTAGTTCCTATGGTCCTGGTGTACTATGACCCCTAGTTCCTATGGTACTATGACTCCTAGTTCCTATGGTACTATGACCCCCTAGTTCCTATGGTCCTGGGGTACTATGACTCCTAGTTCCTATGGTCCTGGGGTACTATGACCCCGGGAATATAGGGATGACTCCTCCTTTACAGGAACAGAGAAAGGAGTGGTGTATTTATTATTAATAAACTGCTGGAGTGCGACTTTAAACTCTGCTGACGTCTCTTACCGTTCACTTCCTGTGATTGATGGTAGTCCACCTGCATCCCTGTTGCCCTCTTCAACTGGGCCAGAGACACGCGGTCTGTAGGGGGCGGGTCTGATTTAACGCTGAAGACTGGAGCCATGTTTGATTGTTCATCCTAAAACACATGGAGGAAGTGAGAAATGCAACAACTCTACGTAACACATGTGCACACACACACAGTGAGAAATGCCATGTGGGATAATTTTTTATTTTTCTCATTGAATGTTTAGTATACTTTATATACATGTAGTGAAATCTAATTGCCATCTCCTTACTCTGACCCTTGTGTTTTCTGAAACTCCTATGTTGGAATGTTTAGTTAAATTAACCCCTGTGTCACCGAACTGTGGGTAACCCTCAGGATGGGGGGTCGTAAACATTTCTTATCTCTGTTAAAATGCCAGATGGTTAAGTGATCACTGGAGGGTGACAACTTGTGATTTTCCGTGGGTGTGGGGTAAGGGTATAAGAGTTGGCTTCACCCACAGATGTGTGGGCTTGTTACTTTGACATTTAATGTCCGTAACATGCTCCCGGCGTCGTGAATAAAGCTGCAGTCTCACACCAGTTGTCTTGGATTAATTTTGACCACAGCCACATTAAACCATATTATGCACACACACACACACACATCAAATATCCAACACAGTACCTGGGTCTGTTTGGTTTTAACGTCTGCAGCTGAAGAGGAGGTCTGCTGTGTTCTGGGGTCAGCTCTCTCTGCAGGAGAAAACAGAACAGACTTTAACATTCACATCAATTCATTCAGCAGACAAGTAATGAACACATTTCTACCAGGTGAGCGCAAGTTAGGTTGAGCAGGTGTGTATGTGTGTGTTTATTTGACGTTAGGCAATTAATTAAACTTATTTATTCTGTTCAGTTTTTCTTTCTTTTCTCCCTTATTGGCTTGAGCTACTTTTTGTAAACAAATACCACCAATGTGGTAATGGGGCAATAAAGTCTATCTATCTATCTATCTATCCATCCATCCATCCATCCATCCATCTCTTATTGGCTCTGATCCAGAGACCCAACCCTACTCTACCTCTGATTGGCTCTGATCCAGAGACCCAAACCTTTTCTACCCCTGATTGTTAAAATTGTTAGCCTCAGACTATGTTTACACAAAGCAGGGTATTTTCCTAAATGAATATCTGGCCATCTACGTTTGCAAATAAAACTGCATGTACACAAGACCGTTTTTTTTTTTAAAATGTGTTTACACAAACCCGTGTACATACATGCTGTCATGAGCACGCCAAACCACAGTGGCAGTCTAACGATAGCCTCAAGCTCACATTAACCAATCAGAACCCTGAAAAGTCGCACGTGAGAACATGTAAATGTAAACATTGGTCGCGCATACTGTGACGTTGGCTGCCCAAAACTCTGTTTAGAACTCAGTTTAGAACAGTTTTTTGGGGATAACCGTTTTACGGGGCGAATTCTCCGTTTGAGTCTAAATGAAAGGCTCAAACATAGGGAAATGTCTTAGTTTATAAAAATACACATGCTCGTGTAAACGGGGTCTGATGTTGTCATACTCAAATTCTAGTCAGAATAGGAGTCTGATACAGCTCCATTGGGACGTAATTATGGGACGTGTTTCAACCAATACAGGGGGGAATGCCTCTGCACTCAATTGGATAGACCTAACCAATCAGAGCAACGAAATAGCTTACCTTTCCCAGCTGTTTATCAGAAATTTCAAACGAACGAATTTCACATCTCAACTTTGGCCAAAGTTTTCAGAAATAATCGTTTTCAGTGATAAAACCTCATTGAAAAAATTTGCATTTTCCATATGGGGTCTTAGACGCCATCTGTCTCCTTCTAGACAAACATAATCAACCCAAGCGTGCTCAGATGATGTAATAGACAAGGCGCTGTTGCTCACCTGTCTATCATCGTAAAGTCTGATTTGATTGCTCCGCCCAGCTCTGGTGCGAGCATAGTTGCTCCACAACGGAGTAATGCCAGACTGAACTTCCCGACCTCAAATGTTGTGGGCGGGACTAAGTTCGGCTGGCACCCAGGCTATACAATTGTGTGTGTGTGTGTGTGTGTGTGTGTGTTCCTCTCCCCACCTCCTTACCATACTGACTGCACTCCTCATATCCATGTGTGTGTGTGTGTGTGTGTGTGTGTTCCTCTCCACAACTCCTTACCATACTGACTGCACTCCTCATATCCATGTGTGTGTGTGTGTGTGTGTGTGTGTTCCTCTCCACAACTCCTTACCATACTGACTGCACTCCTCATATCCATGAACAGCATTTTCTTCTTTAATCCCAGACACTGGAGCCTCCAGCAGGGTCTGACTGTGAGACGAGACCATCAGATTTTGACCGTCAGGCGAGACCAGCGGAATCTGACCGGCAGGCGACATCATCTGTTCTGACCAGTCCAGCGGCTCATCAGCTGCCGTCTGCTGGTCTGATTGGAGAGGAGAGCTGGGACTCTTGATTTGCTGCAAAACACATAACAGATGTTAGAATGTGTGAGAAAAGTGTGTAGGGTGTGTGTGTAAGTGTGTATGTTTGTATATAAGCAAGGTGCATGGAATCCGGATTTGCTGCAAAAACACACAACAGTAGACAAGAGTATACATCCTTCACATCTAGTCGATTATACCAGTGTTTCTCAAACTATGGGCCGCAACCGGCACCTGTCCACGACGAAAAGACTGCTGGTCCGCAGAGCTGCTGAGTCAAATTATACCCAGTGCTTCCGTCACTCGTATGATAACCGCGGACCGACAGAAATAGAAAGAGTATTGTAGACTATAGTCAGATTTGAATATAAATTGGCCAACCTGTTGAAAGGCTTTGACGGATTTTTTCAACTTAAAAAAAAACAGAGCCGAGACTGGAGAACACACTGTCTAGCATTGAGTATTGTAGGCTATAGTTAGATTTGAATTTAACATGGCCAAAAGCCTAATTATTCTTCCTGTTTAATAAAGATCTCTAGATCTGTGATTTACGCCTATCTACTCCGGTGTTTACCAAACACAAAAGCTGGTAGTTGTGTATCTTGAATGAAAGTTATTTAATTAAAAAGCAGCCATATAATTGCTGTTGTTTTGAGAAGTATTTTTCATGCAAGAATCATGCAACCATCCTGAGAAACGCTCTGACGTGCAATGAAACTACTGTAATTATATTTTACATTAGTAAAGCAGTCCTCTGAGGTGCATGTTTTCACAAACATTTTGTGAACAATGTATTTTAAAACTTGACTGTTTTGAAGAGCATGTATAACAATATAGCAGGCTATAATAATAATAATGGTGATGATAATCATTAGGGGTGTAAATATTAATCGATTCGTATCGATGCATCGATTATGCAGCAGGCGATTCAATGCATCGATTCGTCCGCAAGAGTATCGATTAATGTGTTTATTTTGCCGCCTGTTTGTTTGCCTATCTATTTTCAGCATCAGCTCCGACCTTTCTTTTTCTGTCTATGGCTCCGATGTAAGCGCACTACCTACTCCTAAGCTGCGGGTGTTTTTTTTTTTATATGCAAAGACATGAGGCTGTATAACGAAGGCTTTAGATACCTGCTCCTACATTCCGAACTTTTGTTGATTTATTTGAAACGTCATAGATATCATGTAAAAATATTGAGTATTGAATCGTATCGAATCGTATCGTGGGGAATTCTGAAGTATCGAAAATAATCGAATCATTGGCTTAAGAAATCGATATTGTATCGAATCGTCATGAAGACTCCGATTTACACCCCTAATAATCATAATGGTGTTATGCATACCCATATAGATAGCTTTCTGAAGAGTATATATACTTATATTTATACTTACTGTTTTGAAGAGCATGTATAACAATATAGTAGTAATAATAATAATGGTGATGATGATAATCATAATGGTGTTATGCATACCCATATAGATAGCTTTTTGGGCCAATCCTTAGACTGGGGAGGGGGGGTCATGTTTATTGACGATAAAGTCTGCCGTGACCAAACAAGTTTGAGAAAGTAATTTCCTAGTTCCAACTAGTTCCTAATGTAGTGTGTGTGTGTGTGTGTGTGTGTGTGTGTGTGTGTTCATCTTACCTTGATCTGGATTTCCCCAATGTGTGGCCTCTCATTCACATCCTGATCACTGCTGGGGGGGGGGGGGTTAGAGGGAGCTGTTAGTGATTTCAACTAGTCTTGAATGTCTCGACTTGAAAAGAGATCCTTTTCATACTTGAATAGATTAAAAAAAATGTTGCTGTGAGTGTGTGAAACAGGGTGTGTGTGTGTGTGTGAGAGCGTGTGTGTGTGTGCTGAGTACCTATTGCTTTGTTGGCCTTGCAGCTGTTGACACAGGTCTCTTAGTTCAGTCTTCAGCAAAACCACAGTCTACACACACATGCACACACACACACACACACACACACTGCATTAATCACACCTACACATTAATTAAACAAATTTACACACACACACACACATCACTAGAAGAGAACTATTATATTGTATCTTATTAATTTGGCAGACACTTGACTTACAGCAACATAATAACATTTGAGTTCCAGAGCTCCAGCAATAGAATACCATTTGAGTTCCAGAGCTAAAGCAACAGAATAACATTTGAGTTCCAGAACTACAGCAATAGAATAACATTTAAGTTCCAGAGCTACAGCAATAGAATAACATTTGAGTTCCAGAGCTTCAGCAACAGAATAACATTTGAGTTCCAGAGCTCCAGCAACAGAATAACATTTGAGTTCCAGAGCTCCAGCAACAGAATAACATTTCAACTACAGTGTAGTTTAATTACCACTGCATCTGTCGGTACTAATACTAAAGGCTATGTTTTAAGTGCTTGTGAAAGTATGGAAGGAGAAGTGGTAGAAGAGGAGGTAGAGGAGGGAGGAGAGAATTCTGCCAGTATAAGATGTGCTACGACTAACTGAATACTCACTCTCACACACTCACCTGGTTGGCCTGTATCAGAGAGTTGTGTTTCTCCTCCAGGTGTTTCTGCAGTTCATCGATCTTCAGCTTCAGCTCCTTGTTTGACTCCACCTGCTCTGTCAGACTCTGCCAAGTCTCCGCCTCCTTCTCTTCCAGACGACGAATCAACATGCAGAGCTCCTGGTTCCGACCCACTTCATGCTGATGAAGGCAGAAACACATCAAACATGTTAGATAACTAACACACACACACACACACACACACACACACACACACACACACACACACAGTTCATCAGAGGCGTTATAGATATCAGTGTAGTGCATCTGCCCGAAATTGAGTGGTCGCCCATGGATAACCACGGTTACGAGTCATAAAGATAAACATTTTAATGATATTCGGGTCATTTGCGGGCAGGTCAGTTAAAATTAGTTCAATGAACTTGTCACATAGACTACCTGTGTGACAGAAGGATGAAGATGGTGACGGTAGAGAAGCTGGAGACGCGAGAAGTTAAAATAATAAAGACACCCCTCCAGGAAAAGCGAATATGGGAAATATTGGGAAAGGTTCTTAACCATTAGGACCCTAGACTGTTTTAAGGGCATTTTCACTACCTTTAGTTGTTAAGGGCATTTTCACTACCTTTAGTTATTAAGGGCATTTTCACTACCTTTAGTTATTAAGGGCATTTTCACTACCTTTAGTTAAGGGCATTTTCACTACCTTTAGTTATTATAAGGGCATTTTCACTATCTTTAGTTATTAAGGGCATTTTCACTACCTTTAGTTAAGGGCATTTTTACTACCTTTAGTTACTAAGGGCATTTTCACTACCTTTAGTTAAGGGCATTTTCACTACCTTTAGTTACTAAGGGCATTTTCACTACCTTTAGTTAATAAGGGCATTTTCACTACCTTTAGTTAAGGGCATTTTCACTACCTTTAGTTATTAAGGGCATTTCCACTACCTTTCGTTAAGGGCATTTTCACTACCTTTAGTTAAGGGCATTTTCACTACCTTTAGTTATTAAGGGCATTTCCACTACCTTTCGTTAAGGGCATTTTCACTACCTTTAGTTGTGAGTTGGGCAGGCAAGCTCAGTGTCTGCAGAGGGTGGTGGACAAACCACTGCTATTGGAGCTGGAGCAGGGCAGTCGAACCTGTTGTAGAAGTGGTTCAGCTGGTTCGCCCTGTCCAGATCTCCCTTCACAGAGCTAATACTCTTCCTCAGGGGATGTTAAGAAATAAATGGCAGAAATAAATGCCATTTTTATTTAGTGATAAAAAAATGACCATTCTGCGCTCCATATCTGTGACACAAACTGACCTGACTTGACCCGAGTTTACGTGTTAGCCTGTGTGTACACTAATGATGATTCTCCACAACAACTTTTTACTGCATTGCCATGAACAAAATAAAGGCAAAAAAGTGCTTATTTGGCAAACAAATTGGGATGCAATGTGAGCCTTGAATTGGATACCATGCAGGAATTTGCTAGGATCTCAAAACCGGATTATGAATATGCTTTGCCACAAAAATGTGGGCTAGTCGAGCTATATGAAGTTATTATTGTGCTGTCACTTCATCTGTTTTATAACACAGAAGGATGTACTTGGTATCAAATGATAGCTATGTGTCTCCTCTTTCATCTGACATGCAGGCATATCTATCCGATCACGGGTCCGAGAGTAATTCAAACGAGAGTAATGGGTGCTCAGGTGAACACAGAGAAGTATAGACTGTAAATAAATTTGATTTAATTTCATGATTTTTAAAAATGTGCATACTTGATTGTACAGCCTACTGGTATTTTATGATCCCACAGATGTCTCGCCCATGTTAAACTTTTAGCCTACAGCCGTGAGCATTTGATAAGGGATGTCAAGGGTAAAGAGCACCTGAGGGAATATGGTACACAGACTACGCACAGCCATATGTAGGCTATAGGCAACGGTAGGTTCGCACATTGGTATGCGCATAAAAGTTACCCTAGTTAGTTGTATCTGTGAATTTGAACACGTGCACTAACTTCAGTAAAGCTTTGTGCTTCATTCAGCATTATAAACCAATTCTTATACTGACGTTTGGACCAGTGATGTAGCTCTCTTGCCTACCTTGCTGCCTTCACCATTTCTGTTTTTGAAAGAAAAATGTATTTCAATGGCCTTGAAGTCTTGTCTTAGTGTTTAGCTAATCCTTGTTAGCTGGTTGGGTGCATGCTTGAGCTCTTATTGTCATTCTCTCTCCTGCGCAAACATTATGAGTGTGTATGTGTGTGTGAGTGTCTTACCTGTAATGCTTGTGTGATGATGATGAATGATGATGTATGTGTGTGTGTGTGTGTGTCTTACCTGTAACACTTGTGTGATGATTTGGGTGGCCCTCTCCAGGTCGATGCAGGCTTGCTTGTGACTCATGTCCATATGCTGACTAACCTCATTCATCTACACACACACACACACACACCATAATAAATCAATTCCGATATAACTGCCAAAAACACTCATATTCTGCCTTCCATGTTCACCCTGCAAATTACTCGTCAGGAAAGCTGCTTGAACAGCTGTAGTCACAGCCAGTCGGCTACACGGAAGGCAGAACTGATCTGTGACACAGTTTTCAAGACTGCAAGGTAGCTGGGAGAACCCAGACTTCAAACAAACTCGAAGACTAACGGTGGTGATTAAAGAATATATGTTCGGCTACCGAGACGCCGGTGGTGTAGAATCCAGAAGGGACATGAAGTTTTCAGTTAAAAAAAAAATAGAAAAGAAAGAACTGTATTGGGAAACCAGAGCGTCTGCTGTGGCTTCATACTAATCGCCTATGGTTCACTATTGTTGGCTCAGTTATCATCCCTAGGTAGAAACACTTAGGTTAAATAGGCCTGAGGTATTTTCTCCAAACAATATACCCAAGCAGGTGCGACTCCTACCTTCTCCGCGCCAACTCTTCGTAGCCTCACGGAATCAGTGTGGTTTGATAGCGACAAAAGCTTAAGGCGCGAGGTCGAACCCTCCTGCATGTCGTCTCCCAGCTAAGATTAACAGGTGACTGGTGACTAGAACAAAAAGAGACTACAAGCACCTCAGTGACAAAATAGACAAACGTTTGCCTAACCTCTCACAACAAGCAGGCGGCTTTTGTTTTGGTTGACAATTCTTCTTCTTTTGTGTTTTATGGTGGTAGGCAAACCAACTTAAGGTGCATTACTGCCACCGACTGGGCTGGAGTGTGGATCTTCTTCTTCTTTCGTTTATTGGCAGATTACATCGTTTAATTGTTGTATACCGCCACCTCCTGTACAGGAGTGTGTAGAGTGAAACTATTGGAACTTTTGGCTACTCAATCAGGAGGGTGTAAAATAAATCTAAAAATCATAAATAATAACTAAACAGAAACCAACAAATAAACAACCAATCAAAACCAAAAAATATTAAATTCTTTTCATTAACTCTGTGTCTTTCAGGAAGGTAAATAAGACATTTGCATACCACCACATGCACCAAACATGCATAAACATTGCAAAATCTCCCTTTATGCAGAGCAGAGGCAGCGACTGCTCCATTGAAGTCTGTGACCATAGCTCAGAATTTCACCATATGCTAAGATCTTGGTTCTATAGAGTTAGGAATGTGAATTTTGGGCACATGTTCATGATCATCAAACCCTTCTGAACATTTCAGGTACATTTTTAGCATTTTCGACCTTATATCATGTGTGTACTCTTTATTAATCCAGTTCTTCTAAAAAATGAAAAGAAAAACATAAAACTCCTGTGTCATGCATTCCGTTCAAAACTAATTATTGAAGAGCCTTTTCATTAGGAAACTTGATAGTTAGGCCTATTCAAATGTACATAATACATTACAACCTTGTTATGGGAGAACATTTTTACATTGTGTTTGTTAAAAATTACTATCAGCCTACTGTATACAGTACATACACTACTAGACTATCTGACAAATGGACATACACACACACGCATTGAGCGCTGTGTCCTATTAGTAACCGTGTAATTATATTTTCCGCTCTTCGACTCTCCTTCCAAAATCTGGTTGTATATGATATAATTGTCTCCCTTTGTCATGATCCACCCAACACTCCTGCCATGCTGATCTTGCATGCTTTAATGAATATCTTAGCTTCAGATTTTACTATATGAAACTTGTAGTATTCTATTGTGTTTCAGTGTTTGTTTTGCAAGTTTATCAACCTCCTCATCCCCCTTCACTTCAACATGAGCAGGTACCTAAAGAAACCTGATTTTAAAATAATTTGCATTTAAATTATACAAAAACATATTCATTTTATGAATTATATCATCTCTTATTGATTTCCCAGTTTTCATGCTTTCTAAAGCTGAATGACTATCAGATAATATGAACTGAGTTAACTTAAATCATTTCCCTCAGATAAATGTTCCTCTAATTCTTGAATTTCCCCTTGGGGATCGATAAAGTATCTATCTATCTTTCTGTCTATGTCAGCGGTTCCCAAACTTTTTTCCCCGCGGACCACCTTCTACATCCTGACTTGGCTCGCGTACCCCCACCATCCAACACATAAAAAAGTAACACATTCTATTGACGCATTCCAGGCATCGTGTTTAATTAGCCGCCCTACATGATAACAAAATCAAAATGTGCAACTGGTCTATAAGCTCTCACGCAAAAAAAAAACTGTGTAGAACCACATTACAATGGTTAGATAGCATCTCACTGCAGACCACGGCCTGTGGCTTTGGGCAGTCTGTCTCCCAATCCACGTGAAGCCTAGGACTATATGCCTCATCATACTTTTTCTTCGCACAGTCTTTTCTGTCTCGTTCTTTCTTTTATCCCCTGCGCTCCATCTCCACCTTCATTAGTCTGCCCCCCATCCCATTCCATCCTTACCTGTGTCCTGCTCTGTTTCTCTCGCTTCTCCTCTTCGACCGCTTTAATTAGGCCTTTTGGACAGTGTCCCTGTTTTTAGCCAGTTTTCCATGTTTACGCAGCCTTCTACCTAGCCTATACTTCAACAAAACTGTGAAAACATAGCCTATTATAGTTTACAAATGATTTCCTTTAATTTCACGTTTCCATATCATTATAACCCGATTCGAAATTATGTATTATTTATGAATTAATTAGAGTATTAATTAATTAATCATTTTTAACTCCTGTCCGCCATTGCCCTTTTCATCTCGCGTACCCCCTAGTGGCAGCTCGCGTACCACCGTTTGGGAATCCCTGGTCTATGTCATTTGTTTGGCTTTTATGCTTGAGTTTTGAGAAAGTTAGAGAGAAATAGACACTAGCCTACATTCTAAAAAAAAACTTGTTATTGTAATCCCAAAACACATCTGAGGTAAGTCTTTCAGAGACGAAAGATGAACGAGAGAGAGTCCAGGAAGTGCGTCCAAACAAAGGGATACCAGATGTTAAATTACGGCAAGAACTACAAGTTTATGTAAATTCTTAGATGTGATTCAGTGGTACAGAAAATGTTTTAAGATTCTGTTAGTCTATCTATGCTGTAGGGTAGACTGATGACACACATGTGCAGAAAACATTTAATACTGAATTGATGTGCTATAATGTTGAATGTCAACAATGGTTTATTAAAACAACATCACAATAATTTATTCCATGTTAATTAATGAATAGAAAGGACATTTAAAACATATTCCATGCAAACAAAATTCCACGATAACTCCCTTGAGTCACATTAGCTGGAGGGTGTACTGACTACACTGAGTACTGCCCCCCTGTGGAATGGAGGGTGATACAACTTTATCAAACACCCAGTGACTTCCCAGCACACCATGTTCTTCCACAGTCTATTCAGGTCAGGGACTAGGGCCTGCGTATGATTCGTTCATTAATTTTTCCACTTAAAATCAACAATCAAAAACCTAAAATGTTTTTTTTTTTCTATCTCCGTTTCTAAAAACAAAAATGAAAAACATGTATAATGTCAGGTCTGTGTACTTTTGCGTTCATTCACTATTCTATTTGGGTAGGGAAATGGAAAATGGAAAAACTGACTTTTTGTTCTATAGTCATTTGCTAGGTGAAAATGATGTCGTATTTTGACCTAGGATTACAACTGTTGATTCAATGAATGGATAATGTGAAATGCAAAAAAAAGAAAAATAAATGTCATTCTAACCTATCTGGACAGTAGGCTACCTAGGTCTGAGCTAGATAGATCTGGAAGTAGAAACAAGACCGTTTTTTGCTCATTCTTTGAGGGTTGGTGGGGGGGGGGGTCATTTTACCATCTGTGATCCTAATCTGCGACCTGTTGCCAAAAGCATGCAATGCTTTGCAGCCATTTCACAGCACCTCACAGACAGGCCGTGGATGCGGAGTGTAGATTTTGCGATGTTCACAAACACAAACTCATGATGTGCAGACGGAACTTGGCGTTTCGTCAGCAAACAGAAGTAGGCTAACCCCGAGTGCATTCAAACTTCTGTAGGTCCAACCCGATGAAAATGTATGACCGGCAGGCGACCAAAGGAACCATTGTTACAGAAAACCTAGTTCAGACGTTTTAGGTAGCGTACTATACAAATAATTCTGTTATAGAGGGGCTACACCGTGTAACTGAAGCGTTACATCCGCGATGCGTAAAAATAAATTTTAGAAGATTGGTGTATTTTTTTTTCCGAACATACGCACAGCATATGCTATGCGTCGCGAATGGAACGATTGAAAGACATTTATTTTTCTTTCTTGCATTTTGCATTTCAAAAGTCAACATCGTCTTTGTAGCATGATCCCTTAAGTGAAAATACGGGATAATTTTCATCTAACAAGTGACTATAGAATTTCAAAAAGTCATATATCACTTGTTTTTCATTTTCCATTTCACTTTCAAAAAAGAATAATGAATGAATGCAAAAGTACATGGACCACATAGTTTTTAGGTAAATTAACGTTGTAGGCTATGCGTTCTATTTGAGCACAACGGTGACTTGCGGGTCAAGCCAACTGTGTTCTAGCAAGTAAACAAAATGAGTGAAGGCCCTCGTTTAGAAACGGATATAGAACAAATAAGCGCATATTCGTTTTTTGATTGTTGGTTTTAAATGGAAAAACGAATGAACACATCATGCACAGACTGACTAGAATGGTGGGAGCTGTACCCGTGTGCTGTTCGAGTTTGTCCTCTCGAGTGAAACTCTTGCCTCAGAGTTCAGAGTGCCGGCCCTTCTCCTACGTGACTGAGTCGGTGTCGTTTGAGTGTACTCACGTGAGTGAAACTCTTGCTACACTGAGTGCACTTATATGGCTTCTCTCCTGTGTGAGTGCGCTGATGTACTTTGAGATTACAAGGTTGATAGAAACCCTTCCCACATTGAGTACATTGATAAGGCATCTCTCCTGTGTGAATGCGTTGATGTACGTTGAGACTTGTCTTTTGAAGGAAACTCTTCCCACACTGAGTACAGTGGTATAGCCTCTCCCCGGTGTGAATGCGCTGGTGATCCTCAAGACGCTTACGTCGAATGAAACTCTTCCCACACTGAGTGCATTGGTATGGTCTCACTCCTGTGTGAATATGGAGGTGAGTTTTAAGATTATGACTGAAAGTAAAACTCTTGCCACATTGAGTGCAGGAGTATGGCCTCTCTCCTGTGTGTATGTTCTGGTGTTGTCGCAACGCAGACCAAAACTGGAAGGATTTGCCACAGACAGAGCAGGAGTTATGTTTTGGTTTCTTCGCCTCTGTGTGTAAGGTGGACGTGGAGGGAGATGATCCTTTTCCTGTAAAAAAGGAAGACACAGTCACCTAATCAAACAAATACTGGACCAGGTCAGTTTTAAGTTGCAGCTGTTGCAGTACTGCAGCTGAAGAGATACACAATTCTGTTCTGTTCTCTTCTGAGTGAATGTGCTGGTGTCGAATGAGTGTTTCTTTTCGAGGGAAACCCTTTCCACATTGACTGCAGTGGTATGGTCTCTCTCCCGAGTGAATGCGCTGGTGTCGATTGAGCGTTTGTTTTCGAGTGAAACCCATTCCACATTGAGTGCAGTGATATGGCCGCTCTCCTGTGTGAATGAGCTGATGTTGTTTCAGATTTCCCAGAGTACTAAAAGCTTTGCCACACTGAGCGCACCGGTACTGTCTCTGTCCTGAGTGAATGCGCTGGTGTTCTCTAAGATCTGGAGCACAAGTGAAACTCTTGCTGCAGTAGGGACAGGAGTGCGGCCTTTGTCCTGTATGTGTGTTCTCGTGCTGTTTCAGCTTCCGCCAAAAGGGGAAGGTTTTGCCACAGACAGAGCAGGAGTATCGGTTTGATTTCTCTGACTCAGTGCATGAGATGGAGGGAGGGGGAGATGCTCCTTTTCCTGTTTTCCGAAACAAAACAAAAATCAAAACAAGACAATTACTTAACTCTTTAAGCGCCAGGTTTAAAAAAAAAACAAAAAAACATCAACATTTTCAAAAAGCCATGGTTTGAAAGTGGTCAGAGATAAAGCCCTACTGTAAATGTGAAGAAAAAAAATCATTATTGAGTATGATCAAAAGTTTATGAAGGGGTACTTTTTCTCAGCTAATTTGCATTTTATGATGGCGCTGGATGGCAACCACTGAACCACAGCAGTGTGAACCTAGCGATACTAGCTGAAAAGCAAAAAGATGGCCGCCACACATACTGTTGACAAATCTACATGTGGCAGCCATATTGGATTTTTTCATTAGTGTTGCTAGCTTCACACTGCTGTGGTTTAGTGGTTCACCAAAGCTTCATTTGCCCATCACTAGCAACCACCTCAAATTATGCACCAATACTGGATGTTGAACATATCTGGGAAGATTTCATTTTTTTTTGTTATTTCATCCACATAACAAATGAACAGTAAAATGTAAGCCAAAATTAGTAATACTAAAAAATTACTATAAAAAATACTATAACCAAAGTCTACTATAGCCTACCATAAAGTAGACTAATAAATCTGTCCCTTTCTCGGGTGACTGCAGTTCTTCAGAGACCTATTTTTACTATCCCTGCGGTCTTTACCACGTCAGACACTATGATCACGTTTATGTTGGACAAAGGGTTGAAATAAACATTGTATACTTAATACTTAGTGGACACTTTCATGCAAACGCACACAAGCTCATCCATTAACAGACACTGTGACCATGATCACTGCCAATAGATGATCAATTATCTTCTCCAGAAGTCAGATATTCTCCTTCAGAATCAGAATAGATTAATAAAAGATCCAAGAATGTATCACATGTGAACATTTTATTCACCACATTGCATGAAAAGTGGGATTTTTGTCACTGTAAATGCCCGGAAATCTGCCTGATTTTCTGCCTGGTTTATAGGCCAAGTATACTTGCGTATACAAGGAATTAGGTCTCTGCATTTATCCCATCTGTGAATTAGTGAACACACAGAGCACACAGTGAGCACACAGTGAGGTGTCCACACTGCAAAAACTGCTTATCTAACAAAATCTCACCAAGTGTTATTAATCTTATATCAAGATAAAAAAAACTAGTTGGTATTGTTTTCAGTATAAAGAGACTTACCTAGCGCTTCCTTGTGAAAACATTTGACTTAATTTAAAAAAAGTTTGACTTATTTTAAGACATCTCATCCTGAAAACAAGCAAATTTGGCTGCCAGTGCGTTAAGCAAATGTGTCCTAAAAACAAGCAAATTTGGCTGCCAGTGCGTTGAGCAAATTTGTCTTGATAAGACTCCTTAAAATAAGTCAAAATCTTCTTAAATTAAGTCAAAATGTTCTTTTGAGAGGGCGCTAGGTAAGTCTTTTCGTACTAAAAACAATACCAAATAGATTTTTTAATCTTAATATAAGATTAATAACACTTGGTTAGATTTCATTTTTTGCAGTGCAGGTTGGTATTCAGGCCATATAAAGCCATCCTGTATGGTGCTGGCCAACTCCAACATCCTCCTCTTGATTTTCAGATCCTACTCTGCTGGGTCAGCCTGCAGCACCCACCATAGCAACCAGCTTGATTACCCTAGCAACCAGCATAGCAACCACATTATTTTGGCTTATTGGATGTTGCATTAATGCAGATAACATTTGGTCCATTTTGGTACGTGAACTTGGCCTCAGTATTAAGTAGTAAATCACTACTTTCTAACAAGAAAAATCACTCGTGATTGGTTGGCAGATCTGTCACTATTGGTCATCCTGGCTCATAATAAATGTAAACTCCAATAATAAAATTGTATATTACATAAAAAATTTATTCATATGATATGCTTTTATATTGTAAATTCTTGTCATTCTTATCCTATGGAGTACACTATTATTACCATCAAGGACATGAATGAGTTTATTGGGGAAAGTAAAATTAGCCAGGAACACGTTTATTTTAAAAAAAGGTCTTTATTAGCACAAACACACAACTATGTACAAAGCGAGATCTGCCCTCACAACAAATGGGAAGTGTAAAAGATGCCCAAAATCCTAAAGTGGCTGTTTGCCGCCTAGGAGCTGTAGGTAACTGGCGGTATTCTGTCTGAATTCGGCCCTTTTAGCAGGCGTCTGTGGTGCGTTGCCCTGTACTTCGGAATCGCCTCTAATCTCGACTGCAGCGTGGCACACAGCTCGGTGAGCTCCTGGCTGCGAAAGGACGGAGGTCGCACAATCCATCCAGACACCCCGTCAACGATGCCGTCTTCCTCATCAGACATCAGGTCTATGGTGGCGCTCTTCCAAAGCTCGACCTCGTCCTCCGCTAGCACACTCTGTCTCACTTCCAGCAGCTGTGAAAACAATCAATAAAGACAATCAGCGAGACGCACTGCGTATGGACACAACACATCTATTAATAATCAATAAAGACAATCAGTACTGCGAGACGCACTGCGCATGGACACAACACATCTATTAACAATCAATAAAGACAATCAGTACTGCGAGACGCACTGCGCATGGACACAACACATCTATTAACAATCAATAAAGACAATCAGTACTGCGAGACGCACTGCGCATGGACACAACACATCTATTAACAATCAATAAAGACAATCAGTACTGCGAGACGCACTGCGCATGGACACAACACATCTATTAACAATCAATAAAGACAATCAGTACTGCGAGACGCACTGCGCATGGACACAACACATCTATTAATAATGCACCTGAAAAATAGTCTCAAAAAAAAAAAAGTCTTACCCTCTTTCTTCTCGATCGACTCCGAGCTGAACTCTTTGCAGTTTCCGCCTGCGATGCAAGGTCTGGTTGTTTGTACCTGAAGTTCCTGCGTACTGTCTCGTAATAGGTCTTACACGCAGCTGGAAAACAATTAAATGAGAGTGGTATGAATAAAAAAAATGTAAGCCACAGTAAATCTAAACATGGAAGGAGAAAACAGTAAAAGTTACTTACACACAATGGAGTCACTATCAGCATTGTGTAAATCTGGACTTGCAGACATAGCTCCAAGCAAATAGGAGGTAACGGCCTCGTTATGAGGTGATGTTAATCTGTGAAAACAAAATGTACGGTTCAGATCGGTATTTATTAACATATCTATTTCCTTATACAGCATATTGTTTATATTGGTAACACTTTACTTGACGGGTGAGTTCATAACACATTCATAGCAACTGTCATAAACTGCACATAAAGCATTCATAACTGTTTCATGAGACATGACTCAACATTCATACCAAACTTTTCATGAATGTGGAAGACATAACGATGATAACTTGTCAAAATAAAAGTCCAACAATCGCAAAGCAGCATTGCCGTTTTTCTCTCCAGCCTTTGTAAATATTTCATGAATATCTTATGAAGTCTACATAGATTGTCGATTGTAGGTTTGACATTCCCAGTAGAAAAAGATGAGAAATAATCTGCAAAGGTTACATCGTAAAACAAATACATTTTTATGAAACAAAAATTATTTGCTTGACCATGTTCTGTCTTTTTGGCACTGGAGTAGCCCATTGACTCAGATGTGACGTGATCAGGTAAGAGGTTTGGACCAAAAACGGCAATGCTGCTTTGCGATTGTTGGACTTTTATTTTGACAAGTTGTTGTCGTTCTGTCTTCCACATTCATGAAAAGTTTGGTATGAATGTTGAGTCATGTCTCATGAAACAGTCATGAATGCTTTATGTGCAGTTTATGACAGCTGCTATGCATGTGTTATGAACTCACCCGTCAAGTGAAGTGTTACCTTCATATCTTACCCTTGCTCCGGTTTGTAGCGCCTACAATTTGTCTCCGAGTTGTGAAGACGGCGTACTGTTTCCTGTAAATTACAAGACAAAAAAATACATTAATTTACAAAACAACGTACACTGGTACTGCTCACTTGTTCTTTTACGAGGCAACAAGGCTACTTTTAGCTTGGGCTACTTAAATAAAAAAAATAAAAAAAAGCTTTTGCTTTAATTCTTACCGCAATCTTGGGATTGTGCACCCGTCTTCTCTTCTTGGAGTTAGTCTCCAAAGCAGCCGAACCGTCCTCCGTGGACAGAAACCTGGAGTTTACTGAATTGCTGAGGTGAGTGAACTGCTCATGCACATCAGCAGCAAACAGAGTGAGCTGATGGGACAGCCCACTGATGGCATCCAGCAGTTTCTTCTCGCTGGTCTGCGGACCGGCTGAAAGAGGCTGATCGCGTCCATGCAGGAGTGTTGAAGGGGAGACAGCATCTGTCCAGCCGTTGTACATCACGAAACGGCCAAAGCAGCAAAAACACAGGACATGGAGGAAAAGGTCTGAGTACTGGAATAAAAACATGTCTGTTTACATGCTCGTCTTGCAAGTACTGCTGCACGGGTCATGACCCTGACCTCACGCGGGATTGGACGAGGACTAGAAGGCTCGTCGGGCTGCTCCAATCAACATGTGAGGTCATTATGATATGTGGGGAGCTGCAGTGCGAATATATGCCGGTCTATAGATTTGTATCTAGTGTGATATTTTGAATATATGCCGGTCTATAGATTTGTATCTTGTGTGATATTTTGAAACAGACAAACTCCGCAGATAAACACAGAAAACAAAATGCATTTGTGTCAAAGATTCAGCGAGTCCATTCCTGTAATTTTTAGAACCAATCTACAGTCATGACTACAGCAATTTTCTTGCATGCAACGCCATGTTAATGCAAACCAAATGACGACGGCACGTTTCTTTGAAGGTAATAGGGTGGATTGGTCCCCAGCCACCAAATCTACTCCAATAATTTGATAAAAATTAAAGTGTGAAAACATTATATAGTGCTTCTAAGCTCACATAAATACATTATATTTTATTTTCTCAATTTTCCTTGACGTGGTGGCTTTGTATTCCCTATAATACAAAAAGTGTTTTTTATTTGGTCTATTATAAGTTGAGCTAGACCCTTTCAACAATAAAAACAAAAACAATGCTTGAACGTTCTATTTGGTTCCCAATCTACTTCCTCTGCATTAAGATAACATATGGAATGTTAAAACGGAAGCCTTGTGGGGCCAACTATGATGCTGATAATGGAACTCTCTTGAAAGGGTCTATGCATCACCATGTCCCTTCCAGTGACAGACCTGCCAACCTTGAAGAGTTTTTTTTTGAGCAGCACCTCAAGCCGAGAAACATTTCCCACATTGGCATTCATGCATGCAGCCAAAAACAGACATACTGTAGCAGGGCTCCAGACTAACTTTTTGCACTGGTTGCACTGGTGCGCCTAACTTTTTTTCTTAGGTGCACCAGCACAAAAGTTAGGTGCACCCAAATTTTCAACCACATCGCATTTAACACCGCAGCAGGTTCACGTTTTTTCCTTAATTACTGTCCTATATAGGTTGTCCTATGACTTATGATTTACAATTCTACAAGAAAAGTAACTTAATGAAGTGAAGTGCTTCACTGAGCTGAAATTTAAACTTAAAACATCTCAAGATGAATTAAATAAAAATAACAGTGAGTAAATTAACAGTGCACGTCTTTTAAGGGCTTCAAACTGCACATCTCATGGCTCAGTGTCTTACATACTATCCTTCATGATCTTTAGGCCCTGGCTAAACCAGCTCGCCATGCTAGCATCTTCTATAGAAATGTATTTGAGCACAATTTAAAGAGATGTTCCAAGTAGCCTGGGGGATTTTTATGTGATTTTGCAATGATGATTGCAATAATCATTTGACAGTCCCACAATGCAATTTACTTTTTAATTTTAGTATTTTTAAATTTTCAATAAGAACATCACTATGGTTAATGCAGTAACGAAATGGTAGGCCTATTATTATAGGCTATTGCAATGACTTGCCATGCTCAATCTAAATGTGTCCATTCAATTCACCGTACACAATGACCAGTTATACATGCAGGGAATATTCGGGCTTTAAATGTAGCAGCGATATTCGGTTTGCGCCAAATACCGGATTAAATTGATTGATGCCATCAGAATGAGTTTACACAACTCGCGAGCAAAACAAATATTGCTGTTGAAAACCGGGTTACTCCCTGCATGTAACTGCGGTCAATGACGCACTCCTTTTCGGCGATATCTGTATTTCTGTCGTTCGGTCGTTGTATGCATTGTTCGCAATTTTAAGACGTCTTTTCATCTGCAATGACTCCTATAAATTTGGCGCAAGTGGCATTCCTGTACGTCGGGTTTACGTTCAAACAATTTTTCTGGTGAATAATTATTTCGGACTGAACTTGGTGAAGGGAAGTTTCACTAGGCCTATCGTAGGCAATGATAAACTTGATCATCATCTTGGGCTCGTCGGATCGGTTTGCTGCTGCCAGCCGCCGAAAGGCAGTGGGGAGAGGGTACATTTATCTCGGCCTATGTGACCACACTGTAATGCAACTACATCCACTCTGTTTATCTGACGGGTCTCTGACCTCTCTCTCTCTGCAGCACACGCATTTTCAAATTTACACACAGGCACTGGGCCACGGCCAATCAGAGGGGAGGTCCCGCCCTTCACTATCTGTGATTTGTTTAAACCACGATATTGGCCAAATATGTGTCTGTTATTGAACCAAAGGTAGAGTTTCTAT
The DNA here is from genome assembly GCF_046254945.1 of Alosa pseudoharengus. NCBI lineage: Eukaryota > Metazoa > Chordata > Actinopteri > Clupeiformes > Clupeidae > Alosa > Alosa pseudoharengus. Next base: position 12,733,047 of record NW_027468564.1, on the reverse strand, counting down.
GCGGAAACTTTTTCCTCTCGAATAGCTGGTCGCATTGGTGCGACCTCCGATTTTTTTTAGTCGCACTTTTGAAAAATTAGGTCGCATATGCGACCAAATTGGTCGCACTCTGGAGCCCTGTGTAGTCATACACGTAAGATACATTTTGGATCGCAACCCATTTTTTATGTCGCACAAGGGGCGTTTCTAGACTTTAAGGACAACCTGGGCTTAGCCCGGCTGGACCGGATGTAAATGTAAAGATTAGCTGAGGATTTTTTTGATATATATACCATACATAAAAGGTGTTATTATAGTAGACAACAGACTACATTAAACTGCCCAAATTATTTATTATTGAATTACTAGGTACATACACGTTTAAGTGTGAGGTTGCATGTAATGTATCATTAAGCAAATGTTCTGCACCTCCTTCTGTTGATCTCCCTTCTCTCTCCATCACCTGACTGCTCTTCTGTTTGATCTATGCCAGAGATCTACCAAAAAGACAGTAAAATGTTTGATGTTGAAGTTCTGTCTCAGTCTGTTTCTCTGTCTGTTCTTATCACTTACTCTCTTCTTTCATCACTTACTGCTGTCCTTCTCATCATTTGCTTCTCATCACTTACACTTCTCTCTTCTCCTTCTCTGAATAATGGTTACCATTGTCCATGCCTGATCCTGACATAGGCCTATCTGCTCCTGCTGCTGGCTCCTCCTCCTCTGTTTGTAGCCCATCTTTGCTGCTACCCTCTACAAAATCATGGAATCAGATCAGTGTGTGGCAAACCAACAAAAACATACTACATTGCCGGGTACAAAGAACTTTTGAGATTGCAATTTTCAGCTCTAATTACAAATGCTTTGCTTATGCATAGGGCATTTGCATACATTTCAGTGGCATTTAAAAACATTCCCATGAAACATGTTCATCCCCATGAAACTTGGGTTAATTAAATGCTGTTTTATGTTTATGTCATCAGCTTTGTAATCACTTTGATGGTTAAATGGCTCATTACAGGGTGAATGAAAGCTGTCTCAGCCCCCTCTAGATATTTAATGGTTTATAGTTTGTCACTGTTAAAACATCTCCCTTACGAAGGCCAACTGTGTATCAAAACTGCAATTTTTTTGCTATAGTGTTAGAGAGTGTAACATCCTCGTCTGCTCCTCAGAACATCAGTACAAATGTTCAACAACAGGGGAAAGCATTTAGCCCTTCTGGCTAAATTTAGTTATTTAGAGCTGAGTGTAATAAATCTCTCTCTCTCTCTCTCTCAAAACGAGCACTGAAATGTGTAGTGCCAATTAACCTGACCAGATGCCTTGCAGTTGCCTAATGCTTGCTTAGCCTAAAATTGCACCAGATTAATGCTGGTAAATATTGAAGTTGGCTAGTAGATTTCAGACAGAAAATACGGATTGCCTTTGAATGGCGGGTGAATTTTGCCACTTCATTTGTCAGTGACTGGTAGATATTCACATTTCAAAAAGTTAATTTTGACTCCTGCTTAGTGTTTACTAATGATAGCTTGCTAGCTAGCCAGCTAGCGATAGGATAGGTAAACAACACTAATAGCTGGCCTTTATGGAGTCGGTCGGACAGAACTAAGCTTATATTTCAGTTTGCAAACATGAATTCTTACCCTTTGCCTTTCGTTTGAAAAAGCCAAATAGTTTCAATTGTTTTTTGCTGGCCTCTCAACTCTCAATTCTCAACATACTGCAACCTATGACGCTGAACCACCCAGTGAGTTGACAGCAGTAACGTTAGTTGAGAGCACAGATCTGATCTCAGACCAGACCGCGAAGCGACCCTCTGCCGCTCTCCACCCACCCCCAGCCCCGCCCAGCCCGGCCCCGCCCGTTCTGCTTCTCCTTGTCAGAGTTTAGTGTTCGGGATTCCTTGTTCTAAACAGGCTACGAGGGATAGAACGCACAACGAAATAAAAAAGTTAAATAACAATTTTGGCTACCCGGGCTGAGCTCAATTTACCCCGGGCTGAAGCCCCGGTAAAATCGGCTGGCGACGCCCCTGTGTCGCACATCTATAGTTAAGAACAGAATTACTCATACCCCTGGCAAATATTGGTTGTTGATTTTCTCTGACTGAAAATGACACTGTCACATGCCAAAAGGTTGCAAGACAATGTGGAATCAAAAAAAGAAGCATTTTCATCCATTTTTAACATTTTTATGAAGAATAGCATGGCCAATATTATTCATACCTTTTTTAAATAATCAATAAAAACATATTGCATTGCATTGCACATATTGAACTGTATTCACAGCTAATTATTTTGGTCTTAATTGTGTCTACATTTGATCCAAAGTGTTCCTGAAAATGCAAACTCAATCTTTTACAGTAGCTCTATAATTTTGACAATCTGTTTAGAGCTTAATAATCCTGACCTATGAAAAACAGTTGTGTTGATGGGGACTGATGTGGATATGTTGTTCATTTTATTTTATCTATTTAATCATGTCTGCTCTATTATTACCTCTTTTCAATCCATTATTATTAGATATTTCTTTTGTAAAGAAATACATCTATCCCTCATGTTATGCCAACATATTTAATTCCTCTGAATATAGGCTACAGTAGAAAGAGGATTATGGACATACGCTGTCGTATGCTGGCAGTTTAAGGGGATAGCCAAAGGGGCAGTTTCCTACTCGAAACTACAAAGTTGCTAGGTCGGTAATTGCTAGAAAGGGCCACTCAGCCCATGGCAAAAGTGCCATTCGTCATGTTATATTTGACGTGCCATCAAAATGATTTTGGAAACGTAATGTTAAGTTAAAAAAAACTGAAAAGCCTACATGTTTTTTTTTTTTTCAAAATACATTCAATGTAAAATTCTTACATGCTGACTAATGCAAATCACTGATTGCTTTTAAAGCGCCCATATTATGAAAATAATCTGTGTCTGTTGCTTTCACACACACTTGAAAAAATGCTCCATGCTGTTTTGAGTGAGATACAGGTTTGTGAATGTATCCTGGCTGCAGTCTGCGGGTGAGATGGTCAAACTAGTCTACGTTATCGGCCAAAACATTTGGATATTCCAACCCACCACCCCCTCCCATCAGAGCATACATACAGTCTCTATGTCTCCAGGTTTAATAAATAATTGCATGGCTTCTAGAGATAGACGCTAGCTACTGCACTGAATAAACTTGAAAGCAGAGGAAAGATTGATTAGGATTTGCCATTGTGTGTGTATCCATGGTAAGCCGTTATAACATTTAAATATGGCAAGCCATCTGCAATTAGAATTATGCCTAGAAGCAATGAAACTACAGATAGATAATAAACTAAATATATAGTTCAATTTCACGTTGAAAATGTCTTATCAAAAAAGCAATTCATGCATCAACCATTGGTTTGGCCATTTTATTGTAAAAACAAAGTACCAGTTCAGGCACCGTTTTGGCACCGGCACCGTAAAAGGATTGATTTAGCACCGGTATCAGATAAAACCCAAACAATACCCAACCCTAGTTCCTATGGTCCTGGGGTACTCTGACCCCTAGTTCCTATGGTCCTGGGGTACTATGACCCCTAGTTCCTATGGTCCTGGGGTACTATGATCCCTAGTTCCTATGGTCCTATGACCCCTAGTTCCTATGGTCCTATGACCCCTAGTTCCTATGGTACTATGACCCCTAGTTCCTATGGTACTATGACCCCTAGTTCCTATGGCCCTGGGGTACTATGATCCCTAGTTCCTATGACCCCTAGTTCCTATGGTCCTGAGGTACTATGACCCCTAGACCCCTAGAGAGGAGTGGTGTATTTATTGGTGTAATAAACTGTTGGGAGTCCGACTTCTCTGACCGTCTTGGTAGTGTCTGACCTATCTTACCGTTCTCAGATTGGTCGGCATCTCTGCTGTTATGCATCACTGTTGCCCTCTTTAACTGGGCCGGAGACACGCAGTCTGTAGAGGACTGGTCCGTTTTAACACTGAGGACTGGAGCCGTGTTTGATTGTTCCTCCTAAAAAAACACATGGAGGAAGTGAGAAATGCTAGCCTAGAAATCTAGACGAACCCTAGAGGCAGCAAATGTAATTTGCAGCCAGGGTAGTCTAGCAACTCTCCGTTGGCTTGCAAGCTGGAAAAATGAAACCTGTATCAGGCCAATCACATCGTGTATAGAGTCGGCGATGGTTTAATCTGGCATATCCCTCTGCTACTCCCTATGGAAAGTTTTCAGATCTACACTCTACAGTGTTTCCCACAGAATTGGATTCAATTTGTGGCGGTAGCTGACTTGGACAACGGGGGGGAGGGGATTATAAAGATCATCTTGGTAGTGTATAGGTCTAATTGAGTGCCTGTCACTTTAAGAGTTCGTGATTAACACAGTTAACGTTAAAAGGCTCCTGATGTGTGGATGCAATTCATAACGTTTTTCTACATAGTTAAAATAAAGGTTCCTACTTTTGAATTTTGAGTCAATAAAATGATCCCTTCAACGAAATTGACAAGCAGCTGTAAGTAGGCTAAGCATGCTAAATTCGACATCCAAACAGTATTCTAACGTTAGCTTTGAGATACTGCTTGATTGCATAACTTAACTTAGTTTAGTCTCATCAATGTAGCCTACTATGTTGTGATAAGACCTTAGCAGAGTTAACTTCAATGCTGCAGTTTTGAACAAATTTGCACAGCATGGTCACGATGCTAAGCGGATTTAATAACAATTTAGACCGACAATCGTGAATATTTTGTTAAATGCACATGCAGAGGAGGGGCAGCGGGCTACGAGAGAGAGCGGGGCGGGGCAAGGAAAGGCTGCGTGCGTAAAAAGTGCAGCTCAATGGCAATGCAAGGATTTGATCTTATATTTAATTTAAATTAAATAAAACATAGAATATTAATCTGTGGCGGCGGATTTTGATTTTGTGGCGCCCCGCCACAGATTAGTCAATGTATGGGAAACACTGCTCTATCTTGCATATCCCTCTGCTACTCCCTATGGAAAGTTTTCAGATCTGCACTCTTAGAATAATTTAGCGACGCTTATCAACGCAAATTAGAAAATATCAGCCTTTTTGCAGATGGCCAATGGCAGCAAAATAAGGCCCATATCGGCCGATACTGATATATTGAGCCTGCCGATATATTGGTGCATCACACACACACACACACACACGCACACACACCAGAGCTAGTGAGCGGAGCTGAGCCGTGCAAATATTCCACTCCTCCATAGGCGCCGGAAGTACAGTGGCCAGGGGGCCAATGGCCCCTGCACTTTTTCCACGCAAAAAACGGCGTTGTTAACCTACTTACGGCGATAGTCCTCCGCATCTGACGCTTCTATTTGTGCAGTCACTGACTATCGGGGGGCCTGCAAGAACTAGAGACTCACTCAGTCCTCGCGTTTCCATTGGAATTGAATAGAAAGAATAGAATTTAGAAATTGGAATTGAATAGAAAGAATAGAATTTAGAACGTAGAATTGGTCGAACTCGCCAGCCTCTGAAAGTTTGTTTGCTGCATGATCGCGACACTAATTAGATTAATTAAAATGACATAGCAGCTGCATTAGGAAGACATGAGTTCTGGGTGCATTTGGGCCTCAGACTCGTGGTGTGAGCGGTTATCGGAGCGGAATTGGAGCGGAACAGATCGGCCGCTCCGGCCTCTAAATTAAAAAGCGCTCCGCACACTCCAACACAACTCCATCCGCTCCGCTCCTCGCTCACGTTCTGCTCCGCTCACTAGCTCTGACACACACACACACACACACACACACACACACACACACACACACACACACACACACACACACACACACACACACACACACACACACACACACACACACACACACACACACCATCATCAAATATCCAACTCAGTACCTGGGTCTGTTCAGTTTTAACGTCTGCAGCTGAAGAGATGGTCTGTTGTGTTCTGGGGTCAGCTGTCTCTACAGGAGAAAACAGAACAGACTTTAACATTCACATCAATTCATTCAGCAGACAAGTAGTGAACACATTTCTAATAGGTGAGCTCAAGTTAGGTTGAGTGTGTGAATGTGAGTATTTAATCAACTTTGAGGGACAGATAAGACCATGCAGGATCATCCAGATCAAAGGTGACAATTTTGCTACATACTATTCCTATTTATGCAAAAATTACCTACATGGTTTAGTTCTTGTGCTATGGGCTTGTGAACTTTGACAAAAAAAAGCAAAACAGGCCGACTTGACTATTTACATTGTAGATTCTCACTGAAGGCATCAAAACTATGAATGAATGCAACATGTTTTCAGTTATTTCACACTTTTTTGTTAAGTGCATAATTCCACGTGTTCATAGTTTTGATGAGTCTACAATGTAAATAGTCATGAAAATAAAGGAAACGCATTGAATGAGAAAGTGTGTCCAAACTTTTGGCCTGTACTGTATGTACTCACATACTCACTCACCCATACACACACCCACACACACACACACAAGCTATTGTTTTTTCTGTGTCCACATGTTTACCCACATTGCTGTGTGTCTATTTTCTTTCTACTGTATTACCTGTAACACTGGCTTTGGCAACACTGTGTGTCTATCTGTGTGTGTGTGTGTGTGTGTGTGTGTGTGTGTTCCTCTCCACCTCCTTACCATACTGACTGCACTCCTCATATCCATGTGTGTGTGTGTGTGTGTGTGTGTGTGTGTGTGTGTGTGTGTGTGTGTGTGTTCCTCTCCACAACTCCTTACCATACTGACTGCACTCCTCATATCCATGTGTGTGTGTTCCTCTCCACAGCTCCTTACCATACTGACTGCACTCCTCATATCCATGTGTGTGTGTGTGTGAGTGTGTGTGTGTTCCTCTCCACAACTCCTTACCATACTGACTGCACTCCTCATATCCATGTGTGTGTGTGTGTGTGAGTGTGTGTGTGTTCCTCTCCACAACTCCTTACCATACTGACTGCACTCCTCATATCCATGAACAGCATTTTCTTCTTTAATCCCGGACACTGGAGCCTCCAGAAGGGTCTGACTGTGAGGTAAGACCATCAGATTTTGACAGTCAGACAACATCAGCGGAATCTGACCGTCAGGCGAGACCAGCGGAATCTGACCGGCAGGCGACATCAGCGGAATCTGACCGGCAGGCGACATCATCTGTTCTGACCAGTCCAGCGGCTCATCAGCTGCCGTCAGCTGGTCTGATTGGATAGGAGAGCTGGGACTCTTGATTTGCTGCAAAGCACATAACAGACGTTAGAATGTGTGTGTACATGAGTGTGTGTGTGTACATGACAGATGTTAGAATGTGTGAGAAAAGTGTGTAGGGTGTGTGTACATAACAGATGTTAGAATGTGTGAGAAAAGTGTGTAGGGTGTGTGTGTATGTTTGTATATAAGCAAGGTGCATGGAATCCTGATTTGCTGTAAAAACACACAACAGACGTAAAGAGTATACATCCTTCATATCTAGTCGATTAGACCAGTGTTTCTCAAACTATGGGCCGCGACCGAGCAGACTGCTGGTCCACAGAGCTGCGGAGTCAAATTATGCTTCTGAAAGAGTATTGTAGGCTATATTTATATTTCACATTAGTAAAGCAGTCCTCAGCGCTTCTGAAAGAGTATTGTAGGCTATATTTATATTTCACATAAGTAAAGCAGTCTTCAGCGCTTCTGAAAGAGTATTGTAGGCTATATTTATATTTCACATTAGTAAAGAGTATTGTAGGCTATATTTATATTTCACATTAGTAAAGAGTATTGTAGGCTATATTTATATTTGACATTAGTAAAGAGTATTGTAGGCTATATTTATATTTGACATTAGTAAAGCAGTCCTCTGACGTGCAATGAAACTACTGTAATTATATTTTACATTAGTAAAGCAGTCCTCTGAGGTGCATGTTTTCACAAACATTTTGTGAACAATGTACTTTAAACCTTGACTGTTTTGAGGAGCATGTATAACAATATAGCAGGCTATAATAATAATAATAATAATCGTGATGATAATCATAATGATGTTATGGACTACCCATATAGATAGCTTTCTGAAGAGCATGTATAACAATATAGTAATAATAATAATAATACTAATAATAATAATCATGATTATAATCATAATGGTGTTATGCACTATTGGGCCAATCCTTAGACTGGGGAGGGGGGTCGTGTTTATTGACGATAAAGTCTGCCATGACCAAACAAGTTTGAGAAAAGCTGTATTAGAGCCTACTGTTTATTTACGTCTTTTTCTGTTTCCCTGTTTCCCTCCTATAGTCATGTTCATACTCATGTTTACCTGTTTCCCTCCTATAGTCATGTTCATACTCATGTTTACTGTTTCCCTCCTATAGTCATGTTCATACTCATGTTTACTGTTTCCCTCCTATAGTCATGTTCATACTCATGTTTACTGTTTCCCTCCTATAGTCATGTTCATACTCATGTTTACTGTTTCCCTCCTATAGTCATGTTCATACTCATGTTTACTGTTTCCCTCTCATAGTCATGTTCATACTCATGTTTGGTCACGTCATATGTTTTTGTTGTGTTATTCGGTCTTTCCTTTGAAGCACATTGATGCTGCACAAATAACTTGACGTCTGTGTGTGAGTGTGTGTTATACATGTGTACATACTAATGTGTGTATGTGTTTGCATATAAATGTGTGTGTGTGTGTGTGTGTGTGTGTGTGTGTGTGTGTGTGTGTCAGACACGATGTGTGTTTGTGTGTCTACTGTATGTATGTGTTCATCTTATGTTGATCTCTCCCAAATGTGAGTGTGTGTGTGTGTGTGTGTGTGTGTTCATCTTACCTTGATCTGGCTCTCCCAAATGTGTGTGTGTGTGTGTGTGTGTGTTCATCTTACCTTGATCTGGCTCTCCCAAATGTGTGTGTGTGTGTGTGTGTGTGTGTGTGTGTGTGTGTGTGTGTGTGTGTGTGTGTGTGTGTGTGTGTGTGTGTGTGTTCATCTTACCTTGATCTGGATTTCCCCACCATGTGGCCTCTCATTCACATCCTGATCACTGCTGGGAGGAGGGGGGGGGGTGTTAATGATGTTGACTATTAATGTTGAATGCCTTTTATACTTGAATAGATTTTTACTGTTTGCTGTGAGTGTGTGTGAGTGTGTGTAAGGGCCGGGACACACCAAGCCGACGGCCGACCTTTGGCAGAAAAGCAGTCAGACTGATCAAAAAAAAGTGCACAAAAATATGTTGACCACTATGGGGGCGCTAGAGTTAGGGAAAGGCTTTCACGTATTGAAACCAAACTAAGAATGTACGCACGGCACGTTCTGCGTAATACGTAAGGGATAACAGCCGCTGAGGTGTCCTGTTAAACGGAATTAATGGACGAGGGCGACGGGCAAAAAAACTCACCGACGCGCAGCGTAGCGTTGTCTCCGCCCGAGTCCATTAATTCTGTATAACTGGACACACCTCGAAGGCCGTTATCCCACTTATCACCCGGTTGCCACTGTAAAGCCATGCCTTTCTAACTTTTGTTGGCCCTATAACAGCGATAGCATGGACAGTTAGCTTGTTTACAGTTGATTCCATTGTTGCGAAGCCTGCCTCCAGACTCAACCGTTGTCCTACTATGGTTGTTATAGTTACCATTCATAAGCATTGATATGGAACAATTATTACATTTTTTTTACCAGATCTACTTCATAGGTGTCCCGTTATTCAGAATTAAAAGCCACCCCGCCAGCCAATCAGAAAAGAGTATTCTTCTCTCCGGGTGATACATTTCATAACAGCAGGCGCCGCTAAAAGATTCATAATAACATACGTTCAGTAACTGTGTGTGTGGTAGTCCACTAGTTAATATGTTTATTTTTAGTTTATCAAAATGGGTTTCATAACTTGCATCGCTGAACGTAGAGCTAATGGTCCGAGAATGCTTAGTCAAGGGCAAGCACTCCACCGATCAGATTGGTCATTGAGGCCGACATGTCAAATCGGCCAAAATGAACGGCGATGCCGACTTCGACTGACGATGGCACAAACCTCTCCCGACTGTCCGACGACGTCCAACGGCCGATAATCGGGTTGGTGTGAATGTGTGTGTATGTGTGAGTGTATGTGTATGTGTGAGAGTGTGTGTGTGTGTGTGTGTATATGTGTGAGTGTGTGAGTAAGAGAGAGAGTGTGTGAGAGAGTGTGTGTGTGTGTGTGAGTGTGTGTGTAAGAGAGAGTGTGCGTGTGTGTGAGTGTGTGTGTAAGAGAGAGAGTGTGTGTGTGTGAGTATGTGAAAGAGTGTGTGAGACAGTGTGTGAGTAAGAGAGAGAGTGTGTATGTGTGAGTGTGTGAGTATGTGAGAGAGTGTGTGTGTGTGTGTGTGAGTGTGTGAGTGTGTGAGTAAGAGAGAGAGTGTGTGTGTGTGTGTGTGTGTGTGTGTGTGTGTGTGTGAGTGTGTGAGTAAGAGAGAGAGTGTGTGTGAGTGAATATGTGTTGAAGAGCACCTATGGTTTTGTTGGCTTTGCAGCTGTTGACGCAGGCACCTTAGTTCAGTCTTCAGTAAAACCACAGTCTACACACACACACACACACACACACACACACACACACACGCACGCACACACACACACAAAGAGAGACACAATTAACTACATTAATCACACCTACACATTAATTATACAAATATAAATCTCTTACACACACACTAGAAGAGAACTATTATACTGAATTGCTACAGTAATAATAATAACAATAATAACATTTCAACTACAGTGTAGTTTAATACGACTGCATCTGTCAGTACTAATACTAATGACTACGTTTATCTAACACTAGGGGAGACAGTGAATAACCGAATTTTATAACAATAATAACATTTCAACTACAGTGTAGTTTAATACAACTGCATCTCTCAGTACTAATACTAATGACTACGTTTATCTAACACTAGGGGAGACAGTGAATAACCACATTTTATAAAACGGTGGCGTGTTCCTTTAAGTGCTTGTGAAAGTATGAAAGGAGAAGTGGTAGAGAAGGAGGTAGAGGAGGGAGGAGAGTTCCAGAGCTAAAGCCACATAATAACATTTGAGTTCCAGAGCTACAGCAACAGAATAACATTTGAGTTCCAGAGCTCCAGCAACAGAATAACATTTGAGTTCCAGAGCTCCAGCAATAGAATAACATTTGAGTTCCAGAGCTCCAGCAACAGAATAACATTTGAGTTCCAGAGCTCCAGCAACAGAATAACATTTGAGTTCCAGAGCTCCAGCAACAAAATAACATTTGAGTTCCAGAACTACAGCAACATAATAACATTTGAGTTCCAGAGCTCCAGCAACAGAATAACATTTGAGTTCCAGAGCTCCAGCAACAGAATAACATTTGAGTTCCAGAGCTCCAGCAATAGAATAACATTTGAGTTCCAGAGCTACAGCAACAGAATAACATTTGAGTTCCAGAGCTCCAGCAACAGAATAACATTTGAGTTCCAGAGCTACAGCAATAGAATAACATTTCAACTACAGTGTAGTTTAATTACCACTGCATCTGTCGGTACTAATACTAAAGGCTATGTTTTAAGTGCTTGTGAAAGTATGGAAGGAGAAGTGGTAGAAGAGGAGGTAGAGGAGGGAGGAGAGAATTCTGCCAGTATAAGATGTGCTACGACTAACTGATTACTCACTCTCACACACTCACTCACCTGGTTGGCCTGTATCAGTGAGTAGTGTTTCTCCTCCAGGTGTTTCTGCAGTTCATCGATCTTCAGCTTCAGCTCCTTGTTTGACTCTACCTGCTCTGTCCGGCTCCGCCCAGTCTCCGCCTCCTTCTCTTCCAGACGACGAATCAACATGCAGAGCTCCTGGTTCCGACCCACTTCATGCTGATAAAGCATCAAGCATGTTAGATCACACACACACACACACAGTTCATCAGAGATGTGATAGATACGGATGGGGAGCTTGATTGCAGTTATAATATATAATAATATAATAATATAACTAATAATGCAGCTAGGTTATTCCATGAAGATGAAGACAAAGAAACTGCAAACTTTGTGCCAATATTATTTCACAATACAAATTCTACCTGTAATGCTTCCTTGCGTTTTCGTGTGCATGTCTTTACCTGTAATGCTTGTGTGATGATGATGAATGATGATGATGATGATGATGTGTGTGTGTGTGTGTGTGTGTCTTACCTGTAATGCTTGTGTGATGATTTGGGTGGCCCTCTCCAGGTCGATGCAGGCTTGCTTGTGACTCAAGTCCATATGCTGACTAACCTCATTCATCTTCATACACACACACACACACACACACACATTATTATAAAACAAGCAAACCCCCAAAACATAGCTACACTATTATAGACCCTTTCAATAGAGTTCCATTATCAGCATCATAGTTGGCCCCACAAGGCTTCCGTTTTAACATTCCATATGTTATCTTAATGCAGAGGAAGTAGATTGGGAACCAAATAGAATGTTCAAGCATTGTTTTTGTTTTTATTGTAGAAAAGGTCTATAAATAAATTCCGACATAACTGGTGTTGCGCATCTCCTGCCTTCTGTGTTCACTCTGCAAATTACTCGTCAGGAAAGCTGCTTGAACAGCTGCAGTCACAGCCAGCAGGCTAACGTGACACAGAAGGCAGAACTGATCCGTGCAAGTAGCCTAACCTGGGAGAACCCAGACGAACCTGCTAACAATTGAGATTTGACAAGCGGTCTGGGTTAACAGAACTAGACGGAAGTTAACGTGCCCCGGAAAATCGAAGACTAATGGTGGTAACTAAAGAATATATTTTCGTCTAGCGCAGTGGTCCCCAAACTTTTTCTTCCGAGGGCCAGCTCACTATGCCTGGCTCTAAGAGAGGGCCAGAGACTCGGAGTATATCAGTAACCATAAATAGCTTAGTGCTGTGAACAACAGCAGTCTACCTGAGTTAGAGATAGATAGATAGATAGATAGATAGATAGATAGATAGATAGATAGAGATACTTTATTGATCCCCAAGGGGAAATTCAAGAGACGAGGGAAAACTAGTTGAATATTACATTTAATAATAGGCTACTGCAATTTAATACCATTGTTAGCTGTGTTTATGTTGCCATCATGCCAAATCAGTGTAAAATGTAGCTCAAATGAAATAATACTAATAAAAGACTTTAGCATTCCCAAAAGTATTAGCAGGGAGTCCCAAAAGTATTTTATTCAAAATGTGTGAACTCTGAACTCTGTGTCTTTGCACAGTTCAAGTTGTGAACAAGCAATATCCTACAAATAATTTGAAGTTCTCAACCTATGAGAGTTAATGAAGTGCTGGCAAAAACATCTGAAATCACCTGATGAGAACTTTGTGAACTCTATGAACATTTGAACGAGTGAATAAAAAATAGAAATAATTATCCCAGAAATTACTTAAATAGAAGTTAGTTAGTTAGTTATTAACAATTAATTGATAAACTTTTAGAATACTTTGAGCACTGATGCAGTCAGCATAGGCCTCTTACATAGTTTGCAGGTAGGCCTATTCCGTTTTCGACGGCAAACAGCGCCAAAACAACCACCAGTGGACAAAAAGAGTATTACATGTGTACTGTTGAGACTCGCCATAGAGAATGAATGGGGGAAATTACCAAGTAAATTACGGAGGTCATAGTTTGACGATGTCGTACTCCCGTGCGGGCCAGATGCTATATACCACGGACATGTTTTGCTGGGCCACCCAAAATGAGGTGGCGGGCCGTAGTTTGGGGACCACTGGTCTAGCGCGACACCGGTGCAGAATCCGGAGGGGACACAACGCTTAGTAAAAAAGAGAAAGAAAACCGGATACCAATCTAGATTTGACAAGCGGTCTCGTGTTAACAAAACTAGACTGGAAGTTAACAAGCCCCGAAAATCGAAGACTACGGTGGTGGCTAAAGAATATATTTTCGTCTAGCGTGACACCGGTGGTGTAGAATCCAGAGGGGACACAACGCTTGGTAAAAAAAAGATAGAAAACCGTGCGGGGGGCGAAAACCTGTAGCTGTATAGGTAGGCCTACTGGGGAACGAGTGTCTGCTGCGGCCTCATACACATTGTATACAGTAGCCTAGTGTTCACTGATGTCGGATGATGTTTTATTATTGTCACTAGGCAGAACACCCTCCAGAATTTCCTCCAAACAATTTACCCAAGCCGGAGCGCGACTCCTACCTTATCCGTGCCAAATCTTCGTAGCCTCCCGGAATCGGTGTGGTTTGGCAGCGACAAAAGCTTCAGGCGCGAGGTCGAACCCTCCTGCAAGTCGTCTCCCAGCTAAGATTAGCCGGTGACTTGTGACTAGAACAAAAAGAGACTACAAGCAGTGACAAAATAGACAAGTGTTAGCATAAGCCACTCACAACAACCAGGCAGCTTTTGTTTTGTTTTTCTTCTTCTTGAGCTTATTGACAGGTTGCATACCGCCACCTACTGTACAGGAGTGTATAGAGTGTTGCAGCAAACCTTTGGCTACTCAACCAAAAGGTCAAATAAATATATAGGCTACATGATAATTATAATTACAAATAATAATCAAACATAATCCATTGCCTTTTCTTACCAGTGTTGAGTATACTATTTTGTCCTTCCTATTTTTCATATTAATTATTTTTCCTCCAACCTGTTTCTGACTATTCTGTAATAGCGCATGTTCATCACATCACCAGAAACAATACCTGTTTCTGACGTGTGTACTCACCACAAACGATACCCGTTTCTGACTATTCTATAATAGTGCATATTCATCACCACAAACGATACCTGTTTCTGACTATTCTATAATAGTGCATATTCATCACCACAAACGATACCCGTTTCTGACTATTCTATAATAGTGCATATTCATCACCACAAACGATACCTGTTTCTGACTATTCTACAAGTTTCCCAGGATGATTCCTTATGTTGGAATGTGTAAAAATGTAAAAAAAATCGTGATTCGTGCGTGATTTCTACAACAGTGGTAGTGAAAGCGTTATAAGATTCTGTCAGTCTATCTATGCTGTAGGGTAAACTGATGACACACATGTACAGAAAACATTTAATACTGAATTTATGTGCTATAATGTTGAATGTCAACAACGGTTTATTAAAACAACATCACAGTAATTTATTTAATCAATCATGTTAATTTGAATGACATTAAAATAACTAGATGTACCGCAGAGCGGTACAAAATATGACCGCCGCCCAGTCCAGCACATTTTTTCCACAAAAAGAAATCACGCTGAAAGGCCTATATGATTCTAACTGTCTCACTAAATTGCATTATCCACACTCAATTCTCACTGATATCTGCTAGACAACAAGTACCAAAACATGATTAGTTCATAGATTTCACATGTAAAATTAATTTTATACAACCCCACCTCCATCTTGCCTGTTCATAATTCTGAGAAATTCTTGAATTGTGTGCATATGTCTACTGTGTGAGTATGTGTCATACGTATGATTACTGTGAATGTATGTGTGTGTGTGTGTGTGTGTGTATCTGTTTGTGCACATGTGTGCACATGAAATGGGTTAACATGACCCCTGGAGGCAAACATACGGAAAAAAATGGTCATCCTAGGCCCTACAGTTCTCAAGATATTCACAGAGAACTGTGTCTGCCCTACCCTTCTTTCAGGGGGTCCAGTCCAGCGGGGGGGCTACAGATCAAAACGAAAAATGACGGTTCCATGCTATCCATGTGGGGGTACATGCCCACCAAGTTTTGTGTACCCCGGTCTTTCAGTGTCCCGGGAATCCTTGTTGGTGTACGTCACTAAATGTACACATAAATTATTTTATTGTAAGGCCCCCCATGAACGAAAGTACACAAAACTTGGCATGCATTCGGAGGGTGTCATAATGATCCTACACTTTAATTTCGTGCAGTTTTGACCTTGTCAGCCAGAGATATTGTGATGAAAACACCTAATTTTTTGCTTTTTAATTTTTAACTAGGTGGCGCTATACATGAAATAAGTGGTAATGGGATGGGTTGACATGCCCTCTTAAGACCAACATACATAAAAAAGGTGGACCTCCTAGGCCCTACGGTTATCGAGATATTCACAGAAAACTGTCTCCGGCCACCTACAGGCCAGTTGGTGTATAGTAACATAAATGAATTTATTGTGTGGCCCCCCATGAACGGAATTCCACGAAACTTGGCGTGCATACAGAGGGTGTCATAATGATCCTACACTTCCAATTTTGTACAGTTTTGACTTTGTTAGGTCACAGATACCTTCAATTACAACACCTCATTTTTACTTTTTTGTGTTTAACTAGGTGGCGCTATACATGAAATGAGTGGTTATGGAATGGGTTGACATGGCCCCTTGAGATCAACATACAAAAAAAAAATGGTCCTCCTAAACCCCACGGTTTTCGAGATATTCACAGAAAACTGTGTCTGCCCTACCCTCCTTTCAGGGGGTCCAGTCCAGCGGGGGGGCTACAGATCAAAACGAAAAACGATGGTTCCATGCTATCCATGTGGGGTTACATGCCCACCAAGTTTCGTGTACCCCGGTCTTTCAGTGTCCCGGGAATCATTGACGGAAATTTGGGCATGCGAAAAAAAAAAAAAAAAAAAAAAAAAAAAAAATCTGACTAAACCTATATGACCGCCGCTTCGCTGCGCGGCGGTGATAATAATGACCCCTAAAGGACGTATTCCATGCAAACAAAATTCTGCGATACTCCTTTGAGTCACACAAGCTGGAGGGTGTATACGACTATCAAACAACCAGTGACTTCCCAGCACATCATGTTCTTCTATAGAGTATATCCATTTAAAACCAACAATCAAAAAACTAAAATGCACTTTTTTTTCTATATTAGTTTCTAAAACCACAAAACATGGATAAAGAGTCGTTTTTTCATTTTTCCAATTTTGTACTCAAAAAGAAAACAGACAAATCAGATAACAAGACACCCCCAGTTTTTCTTTATTCTTTTTCTTTACTTGCCAGAACACAATTGATGTGACCTGGAAGTCACTGTT
This sequence comes from Alosa pseudoharengus, assembly GCF_046254945.1. Taxonomy (NCBI): domain Eukaryota; kingdom Metazoa; phylum Chordata; class Actinopteri; order Clupeiformes; family Clupeidae; genus Alosa; species Alosa pseudoharengus. The sequence goes on along the minus strand of NW_027468564.1, from coordinate 12,716,074 downwards.
GTCCTCAAATGGAGAGGTGCCTATGGTATGTGAATTTACCCAGTCAATGTTTTCCATACATTGACTTAATTGTGGCGGGCGGCCCACCACAATATCAACATTGACCACCACACAATGATTTTCCATGTCGTACTATTTAAATTGGATGGAATTTGTTCATTGTAGAGATATGTGCACCTTTGCACAGCCTCCCCTTGTCTCTCAACAAACCTACATGCACGTTTAAAGAAAACATTAACAATCCTGCAATTGTTGGCATAAAAGTCGACTTGCTAAATTGTGCTTATATCTGCATCATAACCATGATCATAACTGCGCTAATTTGTTAAAAACTGTTGCATTCAAGTTAATTCTGCAAACCTACCACCATAAATAGAATTCATTTCTGTGGGAAAAACTGCAACTCTATTTATTTTCGGGAGTCAGTTAGTTTACTGATCCAATGTTGTTTAATGAGTATGTCCACACATAGATTACGGGGGATTAAAAACACAGATTGTTCCTATAGGTCATTGCAAAATAATTCCATCCGATAAGCAAAAACAGCTGTTGACACATCAAAGATATGGCGATATTGGCCAATCTCAGATCTGACATGTTAAAGAAAAGGAAAAACACGTCACAATCCAAAAACTTTTGGCCAGTTTTTATTTTTTAAGTAATAGCTGAGTTTTCATGTGGTGAAAGACCCAAATGCATTTGAGCATTTAAAAACCCCAATTATGTGTACACATGGCGCAGGTTATTATGTCAGAGACTTGTCTGGCCATAGACTGTAGGCTAACATGAACGTTGATTATGTAAACTGAAGGATTTCACATTTCAAGTGAATTGCCAAACTGCAGTTCATTCCTGATCTTATACTGCCACCTAGTGGATAATATTTGCCATATCTTTGATTGACATGCTCAGCCTTCAACAGCTATTTTTGCATATGTAAATGGAATTATTTTGCAATATGTACAATTTTAAACTCTAGTATGTGTGGACATAGTTTTTAGGTAAATTAACGTTGTAAGCTATGCTTTCTATTTGAAGACAACAGTGACTTCTGGGTCAAGCTAATTGTGTTCTTACCCTGGAAACCCAGAGTTCTCGCGAGAGCACAATGGAATTGTCTCTGCGAGACACTCTGGCAATGAGCAATGATGCACGTTACTTTTACCCCTTGCATCCCGGGGAACCAGCTAAACTGATGAAGACAGCGCTGTAACGCTGTAAAGGACAGTAAATATTGGTCGTAGTGTTATCCGATTGCGTTGAAGTCCAGAATCATTCAGATTAAACATTGGTCTAGTGTTATCCAATTGCGTGCAGTGAGATTTTTAAATGCATGCTTGTTGCCGTCCCTCGAGTTGGGCCATTACATTGTTCGTGGCCAGACCCTTAATCTTTCTAGTCTTGTTCTAGCAAGTAAACAAAATTACTTGTTCTCTGTGTTTTTCATTTCGATTTTAAAAACGAATTCCATAATTTCCCAACTATTGGCTGCGGCTTATACAATGATTTTGCAAAATTTCTTCAGCTATGAGGTTAATACACAGGGGCAGTTAATATGGTATTAATATGGTTTTGTTTCTTTTAACTTGCATAAAACACTATCCTGCAGCTTACAGGGATTAAAGTGAAAAAAAATCATTTGACTGAACTTTTTTCAGGCCATAAGTCATACGTTGTTCTTATCTACCTATAGAGATAACACCACTTTTGCAGTCGCGACCTATTGGTTTTTAATGTACAAAAAGATGCAAACAGCAAAGTAAAGGGAGTATTCGCCTTATTCACACGGCGGCCATTGTTTAAACCAAAACGAGGCTACAGGGTACACTTACTATATAATTAATGCCACCTACAGGTGAATGCATAGAACATAACAATCCTATGGTTTGTGTACCCTGTAGCAAAGTCCTTTTAGACAAGTCCCTCCACTCGGCGGCCATATACCAACGTTTTATGGGCACTCATCGGGCACAGTCTTTGGGTCGAACTGCGCGTGCGCAAGGCTTCACGACACCAATCTTGCTCCAGCGGCGAGATCACAACACATGATTGGCACGATGTCTTCACAACACACCATATGATTGGCTCAATGTATTCACATCACACCACATGTTGGCTCAATGTATTCACATGTCGACGTTTTGCCGAGGAGAGGGTGGGATATGTGTAGACAACGGCCATATTGGCGTGACAAACTAGCCCCATGCATTTCTATGGAGTATTTTTTGAGTGCTGTGTCTCTACATTAGAAAGTCTCTGCCTGTAGCCTCGTTTTAGCCGCCAATGGCCGCCATGTGAATAAGGCGAATTGAGAGTGTTCTTGATTGAGATTGAGTTTTCCTGATAAACAAAAATATATTTTAGTACCATCCCTGACCATTGCTGATTAGCCATTGCTGTTCTTTTCTACTGCAGCAATATTGTAGAAAGGCTTTAACACACTCTTATTTAATTACTTCAGGCCAAAAGTGTTTAAAGGGGAGATTTTTTTCTTGTTAATATGCAATTCAACACCAAGTAAAATCTATAAAATCAAGTTTGCAAGACTTCCCATTTCCTCATCAAAGTAAGGAATCAGAGCATTCTAGATATTGTTCATATTTCCATTTGTTGCCTCATCCGCATTTAATGAAAACATGGTAATTTTGAGTTTTACAGACAACTCAGTTTTCCAATGAGCAGCAATACTGTGTGTGCTCATGCAGGAGGTCTGCGCATTTGATAACGACAATCTGGAGACGGTGCTTTTGTCTTCAGCAACAGATTATAAGGTTGACAAGAGGTTGCGATATGGTGAGGGATAGGTCGTGTTGCGCTATGAAAGAACATGCATAGCCTACTTTCTAAACGTAAAAACGGTCAGCCATAGATAAACGTAACCTGTCGTGGTGGCTAGTTGCACCAGGTAGGGAAGATGTCCTGAAGTGCACGAACGTTAACCTTAAGGCGGACTTCTGATTGGTGGCGTGCTAAAACGTTTTCCTATTGCATCCATAAACAATTTACTTGCAGCGAACTGCGCAAAAGCAAACCCCTGCACTTTATTTTTTTACACCATGGCTTGTTAGTTCTCCCCCGTTTCCAACAGCTGCCCATCTCCATTTATTTTTTAACTTTTGACACCTGCCTTCCTTTAGCAACAACGCATCCATGACAGCTAGTGGCCTTGCCAAATATACGCACACAAATCATGACGCTAATTTGCGAGGTTCTGGTAAGCCTACTGGTTATGGTTTTGTGCTATAAATTAATAATATTTTATAGCAAAGTTTTAAGTTGACTATTTTAATTGTATGGTTAGTTTTTGTCAACATACACTCACGTTAAAAGTAAGCAAAATAGGCTAAGGCTGTCTGTGCGTCACAAACAGACTGACCCCCTTACTCAACAGTTCGCGATGATGACAGTGATATTATTTTTTTTTTTATGCTAACACGCTCAGTCAAAACCTTCCGTCGCAAATTGTGAAACACATTGTTGTACATGTCATAACAGACGGGATAATAAATTGCATAGGCTACGGTTTATATTGCGTCGATTTACACATAATGTTAGTTGCATTGATTAAAAACAATAACAATAATAGTAGCCTACATCGGGTGGCATAGAAGGCCATCTGTTCAAGTCATAGGTGACACCCAAAATGAATGACCTCCCCTGACAAGAGTTCGCGATAGTAAGAAATTGTCTACATTGATGCACGGAATTCTCCGAATTCGCACATAGAGCTCACAATATCATATCCAAAAAAGTTAAACGGATTGGCCAACCTCATCAGCTGTATCTAATGTGTCACTATAATCCAACTTTTAGACCGTATAGTCCTCCATACGTGTTCTTTGGAAAAGCAAAGGTGATAGCCGCCGCCGCCCCCCCCCCCTCCTATTTTTTTTCCTTATCGGATCTGCATCGATCTCAAATATGACATTTCTAAACTCAAATTGACGGAAATCCGTCCTATGACGGAGAACTTTAATCCTTGAGCTTATACACAATGCGGCTAACACACAGGAAATTACTGTATAGAAAAAATAATTGGATTTTCGTTTTTTGATTGGTTGGTTTAATGGAAAAAACAAATGAACGCATCACACACAGACCGACTAGAATGGGGTGGAGCTGCACTGGTGTTGTTTAAGTTTGTCCTCTCGAGTGAAACACTTGCCTCACAGAGTTCAGAGTTCAGAGTGCCGGCCCTTCTCCTATGTGACTGAGCTGCTGTCGTTTGAGTTTGTCCTCTCGAGTGAAACACTTGCCTCACAGAGTTCAGAGTGCCGGCGCTTCTCCTATGTGACTGAGCTGGTGTCGTTTGAGTCTACCCAGGTAAGTGAAACTCTTGCTACACTGAGTGCACTTATATGGCTTCTCTCCTGTGTGAATGTGCTGATGTGCTTTCAGATTACTGCTTTTATAGAAACCCTTCCCACATTGAGTACATTGATACGGCATTTCTCCTGTGTGAATGCGTTGATGTACTCTGAGACTTGTCTCTTGAGGGAAACTCTTCCCACACTGAGTGCACTGGTATGGTCTCTCTCCGGTGTGCGTATGGAGGTGAGTTTTGAGATTATGATTGAAAGTGAAACTCTTGCTACACTGAGTGCACTTATATGGCTTCTCTCCTGTGTGAGTGCGCTGATGTGTTTTGAGGTTACTGTTTTGATAGAAACCCTTCCCACATAGAGTACACTGATACGGCATCACTCCTGTGTGAATACGCTGATGTATTCTGAGATTTGTCTTTTGAGGGAAAGTCTTCCCACACTGAGTGCACTGGTACGGCCTCTCTCCTGTGTGAACGCGCTTGTGATCCTCGAGATGCCTACGTCGAATGAAACTCTTGCCACACTGAGTGCATTGGTGTGGTTTCACTCCTGTGTGAATACGGAGGTGAGCTTTGAGATAGTGTATGAAAGCGAAACTCTTGCCACACTGATTGCAGAAGTATGGTTTCTCCCTTGTGTGTGTGTTCTGTTGTGTTGTGGTCTTCGCCTCGGTGTGTAAGGTGGACGGGGAGGGAGATGATCCTTTTCCTGTTAAACACAAAAAAAAGGAAGACACAGTCACCTAATGCAACCTGCCATTATGGTTTTCCGTAAATATAGACCCTTTCAACAATAAAAACAAAAACAATGCTTGAACGTTCAATTTGGTTACCAATCTACTTCCTCTGCATTAAGATAACATATGGAATGTTAAAACGGAAGCCTTGTGGGGCCAACTATGATGCTGATAATGGAACTCTCTTGAAAGGGTCTATACACGCCACTTCAAAAATAGCCAACTCGCTATCAGCGTGTAAGTCAACGATGCGTAAAAATACACGCCACTTGTGAAACACAAAAAAAGGAAGACAGTCACCTAATCAAACACATACTGGACCAGGTCAGTTTTAAGTTGCAGCTGTTGCAGTACTGCAGCTGAAGAGATACACAATTCTGTTCGCACTGGTACTGGCTCTGTCCTGAGTGAATGCGCTGGTGTTCTCTAAGATCTGAAGCACAAGTGAAACTCTTGCTGCAGTAAGGACAGGAGTGCGGCCTTTGTCCTGTGCCTGTGGACTCGTGTCTTAACTACATTATGCAGTGTAGATGATCAACTCCCTAAATACTATCACAATTTCATGTTAAGAAGCATTAAAATTACATTGTGTCATCATTTGTCCACACAGGTTTACACAGAGTGATGAATATCCCTACATCTTTACTTCTAAGAGACCCTGCCTTTCTGGGATGCTCCTTTTCATACCCAATCATATTGCCAGTTACCTTAATTAGTTGACACATTCTTCATTTTGTTTTCTTTATAATAACACAACTTTTCCAGTATTGTGTTACCCCCATCTCAATTTTCCATGACATAGTCAAATTTATCATGTTCAACATCTGATATTTAGTTGTAAAAAGGACAAGGCCAACATAAGAGTTTACGACATTTGCAGATTATTACATTCCGTTTTTATTCACATTTTACGCAACGTCCCAACTTTTTCTGATTTGGGGTTGTATGTTCCCGGGTGTCCTATGTTCTCGGGGTCCTCTGTTCTCAGGGTCCTATGTTCTCAGGGTCCTATGTTCACAGGGTCCTATGACTTACTGTACCAAAAATGAACCGTACTGTGACCTAAAAAACGAGGTACCGACAGAACTGTGAGTTTTGTGTACTGTTACACCCCTAGTTCCTATGGTCCTGGGGGACTATGACCCCCTAGTTCCTATGGTACTATGACCCCTAGTTCCTATGGTCCTGGGGTAGTATGACCCATAGTTCCTATGGTACTATGACCCCTAGTTCCTATGGCCCTGGGGTACTATGATCCCTAGTTCCTAAGGTCCTGGGGTAGTATGACCCTGGGAATATAGGGGTGACTCCTCCTTTACAGGAACAGAGAGGAGTGGTGTATTTATTGGTGTAATAAACTGCTGGGAGTCCGACTTCTCTGACGTCTCTTACTGTTCTCAGATGGGTCGGCATCTCTGCTGTCCTCCTCTTTCTTCTCTTGTCTGTCCTGTGATTGGTGATAGTCCACCAGCACCACGCAGACTGTAGGGGATGGGTCTGGTTTAACCCTGAGGACTGGAGCCGTGTTTGATTGTTCCTCCTGTACCTAAAACATATGAGGGAGGTGAGAAATGCAACAACTCTACGCAAAACACACTCACAAACCCTCCATCAAATATCCAACACAGTACCTGGGTCTGTTCGGTTTTAACGTCTGCAGCTGAAGAGATGGTCTGTTGTGTTCTGGGGTCAGCTCTCTCTACAGGAGAAAACAGAACAGACTGTAACATTCACATCAATTCATTGAGCAGACAAGTAATGAACACATTTCTAACAGGTGAGCTCAAGTTAGGTTGAGCAGGTGTGTGTGTGTGTGTGTGTGTGTTTATTTAATGTTAAGCTATTGTATTCTGCTTAGTTTTTCTTTCTTTTCTCCCTTTTTGGCTTGAGCTACTTTTGTAAACAAATACCACCAACATGGTTGTGGGGCTCTTCACTTCTTAGGTTGGTTTGACTTAAAGAGGCCCTATGCAACAATTTTAGCAAAAATTACCTTAATTATGCAGGTTGAGTCGTTCTGATGGTTCTACAACACTTTTTGGGTCGTTTGGTGGGTGCTTCGTCTCCCCCTAGTGCTTCTCCGCGGAAAAAACGAATATGCAACTTTCTGGCCGCGGTCCGAACACATCCGGATGTTACTCAGCGGAAGTATCCAATCGTGCCTCGAAAATGTAGTCAGATTGTAGTTTCTAAGAAGACTGCAAAACGGACTCCGACTTGGCTTTGTTGCTGTTGAAATTGTAAGTAGCCTACCCTTGGGTGAACTTCGTTTTTGTAATGTGATTTGATAGTCTCTTGAACAATGTGTTTGATCGACCATTTTATTGAGCCCTGTATGTGTTTAGCTTGGTTTCTTGATGGCTAGCTCGCTAGCTAGTGGGGGTTTAGCGTAGCAGTCACTTGCTACCGAAGCTCCAGGGGGAGCTATGTCGTGAAAAATGCGAGCCCAAATCAGGCGAAAACCCAGAAACAGCGAAGAAATAACCAGACCTGCATAGGGCTTCTTTAAAGTTGGTTAAACTTCAGAGTCATAACAGTGTAAGTCTAACAAGTCTAACCAAAAAACGTCAAAGGCACACTGCTTTTTATAGTTAAAAAGCCTTTAATTTAAATAGGCTTACGAGTTGCGACAAAATGTCTTCATCAGAGCATATAGGTTGCATGTTCACAGGTACTGGGTAATTTGGGGGCCACCTGGTAATAGTTGCCCAGGTCTACAAGTCTCATATCCCCGAGACCTCTGTGTTCAGACCGTCAGGCTACTAGCCTCTCCGGATTACACCTCGACACGCCTCCGCTTGTGAAAGTCGCGTATCTCTATTCTGTATGCTATCGAAGTCAGTCACCAATTTCCACCCTTTTACATGTATGTCACTTAATATTAATTTCTATACAAAACCAAACCAAAAGAAACGCACACACAACATAGGTGTATGAAAAGATGCTCCTGCTAAGAACCAAACCAGACTTTGTTCAAATATACACACCTATGGCTACTGGAAAATGTAAGGTTCATTTATCAAATGTTATTTTGAAGTATTAAAAAACATCTTTATTTTAGAATTTTCAAACCAAAGGGGCGGGAATTGGAGCTTTTTTTGTTAGTTAACTCATAAGTTCACTTTTTACTGTGCTACATGGCGACCTCTGAACAGAGTTAGCCTATTGGCAGGCAAACATCTTTAATACGGACGTAACCGCTATCTCTAAACTCGGTGTACTGCTAGCAAATACTGCTGTGCTTTCATAGCCATTCAATCATGTTTCTCGACTCCACACACAACGGGTTGACCCCGCCTTCACCTTGACCCCAACCCTAGCCCCTCTCTAGCACTAAGTGGCGCAGCGTTTAGGGTGGGCCACAAATAGCACCAAGTGGCGCAGCGTTTAGGGTGGGCCAGAAATCAGGGGTCAGTAGCACCAATATCGCCCCCAAGTGGCACCAGTTAGCACCCGCACCTGAAGGTGTGAAAGCAATTAGCCCCGGCACAGCCTGGCTAGCTCGGCTTTTGGCTCGGCGGTCTGAAGGGGGCTATTAAGAGTCACTATTTGAAATATTATATATATTAATATATATATATATTATTATATAATGGCCAGAGCATTGTGTGTTAGAGAAACTTAAATATGTTTTTTACAATCTATGCTAGTAAGATATTCTAAAACCTTCAAAGGTGGGACCTTACTAAAAACATCAGCTATACAGTAGACTTTTGGTGATAAAATTGTTGTCTTCTGGTTTATATATTTTAAGGTGATCTGACATGGTGACACGGTGGTCAGTTCCTCCCCGGCTGCCAGAAGTCGGACAGTATTTCTAACCAGTATGCATTGCGTCCATCCCAGTATGCATTGCGTCCATCCCAGTATGCATTGCGTTTATACCCAGTATGCATTGCGTTCAACCCAGTATGCATTGCGTTTATACCCAGTATGCATTGCGTCCATCCCAGTATGCATTGCGTTTAAACCAATGTGCATTGCATTCAACCCAGTATGAATCACATCAAGTCAGATCTGCGATCTGCATCAAATCGAATAAGCCATACCTCCATGACTACCTCTGATTGGCTCTGACCCAGAGACCTAACCCTACTCTATGTCTGATTGGCTATGATCCAGAGACCCGACCCTACTGTGTGTGTGTGTGTGTGTGTATGTGTGTGTGTGTGTGTGTGTGTGTGTGTGTGTGTTCCTCCCCACAACTCCTTACCATACTGACTGCACTCCTCATATCCATGAACAGCATTCTCTTCTTTAATCCCAGACACTGGATCCTCCAGAGGGGTCTGACCGTCAGACGAGACTGAGAGAGAGAAAGAGAGAGAAAGAGAGAGAGTGAGTGAGTAATTGTGTCTCTGTGTCTGTTCCTCTCCACAACTCCTTACCATACTGACTGCACTCCTCATATCCATGAACAGCATTTTCTTCTTTAATCCTAGACACTGGAGCCTCCAGATGACTTTGAGACGAGACCATCAGATTTTGACCACCAGGCGAGACCAGCGGAATCTGACCGCCAGGCGACATCAGCGAAATCTGACCGTCAGGCGACGTCATCTGTTCTGACCAGTCCAGCGGCTCATCAGCTGCCGTCAGCTGGTCTGATTGGAGAGGAGAGCTGGGACTCTTGATTTGCTGCAAAGCACATAACAGATGTTAGAATGTGCGAGAAAAGGGTGTAGGGTGTGTGTGTATGTTTGTATATACTGTAAGCAAGGAATCCTGATTTGTTACAAAAAAACACAACAGACGTAAGAATATACATCTTTCACATCTAGTCAAATTATGCCCGGTGCTTCTGTCACTCGTATGATAACCGCGGACCGACAGAAAAAGAAAGAGTATTGTAGGCTATATTTATATTTTTATAGTCAGATTTGAATATAAAATGGCCAATTTGTTAAGGCTATAATGGATTTTTGCAACTTCAATAAAAACGCAGCAGGGACTGGATAACACACTGTCTAGCATTGAATATTGTAGGCCAAATGTCAGATTTGAATATATCGGGGCCAAAAGCTATTGTAGCCTACTTCCTGTTTAATAAAGATCTCTCGATCAGTGATTTACGCCCATCTGCTCCGCTGTTTACCAAACACAAAAGCTGGTAGTTGTGTTTCCTGAATCCTTACATTCAGACATCCAAAAGTAATTTAATTAAAAAGCACACATATAATTGGTGTTGTTTCTGGAAGTATTTTTCATGCAAGCATCACACATTTGGGAGAGCCAGATCAAGTTAAGATGAACACTTACTTACTGAATAATTACAATGTTTCTATGTACAATAGTTTACTCAGCATGGTTGCGTGTGTGTGTGTGTGTGTGTGTGTGTGTGTTCATCTTACCTTGATCAGGCTCTCCCAAATGTGTGTGTGTGTGTTCATCTTACCTTGATCAGGCTCTCCCAAATGTGTATGTGTGTGTGTGTGTGTTCATCTTACCTTGATCTGGATTTCCCCACCATGTGGCTTCTCATTCACATCCTGATCACTGCTGGGAGGAGGGGGGTGTTAATGATGTTGACTATTAAAGTTGAAGGCCTTTTATACTTGAATAGATTTCATTTGTGCAATTTAGCCATGCCCTCTGTTTGCTGTGAGCGTGTGTGAGTGAGAGTGAGAGTGTGTGTGTGTGTGTGAGAGAGTATGTGTTGAAGAGTACCTATTTCTTTGTTGACCTTGCAGCTGTTGACAAAGGTCCCTTAGTTCAGTCTTCAGCAAAACCACAGTCTACACACACACACACACACACACACACACACACACACACACACACACAAACAATTAACTACATTAATCACACCTACACATGAATTATACAAATATATCTAAATATATCACACACACAAAACAATATTATATTGTATCTTATTACAGTAATTTGGCAGACACTTGACTTACAGCAATTCATAGTTATCACTCACGTCACGTTGTTAATTGTTACGTCATCCGCTCTAGGTACCCAGTGAGAACTGCGCCATTTTGAGTACCTACTTGCGGCTTCCAATGCCCCTCCCCCGTCAGCTCAGCTGTCAGACGTTAACTATCGCCTAAACATGAGTCTGTCACATCTAAACAGCGAGGAAAATCGGAGATACGAGGAGAAAATTGCGTGTATTGGGTGTGATCCGTATACAGTACCGGGAGAGTTTTTTAAATCAGTTTTGTCCACCAACACACTGCCTGACATCCACTTCCACGATATTTACATTTACCTCATACATCATCCATCATCGTACACCGGAGCATCGCTTAAAGCTTTTAAGAGCACGGAGGCGTACAGGTATTTTTTTGCGGGCTGGGTCCTTGACCCGAAAATATGTCTCTTCAAGAAGAAGCACTTTCTCGTCAAAGGAAGGGTAAGTAGGCCTACTCTTTTTTATCAACTTTGTAAACAGCTGCTCACCGATATCTACCTCAGCTGTAGGCTAGCTGATACTCTTAGCTGCTAGCTTGTCACTGTAGGTTAGCTAGAATGAGGCTAAGCTAAAGCATCAGTACCATGGTCTGCAAACTACTTGAAAGTGCTGTCAACGTTAACGTGTTTATCACATCGACCTTTAAAAAAAAAAAAAAAAAAAGTCTTACAAAAAATAGTGTAACTTCAACTTCAACGCGAGCACTCCACTATTGAGTTGTATCATCTTTCAGAGCCTCGCTCAATCCTACAGCTACAGTATGATATCATAAACTAGAAGACTTCGCCTAATTCATGCTTAGCCTAATGCAAAACATGACGTTTTGGATGGTTGTTGTTGACGTTTTCATGTTTTGGGGAAGAAAAGCACAGGCGTCGCTGCTACCCCAAGCAATGTGCAGCTTGTCAACTCTCTCAAGAGTAGAAATAGATAGATAGACTTTAGACTCCCCAGTGGAAATTCAAACAACCGATTTGATTTGATTACTGAAGTGATTACAAGGCCTGATAGGGACTGATCCTGTGATACTGACCATGGTAAAGTGCTATGGTAGAGTAGCCTAAGTTCAATAGTGCAAAAGTAAACAGTGCAAGGATAGGCTTGGCAATAATCTGTTGTGTAGTGGATGGCATGTCCTTACCCAGGATTTCCAGTATTCTGTTTAGTGGATGTTAAAACAAATCAGATGTCTTAACATTGCAAATTCTTGCTAAACTAATTGATCTTACTTCCTCACTTCAGGTGAACCACTCTCAAGCTGTCAACACAACATCCACACAGCCATGGATCGTGGTCCATGAGGATGGGACCATTCGTGTGGCCCACTGCACCTGCAAGGTGGGACTGGGTGAAGCTTGTTCACATGCAGCTGCCCTCATGTATGCCCTCTCAGCTGCCGTTGAACAAAAAGACAACGTGTCCTGCACGGACATGCCCTGTGCCTGGGCCCCGCCAAGTAAGACCGGCAAGGTGCAGTACAATGAACTGTCAAGTATTTTTGTGCCACATAGGCCTGTAATCAATATACCATCACCCAGCATAGTTCCTACAGAAGCCGAATATATGGAGCTATTCAACAAGCTTTATGAGTGTGACATGGAGGCCAAAAATAGCAAGGGGACTGCTATTTTGTCAGTAATTGAGGGTCATTCAGATAGGTATATGCCGAAAACTTTGCAGCTAAATTTGCCCGAGCCACTTTCAAACCTCTACAACAGTGCTCTGATAGGCACTGATCTAAGGACGTTACTAGCAGAGAGTGAGAGGGTCTTCAAATAGAGGCATCATGTTGAAATAGCATTAACCGTCACAAAATATTTCAGTGCTTATCAGTTGAAGAGGCAACTAGACAACAGGCAGGCAGTAAGCTTTGGTTTGAGCAGAGAGCTGGGAGAGTAACAGCATCAGTGTTCCATGAGGCAAGCAGGACAGACAGCGCTGTGTCCCTGAGGATCATCATCCTGTAAGTTGTCCACAGAGGCTATGAGGTAAATATTTAAATGCATAAGGAAAGACCACATAACTAAAGGAACTCTCACAGTGCTGGTATTCATTTCATTTGTCAAAGACATTTGAAGCAATACACCACGGTTGATCATAGGGTTGGCAATGGATATTCCCACGAGTCACAACTGCGTTTTACCTGGGCCACCGAACCATCTCCTTGGGAATATCCATTACCAACCCCACGATCATTGGTGCTATATTGCTTTAATACAAACAATTTTGCCATCAACTAATTCATATTTAAGTACCACACTTTTTACATTTCTTCTTAAAGTGCTATGATATAGCCTAAGTAAATACAGTGTCTGTGCAATGCGCTGACAGCATGCTGTAGGTGGAGTGGGTGTTTCACGACTGGTCCCCTTCTTTCACACCTCTTCCTAATTGATTAAGGAGCCTAATACCCATGTGATGTGCCACACCCTGTGCAATACTCCCCCTAATGGCTAGGATAAGCAATAGCGAACACAATTAAAAGGTGAATCATATAAATGATGCTCTCCATAGAAAAGAGTTAACACAGTAGTTTGGAAGTGACGTGGGATACTGTAGTTTTTTAGTGAAGTATAAGAAGCCTGTCTAAACAATTCTTTGTATTTTTCTAGATGGGGAAATAAGAATGAGCCCACAGCAAGGACACAGTACATCACAGCGATGCAAGGGCACACAGATCTTCAAGTGCAGACATCAGGCCTGATCATCAACACATCTTGGCCATGGATCGGTGCCCCTTTACACTTAATAAAGACTCTGTTATGAATAGCTGCAACACTGACACCAATTTCTGTCTATTGGCGAAGGACAACGTCATAGCCCTAAAACCGAATCACAAGTACATGTCACAAGTCCAAGTCCAAATGTGCATTGCAGGGGTACAGTATTGTGACTTTGTTGTCTGGAGTCCCACTGAGATGTTCATACAAAGAATTCAGTTTGATGAAGTGTTTTTTTAACGAGACATACAGCAGAGTAGAGCGATTTGTTAAAACAAAGATTCTGCCAGAACTTCTTGGAAAGTATTACACAGTACCCCGCACAGTGTTTTCTTCAAGCTCAGAGCAACAGCCCCAGTCAGGATGCTACTGTGGTGAACCGGATGGTGATTCAGAGAATGTGGTTATCTGTGCATCTAAACAGTGCAAAAGAGGGTTCATGTTTCTTGCTTGCAGCTGACTAGAATTCCTAAGGTGTGGAAATGTTGTGAATGTAGGAAAATACAGAAAAAATGAAGCACTTTTTTTATATTTTAAGTTGTCTAATGTTATTGTGATGATATATTGGGACCTTACCACTTGAAATGCAATCTGTAAATAGTGATTTTGTCTTACCATGTGATTTCTTCTGTCCCAACATGGGTATTTAAGTAAAATGACAAATTGACTACACGTTAATCCTCTGTTCTCAAAACTTTCTTTAATAGATAGAAACATATACTATGTAATTGACAGAAGTCATAGATGTACAGGCCATCACTCTGATGGAACAACAGGGGCACAAAAATTACATAGGGCACAACACACTCTCACCATCTTGTCCAGTGGACAGAGTCCATCTGGAGATGCGTAACACAGTGATAAGGGTATGGTTCCCTGCAGAATGGTGTACTTATTCCTTACAAGACCTATTACCCTTTCTATGTGAATGCGCACAGCCGCCAGTCCCCGAGACGACTCAATTTCAGCTGGGTGAAGCTGCACAATATGGTTGGAACAAAGTCGGGGCACAGAGGGTTTGAGCTTTTCCCACCTGTCAAGACAAAGGTGGGAAGCACAACTGACATTACAGAATGAATAAACAAGGTAATACAAGGCAGAATTTAGGTTATGAATAGTAAGCCCAACTGTTTCAGAGCAGCAACAGTAGTCACTATTATATATATCTTACTAGAAAAATATCCAATGTCATTCAAATGAATGGTATTCACCACATAAAGTTGATGCAGAACAGTGGCTACAAGCATAAGGCTGTCATGATGAAAACAGATTGTCCTGCCTGGACACTAACACTAGTTGCTTGTGCCATTAGTTTGAGAAAGCTACATTGTAAAGCCCACAGTGAGCTACTACTCTAACCTTGTGCTTCTGTTAGACACAGTGTCTTAATTCCTTCTTAATGCTTAACATTTGTCATGTTATAACATATGTATACAAATATCTAGGTTAGCATAGCTCGCGATAGCTAGCTCGCGATAGCTAGCCATAGACAGTAGCTAGCTCGCTATGTTATGAAATCCTTACTCACCAGAGACAAAATGTGCACTGCAAAGTCGACTGCTACCGGTGGGTGTCCATTCTGCCCTTTTAATCCCTGCAAGCCATCGTTGACGTCTATCCTCGTCTTTGGGAAGTCTATAAAATGACACGTTTGGTCCCCTTTTTTGTTGCTACATCCCACAGCACAACAGATTGAAGGCATCTTTGTTTAGGTATAGCGGCTGACGAGCGAGCTCGGAGTCGGACTTGGTACCCAAACCAATGCGTTCTATACATAGACTGTCAGTGGGTACCAAGGTACTCAATATGGCGGCGGTGAGTTTTATCGAACGTCTGTGAACGTCTATGACATCAGCTGATATTTATGAATAGAATAACATTTGAGTTCCAGAGCTACAGCAATAGAATAACATTTGAGTTCCAGAACTACAGCAACAGAATAACATTTGAGTTCCAGAGCTCCAGCAACAGAATAACATTTCAGTTCCAGAGCTACAGCAATAGAATAACATTTGAGTTCCAGGGCTACAGCAATTAGGCATATTCGATCTACGTAATAATCAGATAATAACGTTCGCAGTGGCCATTTTGTTGATATAGAAAATGCATAGGTAGGTCTATTTAATGCAGCTGTCAATTGACAAGCGCGACAGCGCCGGTATGATCGCTGTAGGCTATTTATTTATTTGTACAAAATTTAACGTGATGGTAGGCCTATGTTGTGCAATAGTACAGGCCGTTCTAACAACAGCAAAGAGCCCTAGAGTCACCCACTGTCAGAAACATACCTGTCAACTTTTTTCCAGCTGTCTTCCTGTTTTAATATTTTCCCGTAAAATATCCCATATTTTATTACTCTCATAACATTAGCCCCATCGGACTTGGCCGTCTCTGTACTGTTGTCCTGTACCCCCTGCCCTTCCAGCGAAAATATGTTTTTTAAAGCATCGTTTTGCTTGCCTGAAGGCAACCTTAGAGTGATCAGAACAGTGTGGGAGAGAGCACGATTTGACGCCAATCTTTCAAGCAAAGTCTCATTAGACCTAGCTTCACACCTCGTTTAATTAGTGCAGCAGTTTTGTAGTAGGCCTACGAATTCTTGCTCTCAGCAGAGGGATAGCAACAGAAAGACGAATGTTGAAATTTCCCTGTATTTTGGGTGAGTAACCCGGACAATCTCCCTTATTTTCGTTGCTCAATGTTGACAGCTGTCAGAAAACGAGAAGAGAACGAGACTGAGAAGTAGTTAGCGCAGGAGAGACTTGTGGCCAGGATAAATAGCTTAGGCTAAACTTACAGCCAACTCCTCACATCCATCGCCATTATTATATTTGTATTAATACTATATTATATTGTCCTCTGTGGGCTTAAGTTAAATAAGTTTTAGACAGTGCAGACAGCTGCCCCTATGCAATGTGGAGACATCAGCAGTAGCCTGATGTAGTCGCCTACCTTAGATTACCTTTGGACATTTTGCATTTGCATAGATAGCATTGCTAGGTAGGCAATGTTAGCCAACGTTTACAGTAGCCTATAGGCTAATATATTTATTCATGATACGCCCTTAATTCTCAGTGGAGAAAGATATCAGTAGATAATTCTATTTGTATAGTGTTTTGTTCACTTGGATTTTGGAAATGTTACAGAGAAATATGTTAGCCCTTTCTGCCTCCAGACCATGTAGTTGCATCATAGATCCTCTTGTAGAAGTTATCAGACAAAAAGCCGTAGGCTGTGCTCTGCTCAGCTAAAATCTACGCGCTACAGGCGATTGTCACATAGAATAGCCTATAGAACTGGAATGTCATATCAACAATATGGCGGCGGTGTTTGCGAATAAGCCCAATAGAATAACATTTAAGTTACAGAGCTAAAGCAATAGAATAACATTTGAGTTACAGAGGGAAGAGGAGAGGAAGGAGGTAGAGGAGGGAGGAGAGAATTCTGCCAGTATAAAATGTGCTATGACTAACTGATTACTCACTCACTCACACACACACCTGGTTGGCCTGTGTCAGTGAGTTGTGTTTCTCCTCCAGGTGTTTCTGCAGTTCATCGATCTTCAGCTTCAGCTCCTTGTTTGACTCCACCTGCTCTGTTAGGCTCCGCCAAGTCTCCGCCTCCTTCTCTTCCAGATGACGAATCAACATACAGAGCTCCTGGTTCCGACCCACTTCATGCTGATAAAGGCAGAAACACATCAAGCATTTTCGATCACTCACACACACACACACAAACGCGTTAAATCACTCACGCAGGCAGGCAGGCAGGAACAGTTCATCAGAGTTGTAGGTTATTCCATGAAGGCGAAGACAAAGAAACTGCAAACTTTGTGGCAAACTTCTCACACTACAAAAATACAAATTCTACCTGTAATACTTCCTTGCGTTTTCGTGTGCGTGTCTTACCTGTAATGCTTGTGTGATGATGATGATTATGATGATGGTGTGTGTTTGTCTTACCTGTAATGCTTGTGTGATGATGATGATGGTGTGTCTTACCTGTAATACTTGTGTGATGATTTGGGTGGCCCTCTCCAGGTCGATGCAGGCTTGCTTGTGACTCATGTCCATATGCTGACTAGCCTCATTCATCCACACACACACATACACAATTATTATACAACAAACAATCCTCCAAAACATAACTACACCATAATAAATAAATTCCGACATAACTGCCAAAAAACACTCATATTATGTGCGGCTGTGCCATGCTAACCGGCATCTCCTGCCTGCCATGTTCAACCTGCAAATTACTCGTCAGGAAACCTGCCTGAACAGCTGCAGTCAGAACTGATCCGTGACAGTTTTCAAGACCTAATAGCAAATAACCTGGGAGAACCCAGACGAACCTGCTACCAATTGAGTTTTAACACGCGGTCTTGTGTTAACAAAACTAGACTGGAAGTCCCGATGGTGGCTAAAGAATATTTATATATATTTTCGTCTAGCGTGACACCGGTGGTGTAGAATCCAGAGTCCCCTTGTAAAAAAGATAGAAAACCGTGCGGGGGGCGAAAACCTGTAGCTGTATAGGTAGGCCTACTGGGGAACGACAGCGTCTGCTGCGGCCTCATACACATTCTATACAGTAGCCTAGTGTTCACTGATGTCGGATGATGTTTTATTATTGTCACTAGGCAGAACACCCTTGATAGAATTTCCTCCAAACAATTTACCCAAGCCGGAGCGCGACTCCTACCTTCTCCGTGCCAACTCTTCGTAGCCTCCCGGAATCGGTGTGATTTGGCTGCGACAAAAGCTTCAGGCGCGAGGTCGAACTCTCCTGCATGTCGTCTCCCAGCTAAGATTAGCCGGTGACTTGTGACTAGAACAAAAAGAGACTACAAGCACCTTAGTGACAAAATAGGCAAGTGTTAGCATAAGCCATTCACAACAAACTGACTGAAAATTCTTCTTTGCTTTATTGGCGGGATTACAACTCTTTGGTCCATACCGCCACCTACTGTACAGGAGTGTGTAAGGGACTTAACAGACTGTTATAGCTAAAGTTTAGGAGGACGGGGGGGGGGGGGGGGGGGAATAAATAAATAAATAAATAAAAAATAGGATCCTAGATCATTTTAATTAAACCTGTATCATTCAGAAAAATAAATACGGATTTGATCCTATAACTCTGCATTCCTTCTTCCTTAAGGATGTTCTCTATCCCATTTTCAGTCTCTCTTTCTCTCCATTGCAGCCTGTGTCCTGTGTATTTGTTGCAATTAAATAAAATATGATCTACATCTTCTATAGCTTGACATTCAGTACATGAACCCTTTCTCTTCCCAATTAAATAAAATATGATGTACATCTTCTATAGCTTGACATTCAGTATATGAACGCTTACTCTTCCCTATTAACCGTAGCGTGCCATTAAGACCTGTGTGACCCAGTCTTAGTCTACTATAAACCACTTCTTCCCTTCTGTTGAGATCTAATGTAATTCTTTTTCTCCACACATTTTCCTGAATCGTGTGATAATGCCTTGCATTGTACTCTACCTTCAATTCATTTTGCCATTTCAGTAGAACTTCTGATTTAATTTTAGATTTAGCTTCTCCCTTCCCCATTGAAATATTAATTCCTGTATGTTCTTTTCCCAGCATTTCCTTAGGAATTTTGTCAGTAACTTCACTTGATTGAAAATTCGTTTTCTTTTTATATGGCGGTTGGCGACCAGCTTTTTGGTGCATTACCGCCACCTTGACTGGAGTGTGGATCAAAAGGTCAACCTACACTTTCTTAAATTCTTTTTAATAACCCCATTACATTAAAAAAGAAAACAAACAAAAAAAAGAAAACTAATTTCACCAGATTCTCTTTGCAGTATATCATGTAAATTTAATGTCATCTGGATTTCACCAAGTTGAGAGATCAATCTTTGTCTGGCTTGATGGTACTTAGGACAATACATAATTGCATACTCTATGGTCTCTTGACTATTGCAATATTCACACATTCCATCAACATGCTTTTTCATGGTAAACAATGGTCTATTTAATCCTTTATATCCTAGCCTCATTCTAGACACCACATCTTCTTGCTTATTTCTGCCATGGACTTTGAACTTTCGAGCCCCTGGGCCCAGTTGTATTAAGGGCCCCCCACTAATTGTCGCATATGTGTGAAGGGGGGTTTGGGGGTCCTCCCCCAGGAATTGTTTTATTTGTATGATGTGATTTCCTGTATTCTGGTGCATTTTGGGGATGGCCAATACTAAATTCAATCAGATTCATAGTGTAGCTACTGCTGGTGTCAATAAAACCTGGTCCACGCTTCATACTGATGTCATGACTCTTTATTTTCTTTGCTCGTCATGAGCACCGTGAAAACTGGCAGACAACAAACAAAGCACATACCATGCATTAATATTAAGCAAGAAGACATACAGAAATGTATAAAGAAAATACAATAAATTCAAGCAATTACCGTGTACGCCTTGTACCAGCGGTATTATCTCTGGAGCGTTGCAAACGCAGTGCACGCAAACTCATTTCAGAAGTCCTTTCCCTGACCTTAACGCTTCCAGGTCATATAAGTTCATTCAAGGTCACATGACATACACGGCTCATGAAATACAACCAAACGATAAATTAAACAAAAACACATGTGTGGATTGAAAATTGTCTGTGTGCTTCAATTTTAGCAACAGAAGAAAATTCCAATATGGCCGCCATTCTCAAATCCTTCGAAATTAAAGTCAGAACTTATTCGTTACTTTTTCAATTCATGAAGGGGAAAACTTTATTGTGTTACTACAGGGAAAGTAAAGTTAGAACATTATCAAATCAGACATTTATCAGACCTTAGAACGCTATATTTCTACCTTATTAGTAATGTAGAAGACAGCACTTCATAACAACAGAGTGAACAACACAATACACAGAATGTCAGAGTGAAAACCAAGCCACGAGGTTGAGACAATTGTTCGTAGACCTGGAGATTTGGATGGCTACATTCACATTGCGAATCTTAATGCTCAATTCGGATTTTTTGCTCAGATCCGATTTTTTGTTTGTCTCTCCACATTACCTTTTTATATATTTTTTTAATATTTTTTTATTTATTTTTTTTGGGGGGGGGGGCTTTTTTATGCCTTTAATGTGATAGGACAGTGGAGAACATCAGGAAGCGAGTGGGAGAGAGAGATTCGGGGTGGGATCCGGAAAGGACGGTGCAGGTGCCCCAGCCAGTCGCGCCACGGCTGGGGCCCACATTGCCTTTTAACCCTTAAAGGTGTAGGTTTTTGAACATTCTAAGTTGAATTCAATGAACCCAGATATTCTTTAGAACGTTCATTTCCCAACATTCCCATCACACCGGTGTGACGGTAGCATGTAAATTCATGTATCATTCATGTAGCATGTATGTTCTACTCCGTTAAGGGTTAAAATGGCAGGCCTGAGCACTTGTGGTCCATGGCATAGATATACATAATAAAGGCTAGATGTCTTACGGCGGAGTCTCTAACGGCATCACCTGCGGCCATCTTGTCACAGGCAAGCTATCTGGTGGGCTCTGTGGTACCTGATGTAAGGCAAAGATTGTTAAGGCGGAGCAAGATACTTCATCAGGAGCCACTTCCGGGAACCCGGATCGCACAAGGGGGGGGTCAAAATCCCCCTTTATGCAGAGCAGAGGCAGCGACTGCTCCATTGAAGAATTTTACCACAAATGCTTAGTCTTAGTTCTATAGAGTTAGGAATGTGAATTTCGGGCACGTTTTCATGATCCTCAAACCCTTGTGAACATTTCAGGTACATTTTTAGCATTTTTGAGCATTCCAGTCTGGAGAAAATCGACTTTATATCAGGTGTGCGCCGGTTATTTATGCCGCTGCTGTTGGCGGGTTGCCACGTACGCTCATCAATACGTCATCGACACGCCTCTTTATGCAGACAGGATTCGATCCCCATTTCGCGCCCATAGACATGAACTACGACGAAGTATCTTGCTCCGCCTTAACAATCTTTGTGTAAGGTATATCTCTTCTTCTACTAAGGGCAGAACAATGCCCCCAGGCAATAACAATGACACCTTCAGGTCACTACCTGTCATTACAGTGCACCATTGAAACACAATGTTGAGTTAGCGAGCTGACTGTGGCTAGATGGCCGCGAGGTGCGGACGTCGACCTCCATTGGCCAGCAGCGCGGACGAGACATTTACACGAGCCTTTATTATATATATCTATGAGCGAACCCTTCTTTTTCGGTGAGCTTTTATGGGGGTTGTTGCTAACATCCCAAACATAGCCTAGGTCAAGAGAGAAAATTTCCCTCACGGGATCAAAAGAGTATATATACTATAGAAAGGCTAAGGGACTTTGTGATATCATTATCTCTGTTAATATGAACCTGTTTAATGGGTCATTAGTATGGGGGACATTTCCTGATGTGTGTGTGTTGTGTGTTGAAGGAGACTTCAGCTACAGAGAAATAGATGTAAAAATAAATCACGTGCCTCAATTTGTTTCCACCCTCTACTCCAGTGGTTCTCAAATGGAGGTACGCGTACCCCTGTGCGGAAATGTTTTCAGTCAGAATTGCACGATCATTGGTCCAAGCTGCCAAGGTAAAAAGTTCCCTTCCACGTCAGTCAATTTTCTGTTTTCAAACAAGTTTGTAGGGATTTATTTGCGTCAATAAACTAGTGGATCGGCCAAATAAAGACCTTTGAATGCTGGAATTATCATGAACTACAATGCAAACTTTGTTCAACTATCAAACATTACCTCATTATCAGGGTCAATAAGTGGTGAGAGTCTAGGGATGGGCCATATGGCCTGAAATCCATATTGCGATTTACACTGCAACCTCTTCCAAAAACGATATATCACAATACAAAAATTATATAGAACCATTTCAGAACTTGTTACGTAGACCCTAAGGAAAGCCAAACTGCTAAGTATTTTTAAAAAAAGAAAGAAACGTAGTATGTAGTTTTGAACACATTTATTGTGCAAGCCTGTAAATATATCACATAATGTTGCAGATAAATCAAATTCAAATACACCAACTGCAGAGACTTTAACAAAGAAAAAGCTTGGCAATGCTGATAAAGAAAAAGCTTGGCAATGCTGGTATTCAGTTTTGAGGTGGTAGAAGAGATTACAGATTAGGAACTGTTGCCCCACACACTGCAGCACACTCGAGTGAAACTCTTACCTCACAGAGTGCAGTGTGGCAGCCCTTCTCCTAATGTGACTGAGCTGGTGTTTTTTGAATGCACTCATTGTAATGAAACTCTTGCTACACTGAGTGCACTGATAATTATGTATTGTGCGTTGATGTTTTCTGAGACAACTATTTTGTTAGAAACGCTTCCAACATTGAGTACATTGATACGGCAACTCTCCTGTGTGAATGCGCTGATGTATTTTGAGATTTCCCTTTTGAGTGAAACTCTTACCACACTGAGTGCATTGGTATGGCCTCTCTCCTGTGTGAATACGCTGATGTCGTTTAAGAGGTCCCCTACTCCTAAAAGTCTTGTCACACTGAGTGCAGTGGTATGGCCTCTCTCCTGTGTGAATGCGCTGATGTTCTCTAAGATATGAAGTAGAATTGAAACTCTTGCTGCAGTAGGAACAGGAGTGCGGCCTTTTTCCTGTGTGTGTGTTCTCGTGCTGTTCCAGCTTCGAAGGGGAAGGGAAGGTTTTGCCAGAGCAGGAGTGTTGGTTTGATTTTTCCGACTCAGTGCATGAGATGGAGGGGGATGGGGGAGGGAGATGCTCCTTGTCCTGTTTTCCAAAACAAAACACAAATGGAGGACACAGTCACTTAACTCATTGAGTGCCAAAAACGTAATATTACGTTTTTCCTTCCCATGCGTTGAGTGCCAAAAACGTAATATTACGTTTTTAGCTTTTTTTTTTAATTACGAAACTAGACACTCTAACACACCTTATATGTGATTTTGGGAACTCTGTGATGAATGGAAATGAAATATATGACGATCAAAAACTCATGAAAACTGGACATTTTATCTGGACATTTTATCATAACTCGGTTGCCGCTTTGGGTCGAATCAGTGACGCATACACGTCATCTCAAAACCATTTCTCCATTTCTAGAAAAAAATCTCCATTTCTCGAAAAAAACAGGGATTTAGCTTGGGATTTCTCAGGAACAGAGGCGTGTAGAAATACACGGTTTGCACCCACTGAGAGCTTAAAGTCTCACCTTTTAATCGAGCTATTGTATGTGTTCATAGCTATAACACAGAATATGCTGTGGCTGTACAAAAATCATCAACAATGGTCTAGATTGCTGGCACTCTAGGACAAAGCTTCCGAAAACAACTTGGCATTCACTGAGTTGTTTCTTTTTTCCATACTTATCCAGACCTGGAAATTATTAAAATCAAATTCCATACTTTTCCAGGTTTTCCATACTCCGTAGGCAGGGGTGTCAAACTCATATTAGGTAGAGGGCCGGATTTGTTGGAATGAGACCTCGTGGTGGGCCGTCATGGTCATTATATTTTTCTGCATGGGTATCAGAGTGTTATTTGATGATCTCACTTATGAGCAAACAAGTACAAATAATGTACTGCTGTCATACTGCTCTTTCTCTCTTGAAATACCCTACTTTTTTTCTAATTTTCCCTTCCTACCTAAAACATCTGGAGGGCCGTATGAAACCAGCTGGTGGGCCTGATCTGGCCCCCGGGCCTTATGTTTGACACCCCTGTTCTATGGTGTAACGTAGGTAGCGATAGCCTTTTCAGCAACACCTCTGTTTAGGAGAATATTGCAACTACTGTCTCGTCCACCACGCGCAAAATGGTTACGGCGCTCCCGTGACGTCACATTGTGGCATGACAGGTGGCGACAGACGGGCGATGCGGCTGCAGGCTGGACACTGGAGGATGCGGCTGCAGGCTGGAGGCTGGAGAATGCGGCTGCAGGCTGGAGGCTGGAGAATGCGGCTGCAGGCTGGGCACTGGAGGATTCGGCTGCAGGCTGGACACTGGAGGATGCGGCTGCAGGCTGGAGAATGCGGCTGCAGGCTGGAGGCTGGAGAATGCGGCTGCAGGCTGGGCGTCAGGCTGGACAGGCGGCAGAGTACCCCAGTAAGGTGACTCCTCCAAACAAGGGGAAAGGGGTCCACTGGAGTCAGTGTGGCATTATGCAGTGTTTCCCATACATTGACTTATTTGTGGCGGCCCACCACAATATCAACATTGACCACCACACAATGATTTTCCAGGTTGTACTAAATTGTGCTTAAATCTGGTTAGCATCATAACCACACTGTGCTAATTGTTAAAAACTGTTGTATTCAAGTTAATTCTGCAAACCAACCACCACAAATGACATTCAATTCTGTGGGAAACACTGTGATGGTTGGGGGGCTGAGTCTCAGCCAACTGTGTACTCACACTGTTAGGAACTGACTGAAAGCCTAGGAAACCTACCCTAACTGCCTGAACTTCTGGCTGGGGTTTGGGGAGTTCCATACTAAGCTCAGCATACGGAACAGATGAGTCAAGGCTTCTCCTCGGGCCTCCAATCTGTGAGGCAAACTTCTGCATAACAGGGAGGTCCATCAGCCAAGGCTTGGCAACAAAAGTTTGTTCCATCAAAATAACTGATGCCTGTGATTGGGATCCTGGTCATTACAGACGACATTGAACAGCTTCTGAAAGGCAAAGTTTAGGCTGAGGCTGATTGCAGTTCGGAATACAGCCTACCAAGACATTCCTTGGTCCTTGCAAAGTCCTTCTTGTCAACAGCGGCTGCTGGGTCCAATCGTTCTGTCACATTTCTTAATGGAGGACCCAAATGCAGGAAGCCAAAAACTTGGATTTCTCCGAGAAGAACTTTATTGAAACAAAAACTATAAACTGAGTTACAGACAATGAGGACCGCCTGAACTGGCCAGAACTGGCGATGCACACATTGCAGGATGTTACAAAAGGACTTCAATCCTGATAACTTAACACACAGATGTCCTTCTTGCAGATTTCTTCAAAAAACAAGTGCATTTCCACAACAAACCCGGTGCATGCTGACTTTAGGGAAAGGTGCAAAGTTCACAGTTTCGTCCACTGTATTGGAGGAATATTTAAAGTCACAGTCACTCGCACGTCTTTTAGAAGACAAAGTCGGCTTAGAGGAACATTTCATAACTTCCAGAGAATTTCACCTCTCCTTCATTGGAGAGCGCGTCCTGACATTAAACTCCTGTAAAAGAGAGGGACAGCAATATTCGGCATTCGAGTTGCGCGATGAAGAGTTCCTATCCATTCGAGTTGCACGATGAAGAGTTCCTATCCATTCGAGTTGCGCGATGAAGAGTTCCTATCCATTTGAGTTGAGGGGCAGACAGGGGACCAGAGAAAAAAACAGCTACTAAGATGCCTTAGTGGCCTTGGAATTTCTACATCTGATTTTGTGTTTTTTTTAATCTAGTCTTTGATTTGAATCTAGTCTTGTTTTTCATTTTATTGAATTTCTTAGTTTTATTAAGACTTGTGAATGGTTTGTTATTGTGGCAAATGTTTTTTTTTCCCCCATGAATGGAAGCCACAAATTAAATAAATTTACAAAGACATACATGCTACTGTGTGAAGAGTCTCTTTGGGGAAGGGGGGAGGGGGTGGCAGTAATGCTAGGTATGGCTGAGCAGCTACCACTGTCAAATTTGTTGGTGTCCCTTCACCACTCGGGGCACTATATTTGGCAACACTTTCAAAAATCAAAAACAAACTTGTTGTAAAGGCTGTTTCTCAAAGTCAACATGGGATCCTTCAATATTTTGAAGGCTATTATGTCAAGTCCCACTGAGGTACTGTTCCAATGTGAAGCATCCATCAAAGTATACTAAATTCTACTATGCCCCTGCATTTTGCCAGTTTTTAAGGATTCATGTGCATATCCTCTATCTTTTTGGAACACCCTGTGTGCATATTTATGGAGGATTTAAAATCTGTACTAAACAAGGCAGTTCACTATATTTAAACATAGAGACTGCCTTATCACTATCACCCAAAGAGAAGAAATACTCTTTTCTGATTGGCTGGTGGGGTGGCTATTAATTCTGAATAACGGGACACCTATGAAGTAGATCCAGAGACAGTTGAGTTAACTATAGAATCTTTGGTAGATCTGGTAAAAAAAGTTTTAATCACAGTTCCATATCAATGCTTATGCACGATATCGCTGTTATAGGGCCAAAGGAAGTCGTACAACAAACTGAACAAGTTGGCTTCTTTTTAAACGGAAACCGCTTGTTTCCTTTGCGTGCTATTAAGGCATGACTATTGCCTATAGTGGCAACCGTGTGATACGCGGAATAACGGCGTTCAAGGTGTCCTGTACGGAATTAATGGACTTGGGCGGAGGCAACCATAGATATATATAGAATGGCTAGATGTCTTATGGCGGAGTCTCTAACGGCATCACCGGCGGCCATCTTGTCACAGACAAGCTATCTGGTGGGCTCTGTGGTAGGTATATCTCCTTTTCTACCAAAGGCAGAACAATGCCCCCAGGCTATAACAATGACACCTTCAGGTCACTACCTGTCATTACAGTACACCATTGCATGTGACATCACGTTTTGTTCGCACCACCGCAAAATAGCCTAGTGGACAGCAAGAAGACGAATCAAATCAATGGGTTGTAATGGGACATATCGCACAGCTAGGAGATTATAGTGAGATTTAACGTAGTAATGCCCTTTCACGACTGCTGGCTTATTGTTTGGAATACAACAACATCCCATGTTCTTGCATAGATATATTTTGGTTTGTTTTCTTTGTGTTTCGGGAGTATTTAAACCACAATTGCACGGTTATCTCGTCAGTGTATGAAGCACAGCAACGGTTACTATAGCCACTATAGACTCTGAACAGGACGGCAGACTACAAGCACTTAGGCAAAGTCTATGGCAAGATCTGAATGTAAACAGATAATACCGTTCAATCGTTTCCTTTATTTCCTATTTCTGTCAATTCTTTAACTTAAGACATGTAAGAAGTAAGCTTACTTATTCGCTGGGCAACTTAAAGACGAGTTACATTAGCCCTAGCACTATGAGCTACGATAAGCGTTAGCTAGAATAGCAGCTAAAGTTATTATTTCATGTTCTGATGTGACATTCTTAACGTTTTGACTATGTTACAACTGATAAAAGGATGACAAATAAAGTAACCAAATCACTTTGCAATATTTTAGTCCAGAAATACTTATCGATATGGGTGTCATTTACCATAATGTTAATTACAGTAACGTTAACATTACAACCTAACGTTATCTCCCCTTGCTTTTACCACCAGTTTTCACATTTGCGATCATGACCCATTTCATCTAACTACACCACTGGCATCTTTCTTTGACCATCAGACCCCGAACAGCAATACATTGAACTACAAAGATGTTATAGTAATGGTGTTCAGTTCATCATAATCATTGACATAGAAGCTAATGTAATTTGCTGTCAGTCTCCTATCTTTTTGCCATCCAGAATGGCGCCATCACGTAAATAAGTCACGTCACAGGACACCTCGGCGGCCGTTATCCCTCATGTAGCATGTTTTCGCTGACATCTTATTTTGTGCGTGTGTCTGCCGCTGCTCACCGGGTGTCTTCCTTGCTATCGCTGGACTCCTTTCTCCGTGTCGATTTACCCCCAAATCTAGTGGAATACTAGCCTAGAAATCTAGACGCACCCTAGCGGCAGCAAATTACATTTACCCCCAAATCTAGTGGATTACCACTTCTCCTCCCGGTGTCTGCTGAACCTTCCTGCCCTGTCGCTGGAGCATTGTTGCTTTGTGGCTTGCTGTTGTCCGTGGATTAATGCTACAAACTTGCTCCTCCAGTTCTGTTTGCCACTGCCCGGCACACCTGCTCTTCCCCTGCATGAGCTCTCTTCCTCTCTCCCCTCACAGTGACTACTGCAGTGGTGAGTGTGTCTCTACCCTCTTGCCTCATTGTTGTCCCCAGTCTGTTGGCATATTAAACTGTGCTGATTACATTGCGGACTGGGTTGTGTTGTGAGCCTGGTTTGCTAACATGTAGTAGCGTGGTGTCGCTTGTGACAACTTCACGGTGTCGATATCATGTTTTCCGCTGGCAGCTGGATTAAAGTCCTCTCAGCTCGCTTTATGCTGTTGTGCCCGTGTGCTTTTTGTAACTTGGCAATGGAGCCTGTTTACACCCCTGCTGCTCTTAAACTTTTTCGCTGCCACACCCCTCTGGACCCGACGCTATAAACTCTGCTGCTCGCTTGGAATTACTCGTCGTCCACGCTATGCTCATCGCTTCAGAAAAGGACCGACTCTCATCTATGGACACGATGCTCAAATCCCAACTGTATACACGCCCAACCGTCGACGACCCCAGCCAAGGAACAGGGGAAGTAACCTTCGTCGCCCTCCTAGGCTGCCTCCTCCTGCCTCGTTGTCACATCAGAACTTTAACATTGAGCGCACATTTAGGTGGCCAATCACAAACAAAACGGCCTTAATAAACGATCTGATAATTGACAAAAAATGTGACCTGTTTTGTCTCTCAGAGACCTGGCAACAACCCGGTGACTGCATTAATTTAAACCTGCTGACCCCCTCTGGCTACTGCTACTTATCCAAACCCAGATCTGTAGGGAGAGGGGGCGGGTAGTAGCCTAGAAATCTAGACGCGCCCCTAGCGGCAGCAAATTACATACCGTTCACTTGTGAGCTCTAGAAATCGAAACTAAATCTGGCATTGAAATCGTGTATAGAGTCGTTTGTTGGGCTTAACATAATGATTGATGGCAGAGTTGTAACGGTTTGGCTTGAATTCCCTGCTACTTGAAAACAAATATCCTATTGCCTCCTATTGCGTGCAGAGGGAATTTGAAAGACAACTGATTATCCCGACCCTCGGACTGAGCACTGCGAACGGTGAGTGCCCAGACCCTACATTTTAATGTGGGTCTGGCTCGCCAGGCTAGGCGGGTAGTGTACAACTCAGATCTGACTATTAAAGAACTTAGGCCATTTGACATCCTTTGAATATATTGCTGTAAAGATTGGCTCTACCCTACCACTTTTACTATTGGTAATCTACCGCCCCCCAAAACCATCTGCAAACTTTGTCTGAATTGAATGAACTTCTCACTGTTATTTCATCCCTTTGTTCTGCTATGATTATGTTATAGTTTGACACAGCATGTTGACTTTCCCACTCACACTCATGGCCACACGTTGGATCTGCTCTGCTCTTCTGGTCTGAATGACATCTCTGTCTCTGGTTCCATCTCTGGTGTCTCTGACCATAAGCTCTTTGAATGCCATTTTCATATGATCTCTCCTCCTCCCTCCTCAGAGAAAACAACTATCACAGGTCGTAACATCAGATCAATTGACCACAGCATGCTTGCTTGCTGTTTGACCTGGACGAGCTCTCGTCCGCAGATAACCTGGTTGCTATGTACAATGAATCCTGACCAGCCTGCTTAATAGCTTAGCTCCTGTCAGGACTAGGCTTGTACCAGCAAACCGCACATGCGTCTGATAGATAAATAGATAGATACTTTATTGATCCCCAAGGGGACATTCTTGAACGGCTATACAAGAAAACTAGCCTAGAAATCTAGACGCACCCCTAGCTGCCAGGGCTAGTCTAGCAACTCTCCATTGGCTTGTGAGCTCCAGAAATCGAAACTCAATCAGGCCAATGAAATCGTCTGGCTTGAATTCCCTGCTACTTGAAAACAAATAAGAAGGATGTTGCTGTTGGCGAACAGTGTGACACGAGTTAAGCTTTTATTAAGTTGGCAAACGTTTGAACTATCCAACTAGCTCCGCTGGTGGGAAACGCATGGGACTCATAGCGCTGCCGCTGTCCTATTGCGTGCAGAGGATATTTGAAAGACAACTGATTATCCCGCCCCTCGGACTGAGCACTGCGAACGATGAGTGCCCAGACCCTACACTTTACATTTTCGTCAGGCTACAAGAAAACTGGCCTTACAATTCACTCCATGCTCTACACCGAACATATTCAGACATATAGGGATGCACTCAATGCTGCCCGCTCAAACTACTCATCACTCATAACCTCCTCCATGTCCAGGCCAAAAACCCTATTCAGGACTGTGGACAAACTCCTAAAACCCCCTGTCACTGCCTGTCCTAAGACCCCTGAACAGTGCCAGGCCTTCTTACACTTCTTTGATGATAAAATTAGCCAAATCTACCACTCCTTCAACCCCAATGCTATCTCTCTCTCTTCTTCTCCTCCTTCTCTGGGCCCTCAGCTCTCTCATTTCACCGCTACTGACTCCCTCACCATCACTGACATCATTACTAAGTCCAACTCCTCATCGTGTCAGCTTGACCCTGCCCCCACCCCTCTACTTAAAGCCTGCTCCACATCCCTGTCTGAACATTGATTGTTAACACCTGCCACAACTCTGGTGTGGTGCCTGCTGCCCTAAAGATTGCTGCAGTTACACCCGTTCTCAAAAATCCTGACTCCGACCCTACATCACTAATAAACTACCGCCCTATCTCCAACCTCCCCTACCTGGCCAAGGTACTGGAAAGAATGGTGGCCTCACAACTACACTTTCTTAACCACCGCAACCTGTATGAGCCCTTTCAATCTGGCTTCCGCTCATGTCACAGTACAGAGACTGCCCTTCTACGCTGCTGACTCTGGTTCACTTAACCCTTTAGGTGCCAGAGGTTTTTTTTCAAAACGATCAATTTTGACATCTTCATTTCAAAAGGCTATATCTTAAAAGTGATAAGAGATAGACTTTCTGTAAATTAGAGAAATATTAAGGATGACCCAAAGTTTATGTAGAGATTAAATGTTTATATATAATTTGCATATTATGACATCATATGGTGGCGGCCATCTTGGATTATAGAATTTTCATGAAAAGTTGCATATTTGAATGATAAAATGCACCACTTCTTTCCCCCCAAAATGTCCCTCACCTTCTGTATGCTATATTGCACAATACTGAATGCTCAGGTAAATAGTAAGTAGTGAACATACTGTGTAAATCATTACTAGTAAATGGCAGAAACAAACCAAATGCATGTAGCGGTAGACTGGCCTTTTGCTGTCGAGATTTTCCATTTACTACATACAGTAGGCACTCTGATTCCACGTATGGGGCACATATATATTATTCAGATGACACACAAACACAAGTAGACAAGATCTGTTTAGTTCAAAAGCTCATTTGCCACGGCAAGGCACAGATCAGGAGTGAGATGACGAGACAAGACAAGAGACAATGTTAGTGTTTCTTTTCTTTTTGTTGTTTTTGTTGATGTTTTTTTGTTTTTTCTTAGCTGACAAAGACACACATCACAAGGACATGAACACACAAAAAGGAACACATAGTGTATGTCCTAAATGATCAGGGAAATAGATAGCAAATCAACAGTGTAAATCATTACTAATAAATGGCTGACATTTTTTTTTTTTATGTAACAGGCCTTTTGCTGTAGAGATAATGACTCCCTATCCCTATCCATACAGGGCCGGCATTCTCATCATCTTGTGATAGACTATGCATGACCTAATGGCTCCCCTGCCCCGTGTCACCACCTCCACCATGCGGGCAGCATGGCCAGATCTGCCTCGCGCGCGCCGAGTGGAGAGAATTTGCGCAGCTCGGACTAGGCCTACTATCATTCTCATTGCGACTCCCCACACTGCCACTACGCTCCCCCCTTACTGTCCTATGAGCACTTCGACCTCATCTAACATACCCAGTGGCATTAGACAAAGGCTCCACCACGTTACTGTCGCCGCGATTGCGGAGAGGCACACGGTCAGAAGACAGAAGCTAGCGCTACATGGACATTACCTCCATCCTCGTTCGCCACACCACTAACACCCTTCTAACTTCCCAATGAACACTCCGACCCCGTGAAACATTATTCCCACCACTGACATTGGGCAAACAATTCAACGTTGGTGCTTGGTGTAAGCTAAACTCTCACTTTGTCCAGCTGCAGCATTGCAAGGCAGGGACGCATCTGAAGCCTCACTAAACGAATCACCGTCATTTTCTGAAGGCAGATATTTCCCTTCAGAATCAGGGTCCGCGAATAGAAGACCCAACACTTCATTTCAGGTAAACTTTTTTGATGCCATTACACGATAATCTAATGCAAATACTCGCTGACGTTGACAATATCGCTCTGATAAAGTGGCTCACACGCACACTAGCTCCGGTATTGCACGCACTGATTCAATGCGCTGTAGCTCAAAAGTTTTGTTTAAAGCATGACCTTTTTCGGACTCGGGGATGACGTATGACATGTCTGCCATCTAGTGGAGTGGAGGTCTAACGAAATATGACACCCTATTTGACTAAATTGGCCGTTTTATTCAGTACCGCATCTTGTCGAGTAAACTCGACCGTGGCGCCTAGAGGGTTAACATTCTCATCCTCCTTGACCTTAGTGCTGCTTTCAATACCATCAACCACAATGTTCTAATCTCCCGTCTGTCTGCTATTGGTGTTTCTGGCACAGCCCTCAATTGGTTTCAATCATACCTCACCAACAGAAAGCAGTTTGTAACACTTGGTCCACATCAGTCCCCCAAGTCCCCTGTCACTCGTAGTGTCCCCCAGGGTTCTGTACTTGGGCCCCTCCTCTTTCTCATATACATCTGTTACGGCCCTAGTGTGTTTCGGCCGTCTGTCTCGTGTTTTGCCGTTGCCCTTGTTTAGTTCCCACCTGTTGCTGATTGCCGGAAAGGGAGTTCCTAATTGGGGTTGATTGGACAGCCCTTAAAAGACCCAAGATGACATTAGTTCAGAGGGGTATTCCAGAAAGGAGGTTTAACAAACACTAAAGCCCTCCTTACACTGACAGACTTTGGAAAGATTTGGAAAAGATTTTTGAAAGACTACAGTCTCAGACCCTCTCACATCTAAAGACAAGTAGTAGAGTTTTAAGTCACAGACTATGATTTTGCAATGACTAGGGATCTTGCAGGGTCACTATTTGCAAGACTGCAACTAGATTCCTTTAAATTATTACCCATCGTGCAATAGATAAACAGGAACTGAAATGATGGCCTACTAAACTCAAAGTCGTATTTTCGTGTTTCTGCAGCATTGTTTCATGCGTGACATCCCTAACCGATATAGAGTTGTTCTGTTACGTGGAAGAGCCGACTAAATATGTATAAGAAATGACAAATATTATAAGAATAACAATTAATCATATAGGCTACAGCTGTCGCCTACTTTGCCCCTTCCTGTTTGGTGTTGGAGAGAGGTCACTATTGGTTTTTATAGTTCACGTCACTATTTGCATGAGCCACGACTAGAAAGACTTGCGATAATATCAAACATGTTTGATATTGTCGTAACGGCAAAACTAGAAAAGGACTGACTCCGACTGACTTAAAACCGCTAAGATTGGCACCTTACACATAACGATCTAGTTGACGGGAGCGCGCCGCGATTCCAGTACAACTCCCATGATTTCAGTCCGACTTTGGAAATTTAGTCGCCGACTGTGAAAACAGACCAAAATCGTACAATGTAAGGCCGCCATAAGATAAAACTTAACCTCTGGGTTGTCTGAACCTGTGGCGACTAAACCCGAGATGTCGGTTCCAAAACACCGGTTACCAGTTAGTTCAATAAACCCTGTGTTAGATAACCTAGAGTTGTGCGCGTTCACGGCGAACTTAGAAAGGCATCATCTATTGAGAGTCGAAACAATGAGTGAAACCGGCGAAACGAAGAGCACCGTATTTTTCAGAGGCGGAGTAGTCGAGGCTTACGAGGAGGAGAGAACTGTAATAACAAAAAAAAGAGCAATACTTAAGCGCCTGCGTCCGAGACCTTGCTTGGCAGAGAATAGCCTAACTGACCGTGTAAATCCGTACGTTTAGGATAGCCTATTTAATGTCAAATTGACTGCTTTGAATGATGCTTTCTTAAACTAGCCTACCTTGTCACAGATTGAGTGGGCCATAGAATTCTTTGAGAATCCCAAATGTAATTTTCTATTTTAACGCGGGTTCTGCAGCTGTGGGCCAATAAGTTAAACTTTTGCGCTCCATCATCGGAAGGGTGAATGTCGGAAGGCATGGGTAGCCTATTGGACACATTTCGGTGAACATTTGGAAAATGTAATAAGTGATGCTGACCTGCCAGTTGGTGAAACTACACATTAATGATCCTTGTGGGTTTGTGTCCAGGAAAACGAATGAAGTTGCGCAGGACCTGCTTTAGCGCAAGGCAAACTTTACGCACCGACCGACAGCTTGCCGATATGCTCTGCGTCTCCAACACTTGAGAGTGGCTACGATGTAGCAAAATACTGGCCTAGTGTGGCCAGGGTGTGCCGGTTCGGCAAAACTACTCCCAGTGGGGAGGTTAGTGTTTGTATGTTTATGTGTTTGTTTGTTACTATTTGGTTTAGGCCTAGCCGTCTTCATACTTTCAGTGTGATTTGTCTGTTTGAACTTTTATTTTGATTGTTTTATTTTGATTTAAACCGGTCATCTCAATCATTTACTTCCTTGTTTGTGTTTACTGTTCTCCTTTAAGTTAACTAGTTACGCAGCCATATGCCCCTAGGCATTTTGACATCCAGGCGTAACACATCCTCCCTCTTGGCCAGATTATTCGCAGCCACGGTCTCAACTTCCACTGCTATGCAGATGACATCCAACTCTATCTTACCACTCCCTCTGACCCCCCACCACGCTCCCTCACTGACTGCCTCTCTGACTTAAAATGATGGATGCAAATTTTTTTTCTCAAGCTCAACACAGACAAAACCGAACTAAAAGCATCCTCACCAAATCTCCCCATCTCACTCTCAACATTGATGGCTCATCTGTCCACTCCACCCCTGTTGTTAAAAACCTTGGCATTCAGCTTGACTCCACCCTTAGCTTTGATCCTCATATCAAATCACTCACTAAGATTGCTTTTTTTCACCTCCATAACATTGCCCGCCTCCGACCCTTCCTCTCTGCTAGTGATGCACAGACTTTGGTTCACTCCATCATTATGTCCCGTCTAGATTACTGCAACTCACTTTTCCTTGGTCTCCCCACTAAACCCTTCAAAGACTACAATATATTCAAAACTCTGCAGCCAGGCTCCTCACCCATACCAGATGATCAGCACACATCACCCCCATTCTCCATCAACTCCATTGGCTACCAGTTCCGTCCCGGATCAAATACAAATACTATTCACCTTCAAAATTGAAGTGTTCCCTTAATTTTTTTGAGCAGTATACAAAGCACTACTACTCACCTTTAAAGCCCTTCACAACCTTGCTCCCCCCTACATCTGCAACCTCCTGACCCCTTACACTCCTTCCCGCTCACTCAGATCCTCTGACCAAAACCTCTTGGCTATCCCCCGCTCCAGACTACCGCTACCTTGTCTGTGAACATCGTTATTTGCAAAGCCGGTGCTGGATAAACAAATAGCGTGCGTGCGAGGAAAAGTTCTTTGGTGTTGCTTTAAGGCGACCAAAAGCACACTCAATGACGATGCGTGCCCTACACAAACATAGCCCGAAGTAGGGCTGGGCGATATATCGATATAAAAAATATATCGATATATTTTAAAATGCGATATGGAATTAGACCATATCGTATATATCGATATAGTTCAAATTTGCGCTAGAGGTGGATTTTGTCATTCGTTCTCATGACACAGTTCGCGTTGTTCAGTTCGCCAAAATGATTTGTTCTGAATCGTTCGTTCAGTCGCATTTCCGGTAGCATACAACGTAGTTCAGCGGTGAATCATGGAATGCAGGTTCTCAGCTCCTCATTTGTGAAAACGGTCAACACAACACTGTAATTGTAGCGGCAAATATAGCTGCAACTTCATGATTATGTGTACTTTTAGACAAAACAGCAGTAGCTAATGTGTTCATTCACCTTGACATTACATTGACATATTGAAGGTAAATAGAGTAGACAACGGCTAGATCAGCTAATTTCTTTTTTAAAAATGTGTTCATTCATAAAGGAACAAAGACCCAGTAGGCTATGCCGACAAACATGTTTAAAGGCTTGGCAGAAAGATTATATTGATGAAAAGGTTTCAAGTCCCCATTTTGCCTAGGCTACAGATCCATAATCACTCTGCTTCTTCTGCCAAGAACGAGTGACTAACTTAACCCTTTAGGCGCCAAAGTCACATATTTGCGACACCACGCGGTACTGAATAAAACAGCAGTTTTCTACGAGTAGAGTGTTAAATCTCGTCTATACCCTCCACTAGATGGCAGACATCCCATACTTACGCAAGCACAGCATTGCATTATGGTTTCAATGCAAAAAGTTTCGAGGAAATGCCATTCAAGCTGTTGGGTGAAAAACCGGAGATAGTGAGCCACGGAGCTATTGAGCTGAAGCGGTGTTACTTGGTTTAGCAGGATTTTAGTCGAAAATGGCAAGCAAAAAGTTGACCCGTACTGAAGTGATAGGTCTCCTATTCGCCAATTCTGATTCTGAAGGAGAAAATCTGACTCTGGGAGATGATGGTCGGTCGTTTAGTGAGCGTGATAGCCACGTTGTGTCTGGCGCTGCCGGGCAAAGCGAGGAAAACACACAAACACATACACAAACACACAACCCTTTTCCCAACGTAGGTGGTAGAGGAAATCATACACGAACTCGTAGTATCAGTAGGGGAACTGATGGATGTGTTGGACGTAGCGAGATGGGTGAGATTAGCGCTGGGACCAGCGTTAGTGTTCACTCGTTTTATCAGGCCGGCCACAGTGCCTCCATGCGCGGCAGTGGAGCAGCCATGTGACGCAGCAGTGTTCACCAAGCACAAAGCACACACGAGTCCAATTCTAGTGGTGATCGCAGGGGGAGACGTGGGCGAAGTGTTCGGTGGGTGTCGTAGAGGCAGCATGGATGGTCTAAATAAGGATGAATGTAGCGATAATAACCCGTTGCAAAATGGAAGGGGGGGGGGGGGGGCAGAGCCACATGAAGTCGCAGTGTCCATAGGAGAGGTGGACGTGGTAGAGGCAACAGGGGAAGGCAGAACAGGGCAGGAAATGATGATGATAGTAATGATGGCTGGGTTTACTTGAGAGATGAGGAAGTGTATGAGGAATGGATAAAGCCATTTGATGAGCAAGTTGGATATCGTGGTGACAGAGAGCTTAGCACTGATTCAAGGCCTATAGATTTTTTGTCCCTCTTTCTGACCGATGATTTCTGCAATCACATTACAGTGGAGACAAATAGATATGCTCATCAGTACCTAGGTTCTCATGAACTAATGCCAAGTTCACGTTTTCATGAATGGTATGAAGTCACTGTCTCTGAAATGAAAGCCTTCCTGTCACTCCATTTGAGAATGGGGCTGGTGCAGAAATCAGAGATTGAGGATTATTGGGCAGAATTTTGGGCCACTCATACACCTGGATTTGGGAAAAGTGATGTGTAGGAACATATTTGAAATCATCCTGTCTTTCTTCCACTTTGCCAATAATGATGACTTATGTCGAGAGGGGCCAGCCAGGTTATGATAGGCTGTTCAAGCTGCGCCCAATCATTGACCTCATCATCCCATGCTTCTCAGCTGTATATGGCCCACGCAAAGAACTTTCATTGGATGAGATGACAATAGCTTTCAAGGGCAAGTCCACATTGAAATTGTACAATCCGAACAAACCGGATAAATATGGTTTCAAGGCATTTGTTTTGAGTGACGCCAAGTCAGGGTGGTCCCTGTGGAGTGGTCCCGGTACACTGGACAGCATGGTGATGAGGCCACTGATGTAGGTGCCACCCATCTTCTAGTTCGGCAGCTGATGGCCCAGCACATAGGGAAAGGGCATGAGCTATTTATGGATAGCTACTACACGTCACCAGCTGTAGCAAATTAATCGGCCAATAATGACACTGGCTTGTGTGGGACAGTCAGTAGCCAAAGGCGAGGTATGCCAAAGGCTATGGGAAAAACTGAGTTGCCCTTGGCCAGAGGAGATGACCCAGTGTTCATGAGGAATGGCAAAATGTTGGCATGTGCGTGGCATGACATAAAGCGTTTTCATTTGTTGTCCACTCTTCATGGGAACTCGTGTGTCCGGAAACGGATCAGATCCAAAAACACAGACAGTGGCTTTCGGAACATAAATAAACCAGTGTGTGTGGATAGGTACAATTCATTCATGGGGGGAGTAGACACAGCTGACCAGAGGATGAAAACCTATCTCTTTCCACATCGGTCAAAGAAGTGGTATAGTCGGATTGTGAACGCAATCCTTAGCATAAGCGTGGTCAATGCCCATATAATTTACTGCAGCATGACTGCCGTTCCACATGTTATTACTTCTCTGCTTGAGGGCTTCTCCAAGAGAGAGAAAAAAATACGGGGAAGGCCTTCAACACTGAGGCCACTGAGGCTTACAGAACGCCACTGGCTCTGTGCTGCTGACGATCGTCCAGACTGTGCTGTTTGCTCCGATCGTAGCCGCCCTAAAGGTCGTCATCAGACACAATACAGGTGCAAACAGTGTGGGGTAGGCCTGTGTGCTGTGCCATGCAATGAGAGGTTCCACACCCTGACAAACTATAAACAGTGTCATCTGGATAGATAGACACACATTAGGCCTCTGTACACAAATCACCAGCTTTCTGTTCATGTGTGTGTGCTACTATATGCCACAGTATATAAAAAGAAAATTATATTAAAAAAAAGTATAAATGCAAAAACAAAAAAAGGGATGCCTACTGTTTAGATGAGTTTTGCAGTATGGTAATAGTTCTGGGGGGGGGGGGGGTTCTAAATATTGTTCATCGTTCGTATTGTCTCTGTACTTTGCTTTGCAATGAGATGTTCCAAACTCTATACTATAAATGTTTATCTGGATAGATAGGCACCGATTAGGCCTCTGCAGCTAAAAAACGCCTACTGTTATTATCATTATCATATTATAATGACTATAATGATAATAATAATGAAAGAGAGAAGAAAAAATTAAATAAAAATGTTCTCTAATAGGGATGGGTGGTGGTGGGTAAAAAAAAAACAAAAACAATTTTTTTTTTACATTTTGTGTTTGAGTGTTGTGGTATAGTAATAGTTCTAGTTTACGTCTGTTGGCTTACAATTTACTTTTCTCCTGTTCATTTGATATGTGGACAACATAATAAATGGATGGAGGGGTTGAATCTGCTGAAATAAGTTCAACTCTCTTTCAAAATATCAGGTATTTCCTGAAAATCACATAATCCAAAATGGCCGCCGCCATATGACGTCATAATATGCAAATTAGATGGGAACATTTACTCTCTCCATCAACTTTAGGTCATTCTCAATATTTGTCTCATTTACACTTTGTCTCTATCTCAAACCACTTTCCAGCCAGAGCCTTCTGAAAATTAGATATCAAAATCTAGTATTTTTAAAAATAAAACCCGGCGCCTAAAGGGTTAATGAGAACGACAGACCGAAGTGAAACAGGTGGGGGGTCTTGGCGAGAACGAACGAACGAACGAGACAGATTGAAGAGACATTTATTAACCTGGCATGACACAGAAAATACAGACAGCTTGCATTTACCATTAGACAGATATTTAAATGTAAATGCCAATATTTAAATGCAAAATGGAATTGTTAATGTAAACCATTATCGTTATTTTTTATCGTATGCTCTCCCACTAGTCTCACTAGCCCATTTGTTTTTTTTTTCGTGGAAACGGTTGCTATGCTTTCATGCCCCTTATTGTGGCTAATTCGAAGAGAATGTTTTAGAAACAATACAGACAACAGCACACGATTGGTTTGGCTCTCGCCTTAGGAAGCTGGGCCATAGGCATTCACAGCAGCACTAGGTCAGTGTGATTCAGCGACGAACGAAAGAACGAACAAGAACTGGAAAGGCGAACCGCTAGGGGGCCCCCGACCTGGTCTCAGCGCGTTTGCCTGTGGGTCAAGCGAGAATTTCGAGAGATTGAATGATGTATTAAATGTATGTATTTTGCGTGCTCCTGCCCTGTTGTACAAACAGTATGTGCATATGTAGGCCCTATGCTATAGCCTTATGAACAGCGGATCTGTGTTCAAAAAAGTTCAAAGAATCCGCACATATTTAGGCAACTGTGGTAAACGTCAATCGAGGGTGCAGTGATGACTGGTCAACATCGGATTTTGGCATTTAACCTACTCAATGAAGTTATAGTAGGCTAATGTTAATGGGCAGAAAGATTGAACATGGTTTGCTACATCTATACGACAGTAAACTTCAGCTAGCTAGCGGCAGTTACAACTAGTT
Source organism: Alosa pseudoharengus (assembly GCF_046254945.1). Lineage (NCBI taxonomy): Eukaryota > Metazoa > Chordata > Actinopteri > Clupeiformes > Clupeidae > Alosa > Alosa pseudoharengus. The sequence continues at coordinate 12,675,101 of NW_027468564.1, read as the reverse complement.
AAGCAAGGAGATGGTTAACGTTATGTTTGTATTAGGGGTGTCAGCCATAACATGTTAATCGCGATGCAGTAAGGACCAAGCGTTAATTTGTTAGAACCCGATTGACGCAAAGTGCGTCAAAAAATAGACCCTTTCTTCTTTGTTACATTGCTCCGGAACTGTTATTGCAGCGCAAACCAACGCTGCACACCCATTACTCTCGTTTGAATTACTCGCGGACCCGTGATCAGATAGATATGCCACGCACGTCAGATGAAAGAGGAGACACAGAGCTATCATTTGATATCAAGTACATCCTTCTGGGTTATAAAACAGACAAAGTGACAGCAAAATAATAACTTCATATAGCTGGACTTACCCCACGTTTATGAATTTTTGTCTGTTTTTGTGGCAAAGCATGTTTATAATCCAACGCTATCGTGTGTTTCTTTATGGCAAAGCATGTTCATAATCCGGTTTTGAAATCCTAGCAAATTCCTGCATGGCATCCAATTCAAGGCTCACATTGCATCCCAATTTGTTCAATAAAGAAACCCCTTTTTTGCTTCTACTTTGTTCATGGCAATGCAGTAAAAAGACGTAGAGAATCACTATGAGTGCATACACCATGCACTCAAAATTATATTTTGTGAGATACATTTCAAAATATAAGAATTTTTATAATACGGTTTTTGTATTTTTATTATTTTACATAAAAACCTAATGGTGATATAACATAATGGTTATAAAACTTGTCGGTAGGGCCCCCTTGGAATTTTTGCTTGGGGCCCCCACAGACTCTAGAATCGCCTCTGGTTCAAAGGAACTATCGTTCGCGACCGACCCACCTCTAATAGAGTGTCCCAGTGACGCCACTTCCATTTCTAAAAAAAAAAAAAAAAATTGAACGCCAGTCTATGGCGAAAAAGAAATGATTTTCTGGTCCCTGTTGACTTGTGCCTTGAATTACCCATATGATGTCTGTCAATTTTAAAGACAATTTTTCATGTAAAGACATTTGCAGTTTGTTTCGTAACTATTGAATTACAACATTGTGAAAGATCGTAATTCCAACGACTACAAACCCATCAGTCGTGCCAGTGACGTTAGCTCATTCACAGCCACACTAGATTGTACAAGCATACCACAGTAAGTTGTATTCGTCCATAGACTGTACATTAGATACTATTAAGTGACATAGCAGGCAGCAAGATGCAACCGTTAACTAGCATAACAGCTAGCATGCTAATCTTATCATTTCATTACGTTGGTGACGTACATCGTTCGAGACGAGAGATGTACTCCACTGAGCGGATTCGCACAAAACCAACATAACTTTTGAAGTTTATCGAACAACAGTACTGTCTTGACGTGAAACATTATCTTTTAAATTCACACACATCATAAGTGAAATTCGTGGCACAATTCAAACTGGACCAAAAAATAATTGTTATCTCTCCATTAACTCCCGTTCATATTTTTTTGAAAGACAGGTCCCTTGTAGCAGAAGTAAAACGGAAGTCATTGGGACACTCTATTTGCGCCGTGATCCTTGCTCCACGCAAGCCGCTGACCAGAGCTCTTTGCACTGCTGTGAAACTGCACGCTACTTTTCTCATATAAATATATTTATTTCAGAAAAAGATTGGCCTATTTTATAGGCTATTTTTATTTAAGATATTTTTTTATTTAAATGTGCACCTTACGGAACTTTGATTTCAAAAAAGGCACTCCAGTTTTGTTTAAATTTTTTTGTTATTTGAGTAGTGAGTTTTCAATAACATATTAGACTGAACATTTCATTTTACAGCTCCAACTTTGTGGAAAAAATATCGGGATATATATATCATATATCAATATTCAACCTAAATATATTGGGATATGACTTTTGGTCCATATCACCCAACCCTAGCCCGAAATACTGTTCTTGAGGTGTGGAGCCACCACTGGAATATTCCTTCATCAAGTAAGGCAGCAGAGGGTAGGCTGGGTCACCAAGAAGGAAAATGGGTATGGCCTCTTCATTGTCCACAATCTGCTTTTCCAGAGCAGGGATCTTGCCAGTCTTAAAGTTTGAGTTGAGGGTTGAATTAGCAAAAACATTGTGCATCGTGTACACTCTCAGGCCCCTTTATCACAACGTCCATGCAGTTGAACTTGTAGTCACAGACACCCTGCACATTAAGGGAAAGCTTGCCTTTGCTGTTGATGTAGTTCATGGAGTTAGTATATGGCTGCTTTATTTTGATGTGGGTGCCGTCGACCACTCCCAAACACTGTGGCATGCCATGAGCACGATGGCTCGGGCACCGTAAAAGGCAGCTATGTACAGTATTCTGAGCCAAGATGGATAGCAATAGCTTTGCAGGTCTGCCTGGCAACAACATACACAGCCTGTTGTGACATGATAAAGGCGTTAAGAGTCTTCCGTAGCCATCCTTTGTCGCTCAAGTAGTAGAGCATCAATGCAACCCTTTTGACCGTCTTCGTTGGTGCACACAGGGCTGTTGTTTGCCTTTCGATGTATGGACGGAGTTCTTCACTCAGGGCGACGAGAGATGTTCTGGACATGAGAAAGTTCTCCCTCCGTTCTTCGTCCACAACGCGGTGGATCTGAAATGTGGCTTATGTGGTTGTCCATAAGCCTTTTTTGCTCAGCGTGGTGGTGGCACAGGAGCATAATATTTTGCCGTAGTAACCTGCTTCAAATGTCTTCATAGCCTGTAGAGGTGGGTCGGTCGCGAACGAATCAGTTAGTTCGAACGGGTCTTTAAAATGAACGACCTGAACTGATTCGCCTTTCCAGTTCTTGTTCGATCTTTTGTTCGTCGCTGAATTACACTGACCTAGTGCTGCTGTGAATCCCTATGGCCCAAGGCGAGAGCCAAACCAATCGTATGCTGTTGTCTGTATTGTTTCTAAAACATGGTCATCGAATTAGCCAATGAAGGGCATAAAAGCATAGCAACCGTTTCCATGGAAAAAAAACAACAAATGGACTAGTGGGAGAGCATACGATAAAATATAACGATAATGGTTTACATTAACAATTCCATTTTGCATTTCAATATTAGCATTTACATTTAAATATCTGTCTAATGGTAAATGCATGCTGTCTTTGTATTTTCTGTGTCATGCCAGGTTAATAAATGTCTCTTTAATCTGTCTCGTTCGTTTGTTCGTTCGTTCTCACGCCAAGACCCCCACCTGTTTCACTTCTGTCTGTCGTTCCCGTTCAGTTAGTCACTCGTTCTTGGCTAGCCAGAGTGATTATTGCTCTGTAGCCTAGGCAAAATGGGGACTTGAAACCTTTTCATCAATATAATCTTTCTGCCAAGCCTTTAAACATGTTTGTTGGAATAGCCTACTGGGTCTTTGTTCCTTTATGAATTAACACATTTTTAAAAAAAAATAAATTAGCTGATCTAGCCGTAGTCTACTCTGTTTACCTTCAAGATGTCAATTTAATGTCAAGGTGAATGAACACATTAGTTACTGCTGTTTTGTCTAAAAGTACACATAATCATGAAGTTGCAGCTATATATTTGCCGCTACAATTGCAGTGTTGTGTTGACCGTTTGCACAAACGAGGAGCGGAGAATCTACATTCCATGATTCAACGCTGAACTACGTTGTACCGGAAATGCGACTGAACAAACGATTCAGAACGAGTCATCTTGGTGAACTGAATGACTCAAACTGTGTCATGAGAACGAACAATAAAATCCACCTCTAATAGCCTGATACAAAATCCATGTTACAGTACTGTTTACTCATTGATGTGAACTATGGCAGTGTACATGTTTACAGATGTAGCCATCTCATTACAGTACAGTACCTGCAGACAAAGTTAGGTGTATGGCCTATTAATTAGGGCATGTTAATTATCAGTAATCCAGATAGGACTAAATTATTAAAAGCCTTATATTTCATGCTACACATTAGTCTGGCTAACATCAGACCTCATCTCATTGGGTCTGGGAACTATCTGGCATTCATTTTCTCGTATTTGAAACGTGGTTTACGAACGCCCAGAGCCGTTTATTGGGCACTACGAATGTCTATCAATTGCGTCTGTACGTAGCTCATAACGGCTTCGGTGTGTCGTCATCGTCTTGCTGCCCTCCCTCCGTTCTGTGATTGGTCCCCTAACTGAGGCGAAAATTTGCTCCATGGTATCCAGGCCGACTAGCAGCGTGAATAAAATTGCGCGCGTAAGGCAGCATGGGAAAACCCAGGCTAGCTTCACATCTGATTGAGATTTGAACAAACTCACCTCACTGAAATCATATGGCTTTTGGAGGGTAGCATACATTGCAAACTGAAATGAACATAAAAATGTGGTAGTTGTCCTGCAAACTAGTCGTCAGTCTTCATTTCTGAAAATTGTTTTTCGGCTGTTGTGAGTCCTAACACCTTGGATAATGCCGTCTGCTAAATATCAGTCAATTTAACTTTAACTTATAAGAGGTTGATGACTAGGAGTTTTAAGTCAAAAATCGATCTAAATTACATCTCAATCTCGAACTTTTATTCAAGTGAAGAATCAACAATGCTGCCACACCCCCAATGTCACATCCAGCATGCATGCCAAGAGACAAAAAACACACTTTTTTGCTGCTTGTTTTCTCCCTCAGCTTAGTTCAAGAAAAGTTCTACCCTGGAAATCCAGAGTTCTCGCGAGAGCACAATTTTAATTGTGTCTGCAAGACACTCTGGCAATGAGTAATGATGCACGTTACTTTTGCCCCTTGCATCGCAGGGAAACATACAGATGACGAAAGCGCTGGAACGTTGTAGGTCAGTAAACATTGGTCGTAGTGTTATCCAATTGCGTCGAAGTCCGGAATCATTCAAAGTAAACATTGGTCTAGTGTTATCCAATTGCATGCAGAGAGATTTTCAAATGCATGCTTGGTGCGGCCCCGAGTTGGGCCATTACATTGTTCGTGGCCAGACCCTTAATCTTTCTAGATTACCAGGGTCTGGATACGTGAACGGTAATGTGTTTCTTTTTAATAAACTGCCTGTACACTTACAAAGTTCTCAATGCTTCGGTTTACATGTAGAGACCCTCATGCTACTGTGTAAGTGTGGTGCTATTTTGAGCCTTGTTAGTGGTATAGAAATAGCGATTTCTTTTTACTGTACGTGTGACCCGAAGGCTAGCGTTAAACGCTAATTCGCGGTTTGCAATAAAACTGGTCACATTCGACTAGCATGAAAATACATCCCAGCGAACTCGGTACACATTTGTTATTAACCCCTACGTTCATTTTGCGCCGGAATTGTCCTTTAACATTTTTTTTTTTTCTGCGACATTTTTTTTCCATTGTCGGAGTAGCGGCACTTGACCTTTTTTCAAACGTCCTGCCATTCCAACACGAGGTCATTAACAGTGCCATAGCCAGGATTTTTCAACGGAGTGGACTTTTGCGAAGTAGGCCTAGGGTGGGCCTTTATTTTTTTTTATTCCAATATGGGCAGTATAGCCTAGGCCTACAGTAATCGTCCCAACTTTAAACAACACACGATTTCATCACAGCTCAGACGATTCATGGCAAAAAAACATTGATAAATAGCAGGGGCATCGATAGGATTGGATTCTATAATAGTCTACACACAAGAACTTTAACCGAATGAAACCGAAAGGTTAGTCGCGTCTTTAAGAGTGCGCCTCACACACACCAGCTCCGTTGAACATTGTATTTTTCGTGTTTAAGAGCTAAAACAAGTTGATTAGAGAGTCACATTTGAAATGTCGGGTAGTCTAAATTATAGCCTATAGTGCGTGCGTCTCAGAGGAAGAGATTTTGGAGAGAGAGAGAAGATTTAACCTAGGTGATGATTATTTGTGTCTGGTGGTAATTAGACTTGAGTATAGATACCTACGAATTGTTTTGAATAAAAAAAGATAAGACAACAAATGAAATGTGACCCTGCAAGGCGAAACCAGTCGTTTTGGTAAAATTTACAAAATTAAGTTATTGTACTCACACGAACGGCCATAAACTAAACTTTCCAATAATGTGCATATCGAGGGTATTACAAATAGTATTGGGTATTGGATAGTCGCCGACCCTCATTAGATGTGGATATTTGGAGGTTAGGATAGCCTTCAAGAAACAAGGTTATCGCAGTTGCTGTGAGACATACGGCCCTTCTCCAGTCTCTCTCAAAATCAAAACACACCCAATTCACGCTTGGACTTTTCGATTATGTTTCTACATGTTGGGACTGATGGACACTGAACTCTGGGGGTTATTTGAACGTTCGTTGTGAAGTGGTTTACTGTAAAAGGAGCGTCGGATATCCCGCCTGTCTTTGCACAATTATAGGGCCATGATAATGCATGCGCTAGCCTAGAGTCTAGAGAAAGAAGACTAAATAAATATGCAGACATGTTATGTGCAATTCAACAACTGCACGCATGACATATAAGATATATTCCTAGCCTACATTATTGTGTAGTAAATTGAGTTTATCCAACCTGCTGGCAAGCCAAAATGCGTTGCATGGCGTACATGGCTTTATCATTGTCCTCTAAAATGCAATATAAGCAACTTGAATATATCACACACCCAGTTTGAACACCCTGATGGACACTGAACTCTGGGGGTTATTTGAACGTTCACTGAAGTGGTTTAGGCTACTGGAGCAAGAATTCCGCCCGTCTTTGCGCAATTGGCCATTGATTGACGGCCATTAATGAATTAATATAGGTGGCCTGCACGCACAGAGTTTGTTTGATGCAAGGAGTTTCCGACCGTTTTCCCCTGAGAGCTTAGAGAATAAAATGAGGAGAGCTACCTGTGTTTTACATATAATGTGTAACATTTATTCACATGGCCAGTTCAAAATCACCTAAGGTTTTGACTGAAATGTGTGCCGATATCAATTATTGGGAAAAACATTGTTTGGAGTGGATGGTGGGTGGATTGTTGATGTAGTTGCAGGTGCAGATGACATGACTACAGCTCATCCATGCATGTAGGATGTTGGAATTTGATAGGATACAGGAACTGAGATAAATTGAAAATGAGGATTGGTAATGTCGGAATAGCGGTACTAAAAAAAGTCGGAGTAGGGGCATGGCTAAATAGAGGCATGTCGTAATAACGGTATGTCGTAATAGAGGGTTGTCGTAATAACGGGATGTCGTAATAAAGAGTGAACCCCCTCCCCAATCCCAGACTTTCACATTAGTGGATTTTATCGTTCGTTCTTATGACACAGTTCGCCAAGATTCGTTCTGAATCGTTCGTTCAGTCGCATTTCCAATACAACCAGAGCCCTAGACATTCTCTGATACAACGTAGTTCAGCGGTGAATCATGGAATGCAGGTTCTCAACTCCTCGTTCACAAACGATCATGCAAACGGTCAACACAACACTGTAGTTGTAGCTGCAACTTCATGATTATGTGTACTTTTAGACAAAACAGCAGTAGCTAATGTGTTCATTCACCTTGACATTAAATTGACATATTGAAGGTAAATAGAGTAGACTACGGCTAGATCAGTTAATTTCTTTAAAAAAAAAATGTGTTCATTCATAAAGGAACAAAGACCCAGTATGCCAACAAACATGTTTAAAGGCTTGGCAGAAAGATTGTATTGATGAAAAGGTTTTAAGTCCCCATTTTGCCTAGGCTACAGAGCCATAATCACTCTGGGCTAGCCAAGAACAAGTGACTGACTGAACGAGAAGAACGACAAACCGAAGTCAAACAGGTGGGGGGTCTTTGCGTGAGAACGAATGAATGAATGAACGAACGAACGAGACAGATTGAAGAGACATTCAATTATTTTATTAACCTGGCATGACCGAAAATACAAAGACAGCATGCATTTACCATTAGACAGATATTTAAATATAAATGCAAATATTGAAATGTAAAAATGGTATTGTTAATGTAAACCCATTATCGTTATTTTTTTATGGTATGATCTCTCGCAAGCCCATTTGTTTTTTTTTCTCATGGAAACGGTTGCTATGCTTTCCTGCCCCTCTTTGGCTAATTCAATGAGAACGTTTTAGAAACAACACAGACAACAGCATAGGCTTGGTTTGGCTCTCGCCCTAGGAAGCTGATTCACAGCAGCACCAGGTCAGATTCAGCGACGAACGAAAGAACGGGAAAGGCAAATCAGTTCAGGGCGTTCATTTCATAGACCCGTTCGAACGAACTGATTCGTTCGCAACCGACCCACCACTATTTCACATTGCATGTTTGTTTGAAATGGATGCAAAACAGCCTAGGCTATTGCTGAATGTCTATAGAGGGACGAATGAAGCTGTCCTCCCGACCAGGCAACCCCATGTATTCTAAGTAAATACACACATATCTGTGTTTATAGCCTACTATATTTTAAGCAGGTGAGGCATGGAAAAGCAGTTTTAGAAAAAATTGTTTTGCCATGGAGAACGACGGCCTGTGGGTCATGAAGGGCAGTTATCTGGATGTGCGGTGGCCTTACCCACGTAAAAACAGAGTGAAATAACATTTTGTACTATAGAAACATTATCATTGGAATGTATTATTCTAGCTATATAAATAGCATAGTGCATGGAAATAACACCTATTTGAAGTAGGCCTGTTATTGTCACATATTGTGTTAGTGTAGGCTACATAGCTTAAACTGTAGGCTATGTTTAAACTGTATTTCGAGTTTAATGCGGTATGTCGACTTTAAAGTCGGCACGTCGAGATTAATGCACGGATTGCTGCGTACGCACTTTCATACATCTGAATTTTTTTGTGCGTGCGTGTAAGTAACAGAGGTCATAATTCGTCCACCGCTCACGGCCCTCGAACCTGCCACCTCGACACACACTGGCATGGGAGTCGAACGCTCTAACCACTGAGCTAATAGCCCAGGCTCCCTATTCAGTGGTTAGAAGCGTTCTTAAGGTTAGGGCTGTGAGGATTTACACGGGCAACTAGCATGCTAGCTCAGTTCACCTCTGTTACATGCGCTACTTTCCAGGGTTTTGCGTACGCAATGTTTTAGTAAGAATCCTACTCTCAAGTCTTTGTACATGAGGCCAACTTGTACATCAACTTGACTAAAGGAGCAATATAACTGGACTGCACTTTGAATCTATGTTGGACAAGCGGAGAACAATGGTCTGATTTGACAATAAAAACTTTCAACATCTTAAGCCAGTCTCAGAGTCTGTGTATACTTAATCTGACAGGGTGGTGTACATTTTTTTGCAATTGACTGATCCCATGCCCCACCTCGGTCAAATTACTGGAGTTGGCTGGAATTGCATGTTATCAGAAGTGCTAGCATTATGACCAAGACATGAGGCCTTTCCCTTTTGTCTATCGACTTATGACCTCTTACCGCCGATTTAAAGGATAATCCTGGTATTTAGCACTTTGAATCCCTTTTATTGTGTTACATGCTCCAAATGTAAAGCACTTTGAGCTGCATTCTGTGTATAAAAGGTAGCCTGGGTGCCATTCCGAACTTAGTCCCGCCCACAACGTTTGAGGTCGGGAAGTTCGGTCTGGCATTGATCAATAGTGGCGCGAGTATGCTCGCCCAAATACTGGCGGGCCAATCAAATTGTCAGGGCGGGCTTTATACGATGATGGACAGATGCTCAACAGTAACGTAATCCACCACGTCACCAAAGAGCGCTTAGGTTGAATTCGTTTACAACAACGATGGCTGCCGCTGGAGAATTGAGATGTGTAGATTCTGCTATCAGGTCTGTTCTAGAAGATATCGACAGCGAATTAATTTTAAAAGAGGAACAGAGTAACGGGATCAAGGCATTTGTTGATAAGAAAGATGTTTTTTGCCGAAGGAACTGAAATGGGCATCACGGCGATGCAACTCGGCGTGCTCGACGAGGTGGATATAGCCAGCGGTCGTTGCCAGGTCCTTTTTTGAAGCCCGGAATCCTGGCTGCTGAACAACAAGTGGAGGGACATGCTAGGCTCCGATGTTTTTCAAGCCAACGTAATGGGTATCGTCATGGACGAAGTTCATCTAACTTACAAATGGTAAGAGAGTCTAACTGTCTGACTTAGTAAATAACTCCCAATGTCGTGATCTGAATCCCATGTTGTAAACATAGTAGCCTAGGTATCGTTGTACGTTCGCTAACTCAGACTTGGTACAATCATAACGTTAGTGTGATTGTAGCGAACTAGCTGTTAAAACATTCTAATGTAGGTTACTGTTTTATTTCTATCAGTGGTCAGGCTGCAAAAGGGCAGAAGGCATTTGGGTGTTGCTTTATGTACTCAAGCACCATACCCATATTGGTAGGCTAGTCACTGTACCCCTTATAAGTGATGTATTCTTTTTAGATGTCAGTACAGTCATTAAAAAGTACTAAATGATACTACTCATAATTTCTTATTTTTACTGTTACTTATTGGTTGCTTTTTGTACTGCTATATATTCCAGGTACACCTGTGCTGACATTGACCGCTTCTGCTGATCGGGAATCCAGAGCCAGGGTTATGAAACAGCTTCAGATGGACAATCCAATAAATTTGGCCCTGAGCCCAAACAGAACAAACATCAGAGTGGGTCTGATTAAAGTACCTGGCCATACACTGGAGTGCCTACACTGGATTGTGAGGGATGTTAGTACAAAGCTTGACCCAGCAGTTAAGACGGTACTTTAATGGAGTCACTAGTTGTCTGCGGAAAGCTTTGTACTGCCATTTTGAGGAACACACCACATCTGTTGATCTAGGACATCTGTGCTGCACTCACTGCCATTCTGTTTGTTCTTGTGAACCTGAAGGTTGTGGGGAGCTAATCCCCAAATATGAACACTTTCAAGGGGAGGTTTCATCACACCACAAACACAGAATAGTCACACCTAAGGGCACACTTTTGATCAGGGAACTGTTACAAACTTACAGGAGTAGTTTACTTCAGGACCATAAAAACATACCACTTTACACAGTCGACACAGCCTGCACTGGTTTTGGAGATGAACTCATTGATCAGTTTTAGAACAGTGCACACAGATATTTGACCTGGACTTCATTATCCATAATCTCCCTACATACAAGCTGGAACATGCAAAAGAGATACTATGAATTATGCATGAGGTTTTTGATGACATCGAACAGAGTCAAACTAATTTGTTTGATGACTGTTGTTCAGGATGACCGTGTTCAGGTTGACATGGATTACACTGGTTACTTTGACGAGGATGAGGATGATAAGATACAATCATCCCCAAGTAACTTGGAATCAGGCTTGTCAATGTTGAAGATCTCAGGCTAGCTTCAAATTCAGGCTCAAATTTGTAGCTTCAGGGTCCTGTTGTTGTGCAAATTCCTTTTTTTTTACCTCTGTTACATTAATATTTTTGAATAAAATTAAAATGGTTTATACTTCTCTACTGGTTGGTGATGTTTCTGCATTTAAAGACAAACAATAAGACATGTCAATAAAGATTTTTAATATCTACACATAATAGGTAATGTTTGAAGATATACGCTGAACTTTGAACATACAACCAATAAGAAAACACAAAAATGTTTTCAAGAATGTGGATACTACTAAACTATTATATGAAAACAATTAATTACATTGTCATTTACGAAAACAATATTTACAAATTACCATCACCATTTACATTTCACATTTACTTAATTATTTAAATAGGCACATTTTGCCAGTCCATTATTTTCTCCTGGTAATTCAGCTTTGCCAATACGTTTCTCTTGAAATTCGGGAATGCATGAGACTGCCTGCCTGGGTGATTTTTGTTGGGAAAGTTGTGTCTCCCTGAAAACGTTTACCAGTGTTAAAACGTCCTGTTCTCGGGCCACATGATGAATGCCAGCCGGCCTTGTCAGCTCCAGCTCTGTGTCCGTTTTGTCCATTAGCTCTTTGACGATGCCAATGGACCTACTGATTCTGGCTGCTGACATTTCTGACATGTTTGGTCCCAATCCTCATAAATTATTTGAGAAAATTGTTTAGGTGTTCCAGGTGGAGGTCAAGTGGATGGAAAATGGGTGACAACCTGAAATATAAGTGAACACATCAGTGTGAAGAATTACAGTATAGCCTAATAAGTATAACGTGCATTGACAATACATTGGAAAATACAGACTGTTAAATATGGTGACACCAGATGCAATTGCTGAGCAGGTCAGAGAAGCACTGCCCACCCCCCACAGAGGTGCAGAGCACAGAAGTGGGGGTTGGATAACATGCTAGTCCATTACAAAATTAAGTTTCTACATATTGACAAAGTGACAGAGGCCAACTTACACATCAGGTACAAGTTTATCCTGGTAACATTTGCTCACACTACACTGAAATTCGGGCTGGCTTCCAGAATACTAGGCATGTCAAAATATGACTAGATGATTTAATCATAGATAGATTTCACGGAAATGAGGAGTGTGGGAATGCACAGTGTTTATCACATTGGACAATAATCACGACTCACTATTAACTCATGTGAAACGTGGCAATCGAGGTTATTCTCATAGTCATATCATAAGAAGTAGAAATGTATTAACAAGCTTACCTCTGTAATGCTTCTTCGCGTTTTTGTACCGGTTGGAGTTGACGGATTGGGGCAGAACTTCTTCAGAGTCCGGGGCGTCTCTGATGCCTCAGATGAACACGGTTCTTCAGGCTGGTCTCCTTCGTCTTCTGTCCATTTTTTAAACACGGGCATGTCGCGTTCCAACCGTGTTATAAAGTTCTGACAGGACCGACAAATGCGATGCGATTTGTTTGCAGTGTTGTGGAGTTGTAATCCTAAACGGATAACTTGATCGTATATGCATTCACCTTTACTGTTTCTCTCAAAAATGAGGTTCGTGTGTTGAAGAACTCCGTGTATCCTTACATTATTTTTACACCTGCGAAAATCGCTCACATTTTCTTCTTCTAGCGTGCAGTTGAGTTCTGTTGACATCAACTATGCGTCGCTTAACATACGTCACACACTCCGTTGCTCTGATTGGTTGTAGGTCTATCCAATTGAGTGCAGAGGCATTTTTTTTCCTGGTTCGTTTGAAACACGCCCCATAATCACAGCTCTATGGAGCAGTATCAGACTCAAATTCTGACTAGAATTGAGTATGACTACGTCAGGCTATATAAAAGGTGCTATACAAATAAAATGTATTATTATTATATTTTCTGGTTTGTTTTGGATGAACTAGAGTGGTGGACACCGACATTTTGACGATGGGTCCCGTCTCGACTTTCTGACTCGTTTGAATCGCCTTTGACTGACTGACTGGCTGGCTATGGGCATGCACAAACATGTCCTTAAAACAACCCTTAACATTCATTTTTAAAACTGCAACTCACTGAGTCTGAAGTACCAAACCATTGGTGATACAGTTTTTTGCAAATCTTCAGGACTTTGCCCCAGAAGATCTTCCTAGGCCAAATTCTGTGTAACTGATAAATCTTGCCTTCTCCCGGGGCCAAGAACAACACCATCCTGCTCTTGAGGTGCCGAAGGCGAATTTGTCATTTGGATGAATGCAGATTATCAAAATAGCTGCAGACACGCTCCATTTCAAAGTTACAGTTTCTGGCCATGGCTGGAAGACTTTTCATGAGGAATTTGTTTATGAATTGTGATGCACCATATCGAGGGTCACAAATCATGTGCTTCAACTGATCATTACTGGACTCAAACGACTTTGACAGAAGACACCAGGTGCGTCAGTTGATGGGCATCATGGACATCGTCTTGGTCATCATTTCCTTGTTGAGCTGCAATGACCCACTAGTCCGATGACCCTCTGCTCTCTGACAACCCATTGTTCCAACCATTGGGGGGGGACAATGGGAACAATGGAAACATACGTCAGCTGATGGACATTGAATGTGCCATATAATTCTGCCATGGATATGACGAATTTGCCCAGATCTATGAGTGGAATTTCTATATTTTCCTGAACAAGGGTGTTAATGCTCAGGAGAAAGAGGAACTTCAGAAACCTTAATGGAAGGTCTCTGTCTCTCTCACGCAAACACACAGTCAGACATAAACTGGTAATACGTGAGACAAGAGAAAACTGCCACTCTAAAGCCTTCCAGTACTTCCTTTGCAAAAGAGACCTTGGTGGTCTGGCCATGTCAAGTGGACTTGTGATTGATAGAAGTTGCTGATCAATGGAATTGGAATACTGCACCCAATGTACCAGGGCATATTGTGATTGGGTGAATCAAGCCAAGGATTAACAGTATAACCTGTCACTCCAAGCAGTCGCCACTATATTGGCCCCATTGTCATGGACAACTGCCTTCGCCTTTTCAAAGGGTTACATTTGGCAGTCGTCTTCTCCAGCCAGTCCACAATTTTTTGCCCGATGACAATTTTTCGACGATGGCGAGCGGCCTTGCTTAATTTTTCAGAAGCCCTGAAAAGGGCTGTTGCGGGCTCTTCCTGCCCCCATCCCGCGGTCAGGTCTCCTGCTCCCATCCCTTCCGGGACGTGCAATTCCATACTTTTTCCATACTCAAATTTCCAAACTTCTCGGTAGATTTTTCTGACCATATTCTCGACACTGTGACCACTTCTGGTTTGGGATAACTCGGTGAAAACAAAGGTATGGACACCGGAAGTGAATTAAAAAATGACACTTAATATTCATCCATTTAGCTGGGTAATTTTTAGTTGTATCTTGACAATGGGGACTGACAGTTAAGCTACACAACAGTAGGAATCGTTCATTATGACCTGAGTGATTAGTACTCCAAATTAAATAGTCTGGAAACAAATATTTCTCCATACCCTTGTTTCTTTTTTCCCCCATACCTATCCAGACCTAGCCTGGCGAGCCAGACCCACATTAACATGTAGGGTCTGGACACTCACCGTTCGCAGTGCTCAGTCCGAGGGGCGGGATAATCAGTTGTCTTTCAAATATCCTCTGCACGCAATAGGACAGCGGCAGCGCTATGAGTCCCATGCGTTTCCCACCAGCGGAGCTAGTTGGCTAGTTCAAACGTTTGCCAATTTAATAAAAGCTTAACTCGTGTCACACTGTTCGCCAACAGCAACATCCATCTTATTTGTTTTCAAGTAGTAGGGAATTCAAGCCAAACCGTTGCAACTCTGCCATCAATCATTATGTTAAGCCCACCTAACGACTCTATACACGATTTCATTGGCCCGTCGAAGTTTCGGTTTCTGGAGCTCACAAGCCAACGGAGAGTTGCTAGACTAGCGGGCGCGTCTAGATTTCTAGGCTAATCCAGACCTGGAAATTACTAAAAATCAAATTCCATAGTTCCAAATTCAAAGTTCCATAGCAGGAGCCCTGTGTGCAGGTGGTGTCTGGTCCTGTATGTCCATGGCCTTATGTTGTTCGTCAGTTTCCTCCACATTTTCAACTGTGTCCACATTTGGATTTTGGGATGTTTCAATTTGCTTAAGGAGCTAACTAAAAATTCATTACGAGTAATTAAATAAAGTGTTATTAATAGATGAATGAAATTATTGAAAATGAAAAACATGTAATTTTGAGGACACATCTCATTAAAAAAGTCATGCAGTTGGTATTTGGCAAACCACAAAATATATTTTAGGCTATGTAATGTTGGGAAGGCTATCCATGTGTTATGTAGGCCTATTCATGTTATTGACAATTAGGCCTACTTTTCAGTGTAGTTGTTGAACTAGCTTGAATGTTCATTAGAATTATTAGACCCATATGTTTTCACAGTAAATATAAATTCCTAAAGCCAGTATATGCAAACTATCCAATACACGTGTGAAACTGATGCCCACCTTTTTATAACGCCCATAATGTCTCCAGATTTTACGTCTGTTGTTGTAGGTGTTTAAAACTTTCACTACATTAGCAACATTAGACCAAAAACCTTCTGCTGACCAGCGATCACAACCTCTTAGACTGACTGATGGTGTCATACGCTTCACTGATGTCCTTGATGGCTGATATTTGCTGGTTAGCTATCCTTAAAGCACTTGTATAGTTGATAGCATTCTGGTGTATCCTGATTGATTAGGATATTTGAGTCAATGTTTTGTCCAAGTACCCCAAATGATTTATTCTTACCATTAAAGCACACATCAATCAATGTAAATCCCACACCTCAGTTAAAAATGAGAGTGCAGGTAAAATACTGGAGTATAAATATAGGTATACATAGGTTAGTGAAAAACCTTGAAAGTGTTGTCTTTCAATACGACAAAGGTAATGTGTAGGCATCACCAAAAAAATTCTAGAAAAAGCACATCCATTAATGCTCATCTCAATAAATTAAATTTATTCAACACCAACAATAACAAACAAAAAAACAAAAAACAACCAACCATCAGGTTCAGCCCCTCAAGGACGAAGTCCTCCTCTTCCTCCTCCTCACAAAAGGAAAATAAATAATGTTACTCAGTTTTGCACATAGAATTACGGCTCCTACACACAGCTGCGTGCGTTGCGTTGCTGAAGACGCATCCCATTCACTTTACATGGGCTCACGTCATCCGTTGCCGAACTGAGTTGTGGGTCCATTGCATCGCGTTTCTCACGTTGAGAAGTTCAGCTGTTGCTGCACCGACAGACGGCACCGGCCAATCAAATTACGGTTATACTTCAAGTCATTTGCATGGCTACCGTCGGAAACACCCACTGGCATGCGTTGATGGAACGCAACTGTGTGTAGGAACTGTTACCAAAGCAATTCAATAATTAATAATTTGATGGAAATCATTTGCAGAAATTCTAGCTCACGTAAGACATATTGCCATAACAAATGAGCAGATTTGGAACAAATTACTTTCACATAATGTGTCGTGACCTGTACAAAAGTACACAACAACCCCACATGTGACACGTCGTCTATCATTACCCAGGTGTGGCTTGTTTTGTTGAAATGTCGCTGAATCATGATTTGCCAAGCTTACCTGGCAGCAGGTGGAAGCTATTCCGCGGTGTCAGTCGCTCAAGCTCCACGCTGGCATCCCGCAGCTCCACTCCCCTGTTCTACACAGCCAGAGGCTGAAAATTCAACAACTCTAACTAACCAAACCAGGAGGAAACCTTCAGCAGAGCACAACAGCATCATATGTGCACAAACAACTATGAGGTTAGACTTACTCCACAGAGCACACCAGCATCATTATGTACATAAACGACTATGAGGTTAGACTTACTCCACAGAGCACACCAGCATCATTATGTACTTAAACTATGAGGTTAGACTTACTCCACAGAGCACACCAGCATCATTATGTACATAAACAACTATGAGGTTAGACTTACTCCACAGAGCACACCAGCATCATTTGTACATAAAAAACTATGAGGTTAGACTTACTCCACAGAGCACACCAGCATCATTATGTACATAAACGACTATGAGGTTAGACTTACTCCACAGAGCACACCAGCATCATTATGTACATAAACAACTATGAGGTTAGACTTACTCCACAGAGCACACCAGCATCATATGTACATAAACAACTATGAGGTTAGACTTACTCCACAGAGCACACCAGCATATGTACATAAACAACTATGAGGTTAGACTTACTCCACAGAGCACACCAGCATCATTATGTACATAAACAACTATGAGGTTAGACTTACTCCACAGAGCACACCAGCATATACAACTATGAGGTTAGACTTACTCCACAGAGCACACCAGCATCATTATGTACATAAACAACTATGAGGTTAGACTTACTCCACAGAGCACACCAGCATCATATGTACATAAACAACTATGAGGTTAGACTTACTCCACAGAGCACACCAGCATCATTATGTACATAAACAACTATGAGGTTAGACTTACTCCACAGAGCACACCAGCATCATATGTACATAAACAACTATGAGGTTAGACTTACTCCACAGAGCCGCCTGGTGGTCCTGGACATGGCTCTTCACTCCAGTGGTGGCTGAAGGGGGAAGAGAGGGGTCAGATGGCTTCACTATGAGCGCGAGAGAGGCCGTACCATCAGTGTGGCAAGAGCTGTCTCTAGTGGTCGCTGTAGATGGTCCTGGAGGGGGGGGTAGAAGTGATGGGTGGTGTTGGCTGAAGGGGAGGAGGTGAAAAAGAGGGGTCAGATGGCTTCACTCCAGAGAGCGCCTTCACACTGGAGAGAGGCCGTACCATCAGTGTGGCGCGAGCTTCACTCCAAAGAGCTCATTCACACTGGAGAGAGGCCGTACCATCAGTGTGGCAAGAGCTTCACTCCAAAGAGCTCATTCACACGGGAGGGAGGCCGTACCATCAGTGTTCACTCCACTCCAAAGAGCGCATACACACTGGAGAGAGGCCGTACCATCAGTGTGGCAAGAGCTTCACTCCAGAGAGCTCATTCACACGGGAGAGAGGCCGTACCATCAGTGTTCACTCCACTCCAGAGAGCGCATACACACTGGAGAGAGGCCGTACCATCAGTGTTCACTCCACTCCAGAGAGCGTATACACACTGGAGAGAGGCCGTACCACTGTGATAAGTGTGGCCAGAGCCGTCTGCTCACTCCAGTGGTCGCATGTAGGTAGTCCTGGCTTCACTCCAGAGAGCGCCTTCACACGGGAGAAAGGCCATAGCATCAGTGTGGCAAGAGCTGTTTCTAGTGGTCGCTGTAGGTGGTCCTGTAGAGGACTTGCTGGCTGAGGGGGGGTGTAGAAGTGACTGGTGGTGTTGGCTGAAGGGGGAGGAGGTGAAAGAGAGGGGTTAGGTGGCTTCACTCCAGAGAGCGCATACACACTGGAGAGAGGCCGTACCATCAGTGTGGCAAGAGCTACTGCTCACTCCAGTGGTCGCTGTAGGTGGTCCTGGCTTCACTTTGGAGAGCGCATACATACTGGAGAGAGGCCGTACCATCAGTGAGCGCCACTGAGGGTGGAACAGAGGGGCCGGCAGATCGTCTTCGCCCTCCTCCTCTCCGCGTTCCAGGGCCCCACATTGTTGATTTTAAATTTTAAAGGATGCTGCGGCTGGTCAAGAACTTTATAAAAGCGCTGTGCAGTCCCAGGGTCGTGGCACAGTGCCTCACTGACTGGGGCAAAAAGCCCTCTGCGCCTACAGTGGAAACATATCAAATAAATGTCAGGGAGGTAACTAAAGTGACCACTTACAGGTCATCAACCTAACTCAAGATAAAGTTGAGTTGACGGACGTGATGTAGCCCCCGTTTTTGGCCTGACGGGCCAGCATGTTCTGGCTCTCAGCAATTAACAGACCTGCTTTTCAGGTCCTCTGGGGCCTTGGACTCCTGCAGGTCTCCTATGAAAGATATGTCAAGGTTCATATGTTCAGTGAGGTCTTGAATCAACACATTCTATTAACTTATTTATCTGAGTGAATTACAGACTCCCCTTGTCTGCGTCCCAGATCACGTGACTCATTACAATACATCACAAACCTGCTTTCTTGTCCTTCATCCTCTCTCTGTTGATGGCTGACCACGTCAGCTGCAATGGCCCTCTGGTGCCAGGAGATGGCAAAGATGATCCCGGCCACCGCTTTGGCCGAGAGGTGGATATCCTCACAGCGAGCTTGCCCTCCTGCCATCCTAAAATCGCCCAGCAGTCTCCGGGTCGTGGCGCATAACTCTAACCCTCTAGAGAGCGCATTCACACGGGAGAGAGGCCGTAACATCAGTGTGGCAAGAGCTTCACTCTAGAGAACGCATACACACAATTAGTGTTCCATTTGGACTTAGTCACCCCCAAGCACACTATGTGGATACTGTTTTAGACTTGATTTAGATTTAGTGTTATTTAGTATAATTTGTATTTTAGTACATTCTTTATCTTCTACTGTCCTTATTGCTTAGTTGTGTTTTTTATTTTATATATTTTTATTACTTTTTCTGCTGTTAGTGATGTTGTGAAGTGTGTGTGATGTCTGTATGCTACTGAGACCTTGAATTTCCCCTTGGGGATCAATAAAGTATCTATCTATCTAAAATGATTGCATGCTGGCTTCAGTTACGAAACAGTTTTGTTTCCAGGGTATTTTAAGACGTACTGTGTTAGCGCAGCAGCAGGGACTTTGCCATTTTGAGGAAGCTGACATGACATGGTCAGCCGCCCTCGCGACCTTCTCTGGAATAACATGAAGCACCCAATACACATGGTGAAATAAACTGGCTACTAATCCTCGGCCACCTTCAGATACGTCAAATTTCATATGTTCAGTGAGGTCTTGAATCAACACATTCTGTTATTGGTTATTTATCTGAGTGAATTACAGACTCCCCTTCTCTGAGTCCCAGATCCCATGACTCATCACAAACCTGCTTTCTTGTCCTTCATCCTCTCTCTGTTGATGGCTGACCACGTCAGCTGCAATGGCCCTCTGGTGCCAGGAGATGGCAAAGATGATCCCGGCCACTGCTTTGGCCGAGAGGTGTATATCCTCACGGCGAGCTTGCCCTCCTGCCATCCTAAAATCGGCGAGCAGTCTTCGGGTCGTGGCACATAACTCCGACCCTCTAGAGAGCGCATACATACTGGAGAGAGGCCGTAACATCAGCGTGTTCACTCTGGAGAGCGCATACATACTGGAGAGAGGCCGTAACATCAGTGTGTTCACTCTGGAGAGCGCATACATACTGGAGAGAGGCCGTAACATCAGTGTGTTCACTCTAGAGAGCGCCTTCACACGGGAGAGAGGCCATAGCATCAGTGTGGGAAGAGCTTCACTCTAGAGAGCGCATCCAACTCCTTGTCCCCTTCTTCCAGGGCCCCACACATTTACCTGCGTTGTTCTGTTTGCTGGTGCCTGGACATGGCAACGATGAAGCCACCGCTTTGGCCGAGGGGAAGACACCCTCATGGCAAGCCGCCACTTAAAAACCTGACGAACGTCATTTAGTGTCTTTTTGATGTTGGAGGGGTGAAGCTTGGCCTCCTGCCATGCTTTGACAGCACTGTAATACAAAAAAAAATGGGTAGGACAAGGACAAGGGAGGCTGCAGTGGCTAAAACGCACAGCTGTTATTTGCTTTGAGGAGGGCCTTGTCTTCCCCACCTGACCCTTAACAGTGGCCACTTAACAGCTAGAGTTAAGAAACTGGCACAGCTGTGATGGAAAGGGTGTGCTGCTGAGGAGTCCCGATATACGTGATAACTGCATGAGGATTTTTCACTTTGTTGTACTACTTTTTTGGTCAGAGGGTATTTAGCTTTTTTACAGTTGATTCCATTCTCGCGAAGCCTGCTAGTTCAACCGTAATTTACTGTAGTTGTTCTAGTTAGCATTCAAAAGAGTATTGACATGGAACAATGATTACCAGATCTACTTCATAGGTGTCTTGATAAACAAAATTAATAGCCACTCTACCAGCCAATCAGAAAACAATATTTATTGTCTTTGGGTGATCAGTGAAAATACACTTACCATATCCAGGCTGTAGATCATCATCCCCTGGCCTGGGGCCAGGAATGGGTGGCAAGTCTTCTGAGGTGATGTCCAGGAGGGTGAGACTCTCTCAAGGCCCTCAGTTTTCCCATCACACCAGGTCCACCCTTTTTTCCACCTGAAGTAAATAGAAAAAAAAGTTAATAAAGTAGAAATTGAAAAGAATTTCCTGAAGGAACAGAGCTAACATCAAGCCAAGAATTTCTAGCGTTGTATTGGAGTGGGCTATGTTACAGGGTTGATGATTTGCAGTTACTGAGTGTGCATCGGTAAGTAAAGAATCCAGGCCGAGACTTTTTCACAACTGGTTCTGCTTTATTCTTTCTGCAGATAATGTGTATTGTGTATGTATGTGTGTGTGTGTGGTTCTACAAAGCAAGCACAATAAAGGGAGATATACTTACAAAAAAGGCATAGTAGCCACGCATAGGATGATACACAATCAAATGCTAATATGGAATGCTAATCCAGAATACTATTACATTACATTTGGCTGACGCATTTTTAACCAAAGCGACTAACAACATGGTAACAGTTAAAGGAAAATTCCGGTTTTTAGCACTTTAAGGCCCTTTTCTGGTTTGTTTTGGATGAACTAAAGTGGTGGACACCGAAATTTTGACGATTGGTCCTGTCTCGACTTTTCTGACTCGTTTTGAATCGCCTTTTCACCTCTCAGGGTGGCTGGCAATGGGCATACTGTAGGCTACTCAAACATGTCCTAAAACAACCCTTAACGTTCGTTTTCAAAACTGTGCAACTCACCGAGTGGTTAGTCGAGTTAAAACCGGAAGTTTTAAAGCAAATCTCAACAATTTTAGGACAATTTATTTTATTCTATTACAGTGTGTCCTTGAAGGCAAGGTCACCAGGTAGCCTAGCCATTAACATTAGCAACATCACTACTGCCACTGAATATATTAGCATGCTACACTCTCAGATAGCCTGCTTCACATGAATTGCTATTAGCTTATTCAGCATACCTAGATGTATTTTCCCCTTATAACAACTACACATGTGCTACATTAACTACAAACAATAGCTGCTACGTGTATACGACAGCATGCTAACTCCAGAATGGATTAGCAGCCCTCTAGCCTTTGCTAAATGTAACATAGCATCATTTTAGCTAAAAGTCCTAACAGAACAGCCTGCTCCACGTCTATGAATCGCTATAAGCATAGTCAGCATACCTAGCATATGTATTTTTCCCTTATAACTAAACATATGCTACATGAACTACAAACGTGTATAGGACAACACGGTAACTCCAGAATAGATTAGCAGCCCTCTAGCCTTTGGTATAACATAGCATCATTTTAGCTAAATATCCTAACAGAACAGAACAATTATATAGCTTAACATCTTACAAATAATTTTCTAGTTCAAACATTTATCATACACAGATACTCACAGTTACATGGTCGCTCACATCAACACTGAAAATGCTTTTAACTAGCTTTGCAGAGTAGCCTAACAGCAGCCCACAGCAATCCAACTGCACCATGTGGTCGGTCTCTTCTAAATGAACTTCTAACAGAAATGCCTTGCTTATAAGGAGCAGTACACCAATTGGCCTCAGAGGGCGCTATTTTACAAATGTCCATATATTATTGTGATCTCCACAACAAGTTTGTTAGACTGAATCTATGAATTCAGAACACTTTTAAATGGCCTCAAATCTTACCGGCCGGTCTTTGTGGACAGACGCCATGCGCTTGTCAAGGCGCACAGTAGGCTTCTTGCAGTAGGGGATTCTGAATCCTCATCACTACTCATCACTCTGGTGTTGTTTCATTGTAGTCCTGAATAATCTGGAATGACCTGATCTGAAAATTCATATATTCAGTTAGAGATTTGATTTATATATAAGTATATATATATATATATATATATATATATATATTTAATAAACCAATCAAAAACAATATTTAATATATTCAGTTAGAGATTTAATTTAGTAAACCAATCAAAAACAATATTTCATGTCCACACACTCACTCACTTGGGCGAGCACATTTGTGCAGCTGATTCGATGAAACATATACGCTGATTTGACGATACCAGAGTAAGAAGCCATGGATTTTTTTTTAAATAAACCTCCTGTACACTTACTAAGTTATTGTGTGGAGGCCCTACTCGTACTACTGCAGAAGTATAGTGCTATTTTGAGCATGGTAATTGGTTGAAAAAAATCCTTTTTGATACATTTAGCAGCCTGCCCTTAGCACTTCCACTGTTAGCCTTTTGGATATGTTTAGCAGCCTGCCCTTAGCACTTCCACTATCAACATTTTGGATACGTTTAGCACCCTGCCCTTAGCACTTCCACTGTTAGCGTTTTGGATACGTTTAGCAGCCTGCCCTTAGTACTTCCACTGTTAGCTAAGTTAGGTCACAGATACCTGCGATTACAACACCTCATTTTTACTTTTTTGTGTTTAACTAGGTGGCGCTATACATGAAATGAGTGGTTATGGAATGGGTTGACATGGCCCCTTGAGATCAACATACAAAAAAAAAAAAGGTGCTCCTAAACCTTACGGTTCTCGAGATATTCACAGAAAACTGTGTCTGCCCTACCCTCCTTTCGGGGGGTGCAGTCCAGCGGGGGGGCTACAGATCAAAACGAAAAACGATGGTTCCATGCTATCCATATGGGGTTACATGCCCACCAAGTTTCATCTACCCCGGTCTTTCAGTGTCCCGGGAATCATTGACGGAAATTTGGACATGCGAAAAAAAAAAAAAAAAAAAATCTGACTACACACACACACACACACACACACACACACACATATAAAAACACACATACACAAAGACACATAAACACACACACACCCACACTACACATGCGCACACACACACACAGTACAACAGTACATGGACACTCACAACACGCACACAAACACATAAACACACATACATACACACACACACACACACACACACACACACACACACACACACACAAAAACACACACAAAACACATATACACAAAAACAACCACACACTCTGCACACACTCAATTACAAACACACAAAAAAGGAACAAATTAGGAAATGAACACAATTTGACAAGCATGACTTATTTTTGTGGAAAAAATGTCCTGGACTGGGCGGCGGTCATATTTTGTACCGCTCTGCGGTACATCTAGTTATTACATTGTGTGATCGATCAATATGCCAGAATAAATACACTGGTACACATAGCATACACTGGTATTTGTACCAGACGGGGTATTAATAGAACAACACATTGCTGTGTGCACCGGGGTACGAATAGCATACATTGATATTTGTACCAGACGAGGTACTAATAGGACACATTACTGTGTGCACCGGGGTATGAATATAATTCACTTCTAATTGCACCAGGGTACGAAGAGCATACACTGCTAATTGTACCAGGGGTGCAAATAGCCTTACCCTTATAATATTTACTTTCCTCGCAAACCGTTCACCACAGCAATTAGCAGCTAACATCGTTTAAAAGCTGAAAAAAAGCTCTTTCATGTGATGTGATACTTCTGATGTCTGTGTGATGAGTAGGCTACTTCGGGAGCAGTTCAACTAAGAAGAATGGGTGATTTTGGACGCACTTTCTTTCACTCCACTGCGTAAAAGACAAAATTAATTTGCGCTGTGAATGCTAAGATTATTTTGACAGGCTATAGGCTAAATAAAAATAGCTATTAGTCTGACGCAAAGCAAAATATTGAAAGAAGGGGGCACCAAGGCCACTGTGGCCTGTAAACCTCTGATTTTCAAAGGGGCATCACGGCAAACACAAGGGGCATCGATGGCCATGGCTGTCGTGGCCGCCGTGAAATTCTTACCCTTGTAAGTATGTATGTATGTATATAAATAAATAAACAAACACATACAATTTAAATAAACAAATAAATCCAGACTACAACTTGATGTTTCTGGTTCTCTAGATTACATACTGAAGTGTTTCAACTTTGCGGTGAGGATCCTCCAGTGTAGCAGATAACAGCTTCTGTGCTGATCCTCCAGAATGATTGTTGTTCACGTACAGATCTTTCACACAGGAGGGGTTCATCATCAGGGCCAGAGCCAGACAGACATAACCTTCATCTGACACACCACACTTGCTGAGTCTGAGAGAGAAAGAGAGAAAGGGGGGGCGGGGGGGCATTTTATAATTAAAAGCCTGTACACACCAGATACGTCATGAAATCCCGGAGTGAAGATGTATATTTAACACGTCACATATGATATACTGTAGGCCAGTGCAGTGCAGTCGAACCACAAAACACAATCGGTTGAGCCCATCAGGTCAGGTCACTCATCCATCCCATCCATGCACGCACGCACACACATGCACACACACACACACTTTGCTGTGACAAGAGTTCATCAATGTATCAGTTCAGTCCATGGAGACCGACAGACTTTACGATAACGTTAGTGATGGCCGTTCAAACGAGTGTCTTTCAAGAAAAATACTCCTTGTTAACTAGTCTACGTGTTAGGTTTAGCAGACATCCCAACCTGCAAAAAGTCATTTCAGGGAGGTATCACGACCCCCCCCCCCCCCCCCCCCACCCCCCCTCCGAAGAAAAAAAAAAAACTTTAGCCTAGTCAGTCGGCCTACACCAAATAAGGAAGGCCTATAGATAGAAAATATTTAGATTTTGGTAGTTTGGTGTAGCCTTTGGTAGTTTGGTGTAGCCTTGGCAACTAGCCATCTAGGCTATAGGCCTGAATAATATGCACATTAATTGGCACTTAAACTCACCTCAACCTGTCTTTTGCAATCATTTCACCTGGCATGGGCAATGCTAAAGTCACTGTTACAAACAGGGCAGCGTGCAAGACTAGGCCTATCATTATTTTTTACTCTTATGAGACAAGGGTAGCCTACATTTTCGTTTTTTTTGAGGCACTGACTCTGCTATGACGCTCTTATTCATACACTGAACTGATTAATTAAGGAGAAAAGAGATCAATTAAAGCCCGCCTACACTGAAAACTGATTGGTTGATTTAGCGAAACAGGCCAATCAGGATGCTCTCTTTCTCTTGGATGCGCTCAGGCACACACGCACCACCCCCCTCTCTCTCTCTCTCCCGTCGTGTGCGCGCTACACTCAGATGCACACGCGGTCTCGAATGCTCGCTCTTGATCGCTCACTCTAAATTCCGGGAGATTTTATCTAATTTGCAGGCGTCAGGGAGCCTTTATCAATATACGGGAGACTCCCGGAACTTCCGGGAGACTTGGGATGTCTGGTTTAGTCTACGTTGACTGTTCCACTAGGTCGCTAAAAGAATGTGTAAAACAAACCGTAGGCTACAGTACATTTCAGGCGACACACAAACACAACACACCTCTTAGCAGGACCAGCAACGGAGACTGGTCACTGGTGGGCAGGGAAGACACGAGGCGACCGTTGCCCTGAGAATCGCTGTTGAGTTGGGAAGGTTGGCTGCGCGAGCGATGAGCTTCCAGGCTAACGGTTTCCACTCGAGGCTTTTCCAACGTCCACCAAGTTGTAACGTTAACGTTAACTTAGTCTCACTATGGCAGCCTCCCTCTTCTCTGTCCTTCCCGATCGACAGTAAACAGCTCCCAAGACGTTTGTACCGGAATGTGTTAATACTCTCTTGCTGATCTAGTTAGCACTAGCACTTACCGCTTCAGTCAAATGACTAACGTTAACGTCTTCCCTCAAACAACTGCCACATCCAGCTACTAACTGCTTACCTCCGCAATGTCGACTCAACAGACTCATACTGAAAATAATACGTGACTATCGACCTCAGTGACTGTACGACCTAACTTTACTACAGTAGACTGAACTGTTATGACAGCTTGTAACGTTAGCCTTTTTAGTAACTTTTTCATCCCACTGTCAAAACCGTGTAGCTTCATGTCTTCTCTGTTTTCCAACTGTCCCGGTTGCTAGGCAGCGACTGCGAGTGCGACCCAACAAAACTAGATGCGCGCGAGTGCTCCTTTACCAACAAAACAAGATGCGCGCGCAGCCGTGGGGCAGAAGACGCTTGGTGGCCGTCCACAACGTTATAAACTTAATAGTCGGCTGCTGTAAGCTACAATCTTAAGGTTACTCACGTAACCCCGGTTCTCTGATAGCATGAGTGAGGTATCTCACTATGGGACACGCCCCCTCGCGAGTTCCCCAGAAGCCATTATTTCATTACGCCAGCCACCATTGGCTGGACGACTGACGTATGCGACGTGGAGGAGGTACTTCCTCCTCCTTTATATTCTACGGCGCAACGTCATTGCTTCAGTCTAGCTAACCAACCTCTTCTCGCCACCGACAAGGAGGGTGGTCTGGTGAGATACCTCACTCATGCTATCAGAGAACCGGGGTTACGTGAGTAACCTTAAGTTCTCTTTCAAGCATTCATTCGGTATCTCACTATGGGATATCGTGACTCCCGGATTGCCAGACAAGCTTGCGATCCCCAACAACATCAATGCGCCCCCGGCGTCCCAGTGCCTAACACTGAATGCGCCAAAGTCGGGGCAGTGACATCAAGTCTGTAAAACCTGACAAACGTTGTCGGGTTTGCCCAACACGCTGCCAAGCATACATCCTCTATGGGGAAGCCCTGAAATAAAGCCCATGATGTCGATATTCCTCGAGTGGAATGGGCTCGTAAACCGACTGGGGGTTGTAACCCCTTAGTCGTATATGCCAGGGCAATAGCCGCCACAATCCATTGTGATAGACGCTGCTTAGTGAGCGGTCTACCCAGATGTGACTTTGCACAAGACACAAACAGCTGTTCCGTTTTCCTTAACTCCGCTGTTTTGTCCACGTACGCACGCAACGCCCTGACCGGACAGAGCGCATTCAGCCGCTCCTGCTCCGGGGAGGCGAAAGGCGGTGGGTTAAACGCAAATAGTTCAATCGGCCGACACGACAGTGACGGGTTGAAAACCTTCGGAGGCGTTGAGCCCCTTTCATAAATTGACGTATGAGAGGGTGCTGGCCCGCTGTTTTGTCCCCAAAACCTACATGGCAGGCCGAGATGGCAGCCAGGTAAACTTTTACAGTGGAGAAGGACTTGTTTTTATCCAGTAAGTCTTGCAGAAACGTAAGGATAATGTACACAGAGCACTGGAAGGCTATCGTCCCTGTTTTAATGCAGCAGTCATTAAATACACGCCATTTGCTATCATACAACGTCCTAGTTGATGACGCCCTAGCGCTCTGAATGGTCGCTATGACATTGCAGGGCAGTCCTGCAGCTGTCAGATTCAGCCTTTCACGGGCCAAACCCAGAGGGCCAGGCGCTTTGGATGAGGGTGAAATATTTCCCCGTTCGCTTGGGACAGCAGGTCCCTGCGGGGGGGCAGCGGCCACGGTGGGGAGTGGAGTAACGGGACTATTTCTGCTAGCCAGGGTTTCCCTGGCCAGAGCGGGGCTACGAGAATGAGTGAGAGGCTCTGTTCCCGCACCCTGGCGAGCGTTGGAGTGATCCGTTCCAACGGAGGGAAGGCATAGAGCAGGACGTGTGGCCACTGGTGGGCCAAAGCATCCATCCCTAACGGGGGTTTCTGATCGCGCAGGGAGAAAAACATCGGACATTGCGCATTCTCCTCTGAGGCGAATAAGTCCACTTTCGCTCGACCCGTTCGCAACCAGATTTGAGCCACCACATCGCTGTGGAGTTTCCAGTCTCCGTAGCGGGGGTTGCCCCTGGATAATAAATCTGCACCCAAATTCAATACACCGGGGACGTGTGTGGCTTTCAACGACAGGAGCTGTGTGCTGCTCCATAAGATCAGTCTGTGTGCCAACGTGACGTGTAGGAACGCATCGGTCAGATCCCCTGAGGTGAACCAATCGCCCGGGCGCACGAAGCGCATTAATGCGTCGTTGGTTAGCATCCTGAACCTGTACATTCTTAGGTATCTGTTCAGTGCACGCAGGTCCAATATCGGGCGCAAGCCCCCCCCCCTTTCTTTGGGACCAGAAAATACCCCGAGTAAAAACCGTGACTGCTTTGCTCGATGGGGACTACTCTGATCGCTTGTTTGTTTAACAGGGAAATTATTTCCCCCCCGTAGAACACGGGCAGGTTCCCCTGTAGCGTGGGATTGTACAATCCCATTGAACGGGGGTGGGGGTGTAGCGAACTGTAGGCGGTAGCCTTTCGCTATAATCTTTATTATCCAGTCTGACTTCACGTACATCCGCCAGTACTGGATGCGCTCGGTCAGTGGCAAAATGACGCCATCTAGTGGCGCTAACTGGCGCGACCGAGCTGGCGTGGGCTGCAACCAGGGGGTCAAGAGCGTGCAGATTAGCTTCGGCATGTTAGCATACGCCATTTTCAAATGGCGTATGCTAACATGCTGCATTTGGAACCAGCTCCATGCACGAAAATCCGTGTTGGGCACGAGCTCTCATGCGCGTACATGTTGGTGGGCGGGTACCTATCCGGCGGCTACAGCCAAACGTTATTCAGTGCGTATTTCTTGAGGATCCTATGAGAAGACGTGCATATTATGGTTGTTTATCCATCATATGACAAATAAACAAATAAATTAAATTGTATTGATCTTGTTTCGTTGTTGTTTGTCCCGAACAAACATAGCCTAAACATGATTAAAGACAATAAACTACACAACAGCGGCATAAAGACCTTGTCTCGTTACACCATGGGTCTCCAACACGTTGCTCTCAACCTATTGCCGCCCCCTTTGGAGCTTGCCAGAGGCTGAAGCACTAGGCTACTACATTTAAACACAATTATTGCCGCGAGGCATTCCAGCCTACGAATTTAATAAAAAAGTAAACCATGCATAATTTAAAAAAAAGTTCAATTTAGGCTACTTCGCTATGCAATAAGGTTTCCATTAGATCACAGCGCACGTTCAATGAATGAAGGAAAGGCCTTGTCTCGCAATAAACAGCTGGAAATTCCAACACTTTTTCCACTACACGAAACTTTACAGTGATCATCAAATACCCTCTAGATTTAAATGCCCATCAGTCTCAACATTTAACTATGTAATAAAAGTCAAAAAGTAAATTAAATCCCATACCAAAACCGAAAATCGTCTGCGTTTGATAGCCTGGTATGCCGCTCCAAACAAAACGCATGTCTCACAATAACGTACAAAGTAAGAAATAAAGGTCTGCCTCGAATAAGTCTACCTCAAATAAATACCTGTGCTTTGCAGCCTAAGTAAATAGCAGACCCTGGACATAATTTAGGATTTACGGAAAGTATGCAATCATACGATGTTGGACGCCTGGCGATGCTCTGGTCGTCTACTGTGCCTCTGACACCGCTGCCTCATTTGGATGGTAATTTCACAGGTGAGCGCGAAGATTGGATGTCGTGGATGCGTAAGTAAACTGTTTTTTGCTGAGTCCGCAGACAACATTCTCTTTAACTGTTACTTTACCATCTGCGGTGTACAACTCAAAGTAAAGACACCACATTTTAGATGAGTTGGGGACGTAATTGTCCGCTCAGGCTGACCGTTCTGTGCGTTATCTTCAATACTATCTTCAATATAATTTTCAAAACAGGGTGGCTATTGAGGGCTCTGGCTCCAGTCATTATTGTGGCTACTGGCTATTATTGGCTTGATTTGGTCATGGGCCAACGCTAAAATACGTTTAGAGCACCCGCTGAGATGGCAAACAATAAAATAAAAAACAAACTAATCATAGACTGTAAAAATGCGCTACACTTGGCACTAAAAACCGAATAGTTTATTTATAGTTCGACTACGGATATTTCACGTCATGTTCGAATGCATATTTGCAGCAGGACAGCAGGCAGACCCACTGATCTATAATAGATCAGTGAGGCAGACCGCTCTTAGTTAGAGCCGCTGTGTTATCCAATGAAATTAAGTTGCGCTTCAGGCCTACTCCACTCGGACTCCATGCGCGTTCCCGATCAACTTTTTCTTCTTCTTGTTATGAGGCAAGGACTTTATGTGCATTATCGCCACCCTCTTACTGGAGGACGACTCTCTTTTTACAGAATATCCAATAAAAATCGACGTTGGTCCATGCGTCATTTCCAGCTTTGTAACTTGGCGCATGGTCAGAGCCGACTGGCGCTGGATCCGAACCCCAGTGTTCAAGATGGCGTTGACTATGAATTGGCCGGATTTACTAGCCTAGCCTCCGCCATTCATTTGTATGGAGGGCGGGACTTAGTCACTCTCTCCAGTTATATATAATACCTCCATGGCTGCAACGCTAGCGTGCTTATGTTGCCCATCGCCCCCGGTGGAGCTTTGGCTCCGCCTGGTGGCGTTATTAGGGAGTGATTGCACGCCATTGCCACTGAACATGGCTTGTGACTTTTTGTGAGAGCTTTTTTTTTTTTTTTTTTGTTCATTTGACAATTTTTTGCATTCTTTTGACGGATACGCCCTCGGCCCTCGGCCTGGCTGCGCACCGAAACATTTATTTTTGAAGGGGGGCACTGGTGTGTGCTTGTGAGACTCTGTTGGGGCTCGAACTGGCCCTTTAGGTCTCTTCTCCGCTTCAGTGGGCTGTGAACTGCGAGCGCCTCTGTGGCCTCTGCACGCCTCTTGGGGGGCAGTGAACATGCCTCTTTGAACAGGCCCAGGAACAGGGCCGGTGAGTCGAGGAGGGGGGAGCGTCTGGCTGGACTCGCCCCCCCCCCCCTCGCCTGCAAGCCGCGTACTAGGCGCGCTTCTTCTTCCTCGCTCCCTGCGCGGGTGGGGGGTTTTGCTGACCTCCCTGTGTCGCGTTAGGGTTAAAGGGCTTTTTAACCCAGGCACCTTTGAGCTCGGGGGTCTTACCAAGGCCCTGAGTGGCAGTCTGGGTCGGGAGCTGACGTTTGGAAGCGGGGGCTTGTGCCTTTCTGGGGAGGCACAGCTGCAGCGCTTCACCGTCCCGTTTCTTTTCCTCACACCGCTTTTGCATAGTGGCCACGGCTGGTCCAAAGAGGCCTTTGGGGTCCACGGGCACATCTAGCAGCTGGGTCTTCTCCTTGTGGGAGAGGCTGGAGAGGTTGAGCCAGCGAGCTCTCTCTTGGGAGACCATGAGGGCCATAGCCCGTCCCGCCGTTTGCACCGCACACCTGTGTAGCCGTAAGCAGAGGTCTGTGACCACACACATTTCGTCCCACACAGCTGGCTGGTTGGGGGCGGACGAGAAGTCTTCCTCCAGCTCGGCTTGGTAGGCCATGAGCAGAGATGAGGCGTTGAGAGCTCTCACCGCCGACGCCACTGCTTTGTAGCTATTTACAGTCACGGCGGACTGGAAATTGTCGGCTATGGAGGGGAATGCGGGTCCCGAGGGGGTCATCGCAGACTTCTGGGTGGGGTGGAGATGGGCGGCCAGGGAGCGGTTCGACAGGGGGCAGATGGGAGAATCCACTGCTTTCCATGTCTGGCCATTCCAGCGCTGCGAGCCCTTGAGCCGGGATTTTCGCTGAGAATGGGCTGCTCCATGAGCGTGTGGCTTCCTCGAGGCACTCGGGGAAGACGGGCAGCAGTTGTCTGGTGGAGCTTTTAGCCTTCGCGAGCCTCTTTCCCTCGTAACGAGAAGACACGGTCTCCTTCTGGGCCTCCGGCCAGGGAACGCCGAGCTTTGCAGCTGCTCTCTTGCAGACGTCGTGAAGGCCCCCGCTTGCGGCTTCATCAGCCCCAGTGGTGGTGCTATCACTACTCACGCCGCTCGGGCGAGCAGCCTGAGTGGCTGGGAGGAATAAGTCGTCGCCATCCTCATCCCCCAGGGATAGTAGGTCGACGGAGTCATCCTCTGAGATGAGTTCAGCTTCGCCAGTCGCACCTAGCATCCCCATTGGGCTGTCTTCGGTGTCGGATATAGGCGATAGAGCGTCAAGCTGGTCGCCCCAGCTAGCGCCCAGTTCTCCAGCGCCGGCCGGCTCCTGGGAAAGGGTTGCTGACTCAAGGGGAGGGAGGTCATCCGCTCCTAGCATGGGGTCGTCGTCGGTGAGACTAGCTAGGCGTGCTAGCCTACGTCGGCGAGACCGGAGGGAAAGTCGGGCGCAGTGTTCACACACTTCCGGGGATGTTAACACGGTCTGGGCGTGTTGCAGCCCCAGACACGCGGCACACACCTGGTGGGTGTCAGCGGCCGAAATCTTGTTCCCACACAAACACATCCTAGCCGGGGCTTCGCACTTCCTCGCGGGGAGGGGGGGCACTGGCGTCGACATGTTTCGCTACTGTTTGAGGACAGACTAGCGGTTGCTACTGTTTGGTGACAGACTAGCTTTGGAGCTACTGTATGGAGACAGACTAGCTTTGGGGTTTGGAGGCTACTGTTTGGAGACAGGCTAGCGGGCTACTGTTTGGAGACAGGCTAGCGTGCTACTGTTTGGAGACAGGCTAGAGGGCTACTGTTTGGAGACAGGCTAGCGTGCTACTGTTTGGCAACAGGCTAGCAAGGGAGAGGCTACTGTTTGGAGACAGACTAGCCAAGTCCAAACCAGTGCTCTTCGAAGATGAAGCGGCGTTAAGGTAGCGTTCGGGGACCGAGTCGTTACCTCGCTCAATGAACAGTTAAGCCACCAAGCCACAGCACCTGTATACGAGAGAGCAAGCCTCTGGGGGCGAGAAGAGGTTTTAGACTGAAGCAATGACGTTGCGCCGTAGAATATAAAGGAGGAGGAAGTACCTCCTCCACGTCGCATACGTCAGTCGTCCAGCCAATGGTGGCTGGTGTAATGAAATAATGGCTTCTGGGGAACTCGCGAGGGGGCGTGTCCCATAGTGAGATACCGAATGAATGCTTGAAAGAGAACAGATTTTTTTGTATACCCCTGTTGTCTCAATGATAATAACATCTCATCTCAGACTATATTTCAGAGTTTGCCGTTCATTTGCATTATTAATATAACATCGTATTTTGTCATTTTTGGCGAAGACATGCATTCCGATATTGAACAATCTAACCATCGTGATTTCGAATTGGTGCAGTTTTCAGCACAAAAACTCATTTTATTCTTTTCATGGAGAGCATTGTTGCGCACGCATGTTTTTGTGACGTTGCATAGAAATCCATACATAAATAATATTTATCCCATTACATAAAACATAAATCAACTCCAGTTACATAACACAGGCTATGTTTAAAAGTCTGCTAAGAAGCAGAGGGCATAGCCTCAGAGACTTAGCCTGGCGGGCCATCCTATACCATTGAAATGTATAGTCTGGAATCGAACCATTCACCTCGCTTAATCCAAGGGGCGGGCAGAGAATTGTCTTTCAAACTGCCTAGGCATGCAATAGGCCAGCGCTACGACCATATCCTTATCTGGTCGGCAAAACGGCAAATACATCCTTCTTCGAAAGGAATGACTTAAATGCATTGTGTTGCTCAACTTTCAAAGAAAAGCACAAGTCCAACTCCTCCAAAGTTGACGCCAACGCCGATTCAAACAACCGCTCCTCGTTCGCCATAGCCACCTTCCTTGTTGTTCACCGTCGCAGGACTGTCGTTATCCTGTTAAGCCGCCTTAATACTCTCTAACAAAATAGAGCGCTGTGACTGGATGACGTCCACGGTGTCAGCCAATAGAAATCCCTATGGTTTGATACTAGACATACAGGGTGAGCAAATTAATTTGCCGCCGCTAGGGTGCGTCTAGATTCTAGGCTATCAGAGACTGATCTGCAGCACTTGTCAGTGTAACGGATGCCAGCTAGCTTAGCTGTGCTTGTGGAACGTTGGTAAACCTCACTCCCCAACGCCTCAAGAGTGCTGCTGGCATGCGAGCCAGTAGCCTGGGCTATTGGCTCAATTGTTAGCGCGCTCGCCTCCCGATCCGAGGTGATGCTATTTGCGGGTTCGAGTCCGGACGTGTGCAGGGCTGAATCGAGCAGGTTCAACAACGCAGGTTACATCAGCATAGCCTATAAAACTATGGCAGGCTGCACTGCATCCTGGGTTAAAATACCTAAATAGCCTATTCTAAACTAACATGATGCACATTCCATTTCTGTCAATAAACATAATTTTTCTTTTCATGCACATCATGTGCATCGATAAGTTCTCTGTTCATTGTTGCAGTAAGATTCCATTCTATAGAGCCCGTCGAAAAAATCATCACACCTTAAAAGGGCTTCAATGAATTTATATTAACAGGGACACCATGTCACCATGCTGATTATATTGCTAATTATAACAACAGTGTGCGGGGACTGATATTGTACGCCTATCTTGCCAGTGGCAGGGGGGTTGCTGTCATCACCCCACATTTCATGAACTGTTGTGAAGTTAGGGATTAGGGATTTCAATTAATAGTACCCACCAGGGCCGGAGTGGGGCCACTTTTCAGCCCGGGAGTTTCACGCCCAAGACCGGCCCACTTTTTTAGTGGTGGTGGAAATTAGATAAATAAAGCAACATTTCAGCTCTTACTATTCTGTAGTTTTTATTAGTAGGCTACCAATATTCCACTATTCCACAAGGATAAGTTGATAAGGTTGATAACAAAAACAGGAAGGAAGAAATAAAGCATTTGAAATGTATCCCACAATTACACTAAGAGGCATATTGAACTATTGTTTACATGTTTTTTTTTTGCATGGGTCAGCTATCATGTTGTTGTTTGGTGATTTACTCCTTTACTACACCCACTTCTGAGCAAACAAGGCATATAGGTTGATCACGTAGCTACTGCGGTCATATACAGTTCTTTCTTACATAAAAGAACTTTAATTCATATGGTTAACTATTATCCTTTCTACTTGTCCCTGTAGTCATAGTTAATTTCGGGCTGATCATTTTCAGCGGGGGACTGGCTGATCTGCTGCTCAGAGGCTACTTTTGCTTTTAGGCCTAGACTACTGCATACAGATCAAGCTTGAGTTTTGTAATCAATATTTGCATGCTATTTGCAAAGTCTATGAATCGCCATATTGGATGATACAAAAAGGCTAATATTTCAATTAATTTAATATGTTGCTTGCGAATAGGTTGCCAATGCTACAACGTCCATAGCCCATTATCCCAATAATTACGCTGCTATAATCATGGCTATCTCTCTTTACCAGTTGCCACTTATGTTTGTCTTCTTCAAAAAAAATCTGGAAGCTTGGCACATTTGGCAGCATTTTCCTCCAATACTTTTCGTCTTTTTTACCTGGCCTTTTCAGTCCCTCAAGGCATCTTTCTACCATCCATCCTCCCTGACGCTTATCACTACGGTAGGGCCGGCCCGGCTGGTATCTAAACTTTTTAGAAAAGACGGGCTATATGGACCCAACCAATTAACTCTTCTTGGGAGGGGAGAACAACCCATGCAGAGGCTGTGGTGTTAGGCATAGAATGTGAACGTGTATAGCCAACTTTAAGAGAAGATAGATTAACGTGGCAAATGTCAATATTTTTCCTTTGACCGGCCCAAAAGTTAAGCGGCCCACCGGAAATTCTCCCGATTCTCCCGATTACCCACTCCGGGCCTGGTACCCACTGTAAAATATCAAATTAGTCCTTTCAGTATACTAAGTCCTTCCTTAGTATTTTCAGTGTAATTTTACTACTAAGGTCTTTGATCATTGTAAGGGCCCTCTATTATGCTAGGCTATATAATTTTCAAGACAATAGGCTATGATGACATTGTGATTAAATCCGCAGACAAGGGGGGTTCAATTGTCATTCAGGACAGGGTTGCTTATGTACAAGAAATAGAAAGACAACTTGGTGACGTTAACTTTTATACTCGCTTACACAGTGATCCCACAATGAAGTTTAGTGAGGAGATAAAGTCTATACTCAAGAGAGCTGTGTCTGACTCAATCATTGATGAAAATGAATATAAATACTTGCTACAGGCCAACCCGTTAAGACCAGTGTTTTACACTTTGCCTCTGTGCATGCCATGATCAACTTTTGATTCTTTGATATGGAAAGCAGGTTCTTTATTTTGGGCTGCTATTAGGCTACATTAGAATTTCAGCTCAAAGTTGGATACCATGTAGAAAGTTGCTGCAATTTCAAAACTCAGGAACGGGAACGGCTACTGTACAAAAGAATGTTTCATATTGTCGTGTTCGATAAGGTCTACTGTTTATCCTTATAGCCTATATGATTTACCATGCGTTGATTTTGTGAGATACTGTATACCACCGACAGTAATGGGTGGAGATGGACGAAGCGCTGTGTGCTGTGAATGCAAATATGATGAAATGTCATATATGCCCAACGTTAATTTTCACGCAAACCATTTATTACAGCACATACTGTAGCTGCTAATATTATTGGAAAGCTCCGGTTCCGCTCTTTTATAAGTAAGTAAACTTATATAAGTACTCCGTGAGCTATTCAGCAGAGAATAATGGATGTGAATTCGGACGCATATATTATTACTATATATTTTTAGGGGGCTTTTGATCATCTTAGGGTGGCTTCAGCCCCCCCAAAATAGGTCTAACGACGTCCCTGTGTGAAATGATGGTTAGGTGGGGAAAGCTGTCTGTGGTGGAGTTCTCACTCTTGAACACCTGGGAAAGTCTGATGTAACGTAAATTCTTTGTGACTTTGGCATATAGGCCTAATGAGACATATCTCATATACAATATCATACAATACAATATCATACATTTTGTCAGCCTTTTCTGCTTGTCATTCTACTTATGACATCGCTGACATCGGAACCCTATAAAGTCATTATTCAATTAGTCAGGAACTCTATTGCATACGAAATTCCACATCAAACGAGACAGTTTTATTTTTTTTTATTATTGCTTTTTTTTTCATTTTCATTTCATCCTCAGTGAGTACAGACTAATTAGAATAACTGTGTTTATTAACCTGCTTAATTTTGTGTGAATTTCATCCGAAATATTGGACTTGGTGTGGACAGGCCTTAAGACACATAAAACACCAACCAAACCATAATGTGCCACACTAGTCCTAACAATAATCCTTTACAAAGACATGTCTAACACCAACCTTAATGTCTGCAGTTTGCAGTTAGGACTAGACAGTCCCTTAGAGAGAAGCTGAACTCCAGAATCCCCCAGGTCATTGTGACTTAGGTCCAGCTCTGTCAGGGAGTTTGGTGACCGTAGAACAGCAGCCACAATTCCACAGGATTTCTCTGAGAGTTTGCATTCAGCAAGTCTGCATAACAACACAAATAAAGACAAAATATTGCAGAGATGGATAAATGTAAGGGATACAATGTGCCCCGATAAATCAACACAATCAAGTGATCACATACATTCACAGTAAACATACGTATAACACATACACACACAGTAGACACATGTATGCATGCATGCACATGCACACACACAGGCACACCCACAAGCCACAAGCACATGCATGCACACACACACACACACACACACACACACACACACACATAAACACGTACATGCACATAATTCAAGAATTTCTCAGAATTATGAACAGGCAAGATGGGGGTGGGGTTGTATAAAATGTATTTTACATGTGAAATCTATGAACTAATGGCGTTTTACAAACGGAAGTTCGGGAGGAGCGTGACGGAATTTGCCACGCCTCCTTCTTCAATCAGTCAGGTTATTTATTCGCAGTCTACCTGCCGAAGTTGCAGCATCGGTGTTACTCCGCTCGCAGTGACTACCGGTTTGCTCGCTTGTCTCAAGCAGAACTTGCTGCCCACTATCTGTTACAGACTTTCATGGTCTAGGTTGCGTGGGAAACTACTGCAGGGAGGTAGTTCTTATCTTGTTGCTTTGTATTAGAGCTGTTTGTAAAGCCCACTCGTTCCTGCTGAATGTTGAGATACATGTCACAAACATGTAGGCTAGCCTACTAGATGAAGGCACTTGTTTAGCTATTTGCCTTACTTGTTTTAGATAACAACTTTTCGGTCACATTGGCTGTGTTAATAGCTACAGGCTCACGGAGTGCTTGTCTAGAGGCATAGGGTGAACTGAAGTCAGTGTAGGCTAAATATCCCGTGAATCACACTTGAACATTGCAAGCGGCTAGGGATGTAACGATTACCGGTATAATGATAAACCGTGATAAAAATGTTGACGATAACAATTACCGTTTTCTTTTGAAATATCATAATTATCACGGTTGATTATCACGGTGTTGAAACCGTGTGTTTAATCCTTCCCAGCTTCATCCGAGCCTGCTTTTGACATACAGTAGGCCTGGTACAATGAAGCAAAATTGGTACCCTACTGATTCTGTTGTCTAATTGATGGTTTTAACTGCGAATTGGATTAGGCTACAACTGATTTTAAAAGGCGGAACATTTTCACCGCAAAACTTGCACTGTATCATTTGCACTCTGCGTCTTTTTATGTTCGCGTGTGCACATTAAATCCATTCCACTCACGTTATCAGAAGAACACAGTAGCCTAAAGTTTTATTTCGAACACTTACTTTGGTCTCACTCAGGGTAGGAATTTCACGGCGGCCAAGTTTTTGCCCCTTGCGTTGACCGTGATGTCCCTTTGAAAATCAGAGGTTTACAGGCCACGGTGCCCTTGGTGCCCTTCTTTCTATATTCTGCTTTGCATCCTACTAATAGCAAATTTTATTTAGCCTATGGCCTGTCAAAATAATCTTAGCATTCACAGCGCAAATTAATTTCTTTTACGCAGTGGAGAAAGTGACCGCGCAAGAAAGAAAGTGCGTCTAAATTCACCTATTCTTCTCAGTTGAACTACTCGCGAAGCAGCCTACTCATCACACAGACATCACAAGTATCACATGAAAGAGCTTTTTCTCAGCTTTTAAACGATGTTAGCCGCGAATTGCTGTGGTGAACGGTTCGCGAGAAACGTAAATAATATAATTAAATTTAATCATAAATTCTACTGAATGTTTTAGTCCATCTCCCTACCCATTCCTCTCGGTGCAATACTTCACGAACCTTTCGTTTAACACACGACAAACCATATATCAGAATAAACAGCAGACCTTACCGAACATAAAGGTGTAAAGCAGTCCCCTGTAACGTTCTAGAGTAATCCACTTTTGAATTGGCAGTAGGCCTACATTTCGACATGCATGGATGTCTCCAAATTTGGGCTTTAAGTTTTACAATGTGTTTAAATTGTTCCACATGATTTCATAACAGGCCAAATACAAAATAAATGTTACAAATATCGCCTATATATCGGTAAATCAGAGGACAGCTGACTAAGAGTTTGTGAAAGTAGATCACAAAATGCTAAGCATGCATCTAGGCTATTTGAGTTTCTTAAAGCTGAACTGTGCTTAAATTGTTCAATACATGATTTCCTTAACAGGCCAAATATAAAATAAATGTTAAATATAGCCTAGATATCTGTAAATATTAGATGTTCAGATGATTTGCAGTTCTATATAATATGTCATGTTTCATGTTTTTGTAATGTTTCATACAGTGATGCAGGTCTACTGCAGTGAATAGGCTATACAACTTTGATATTTTTTATAGCCTATGTGGCCTTTGTGCCCTCCACCAAATATGCCCAACTGAAGGCCAAGTGGCCTTGCCCCCAGAATGGTGAAATTCCAAGCCTGGTCTCACTCATTGGATCCAAATAACAGTAATAGCAACCTCCAAGTCATGGTAGGGTAAGTTAAAGGGGTGGTTCAGGATTTTGGACATAAGACCTCATTTCCAAGTAAGCAAGTGTGATATTTATCAGTGGAGACCGTTTTCAACACGTTTCATCCAGTCCTTCTAATTGCAGAGTTCGCAGGTGCTAGGCTAGCACAAGTCAACGGTATGTGCTAGCCTGCCACTAAAAACAGTCTTACCCACTCCACAGTACACCCGAGGCAAATAAATTATAACGCCAGACTATCGATGTAAATGTCTGTATTGATACTGTTATTTCTAACGTTATTCTATCCTTGCATTTCAACGATCGCATTACATTTTGAGGGATTAGTTTCTTACCACGACGGAATTATACTTGCTCCGGTTAGTAGTACTGCGGCGAAAAGTAAACAGTAAAGCGCACCCCAATGGGGATACTTAGTAGTAGCCTTGATAATATCAGTCCGCTGCTGAGATGCAAAATGACTACTACCAACTTCAGGGACCAAAGTATAACTATTGCAACGCGATGCGAGGGTAGTTGTATTTCTTACACTATTCTATCAACACAGACATTTACATCGATTGTCTGGAATTTGCCTCGGGTGTACTTTGGAGTGGGTAAAACTGTCTTTAGTGGCAGGCTAGCACATACCGTTGACTTGCGCTAGCCTAGCACCTGCGAACTCTGCAATTACAAGGACTGGATGAAATGTGTTGAAAACGGTCTCCACTGATGAATATCACACTTGCTTACTTGGAAATGAGGTCTTATGTCCAAAATCCTGAACCACCCCTTTAAGCGATAAGCACATAGCCAATTAAACATGAAAAACTGAACGGGACACTTTTTGAAACTATTTCAGCTTGTGTAGGCCTATCAGTGCTTTCTGAACATATTTAACACACTTTTAAAAATACCGTGATAATACCGAAAACCGTGATTCTTTTGGTCACTATAACCGTGAGGTTAAATTTTCATACCGTTACATCCCTACAAGCGGCCATGTTATATAGACGTGACATTTCTGATAAATCAGGCTTCCAGTCCTTCGTGGTTCTTTGGTAAAGTTTGCTTGGAATTGTGTTAACCAACGTGTTGTCTATCCTAAGTTGTTTGTCACTCAAATTTGCTTCAGTAGCCAATGTGCCTGTATTCCGTGATTTGCATGGGTCCCAGCTTGTAACTTCTAACACGTTACATCTCTTGCCACTTTGTTTGTTTTAGCAAGCAACTAGCTTCCCTCATTGCAGATGGCTAATGGTTAGCCTACACATGAAGTTGGTACTATGCTACAAACTGCTGCCGTTTGCCAAGGATAATTGTATAACGTTAGCTAAAATTACCTAGCCTACTGTTTTGATTTTAGTAGATCTCATTAAAGATCAGTAGTAGACCTACATAACAAACAGCTAACAAACTCAGCTGCGTTCTACAGCTAACACATCTACATGTTGCTGACTGCTACCACTTTGCCTGTTTAAAGAGTCTTATCTCGGCATTTGATTTGTGATAAGAACAGTTTAACATGCATTAGTATTGAACGCATTGTGCTGCGGTGTTCATGATGCTAACCTTTAATGAACACCAGGCTGAACTGTCATTCGACCAGATTCTGTGCCGCAACAATCTGGTATCATTCTGATCCAGACATGCACAAATATGGAGTCCCAGTGTGTGTGAGATGCGGAGTTGAGGTCAGTTTTGCCGCTTTTACCCCCACCTCAATGCCGGCTTTGGCCGTAAGGCAGCTGATACACAGGAGCTGTTGCTCTGTCGCTCATTGCTAAGAGGGCAAGGAAGGAATTTTTTCTCCTTTAAAGTGTTTGGGAGTTTTTTCGCCTTCCTCT
Organism: Alosa pseudoharengus; assembly: GCF_046254945.1. Lineage (NCBI taxonomy): Eukaryota > Metazoa > Chordata > Actinopteri > Clupeiformes > Clupeidae > Alosa > Alosa pseudoharengus. Next base: position 12,632,377 of record NW_027468564.1, on the reverse strand, counting down.
GTGTTGAGAGTGCCAGCATATTAAAGCCTTCCCTAGCTGACCATGGGAGCACAGGTACAGCAGCGTGTAGCTTTGCTCTGCTACACTCCTAGCTGACCATGGAAGCACCTACACCAGCGTGTAGCACTGCTGTTCCGTGGAATCCTCTCTAATAATGTGCTGCTCACCACTTTTCTTGCTGTTAGCTACAGTATTTTAATTGGTTTCCATAGCACCTCATATTGCTAAATTGGCGCTATTGCTATCCCTGGATTACTCAAAGTCAATTATCACAACTCTATGTAATTATACGCACTATCCTGGGGTGTTAGGCCTGTATCATCAAGCATGTTGTAAGCAACAGCCTACAACTACTAGACTACTATCGTCTCCATTGTACTTGGTGGCTAAATGTAATTTGCTCATTTTGAATTGCTTGATAGGTGTTGGCTAAAATGTTTAAGAATGTATGTTTCAATTTCAAATCAAGGCCAACACTTTCCCGATTTTCTCCTGAAACTTGTCCTCAGTCAAAGGTGTTGAGCTCAATCCTTTTTCTTTCCCTCCCGCTAGCCAATCAGCCAAGCACCTGCGCCGTAGTGTGGAGCTCCGTTCCTCCGGCGTCTCTCCCTTTGTGCAACATGCTTTGTCAACCCAGCAAGTTATGGGTGCCCGCGTGCAGCCCTCTACCTTGCCTTCCACTACTGCGGTCTCTTTTCTCTATTCCAGCTAATCAAGCCTCTTCTCTTTGCAGACCCAGGGTGCTGTGCAACCTCCTCCCCCTCCCCTGTAGCGACCGCGTCGCTACCTTTTCCCTTTCCCCATCATCTCCCACCGGCGTGAACCGCGTTCGTGCCCGTGTCTCTTCCCCAGCCAGGGACCGCGTCCCTGGTTCTCCCTCACCCCTCTTTCCCTGGATTGGTGCCACCACCCATGGGGTCACCCGGTGTTTCCCATACATTGACTTATTTGTAGCGGCCTACCACAATATCAACATTGACCACCACACAATGATTTTCCAGGTTGTATTAAATTGTGCTTTAATCTGGTTAGCATCATAACCACGCTGTGCTAATTTGATAAACTGTTCCATTCAAGTTAATTCTGCAAACCAACCACCACAATTGGAATTCAATTCTGTGGGAAACACTGGTCACCGCATCCTTCTAACAATGTTTTCCAGATCACACCCAGGTCAATCTTCTCTTTCCGCTCTTCATGTTTGCTCTTTACAAACCCTTTTGCTTCCTTTTTTTAAGGTGCCTTAGTTGCCCTCATCTTTGGGCTGTATACACGGATCCTGCTGACTCCTGCCTGCACAGTGACTCCTGCACGATCCCCCCAGAGCAATTTGGCTGAGCCATAGACTCTGCCAAGCATGGGTTTCTTAACATCCATTAATCCGTTTTAGCTTCAAGATGGCTCTTCAGGCTCTTCACTTACTAATCTATGTGTCAATGCCTAACCTACTCCAGCCTAGCCGCTTGCTCTCATTCTCTAAATTTCTTCTCATGCTCTTGAATGCAAACTGCCTCTATTAAAGTGTTTGCTACAGGTTCATATTTACTCTCTAGATTGGCTACCATAATGCTAGGTAGCTCAGCGTTCTCTACAAACTTAATACAGCAAAGTAGAAACCTGTAAACCCTCATTGGTTTTAAGGGCAACTCGGATATCTACCAACGCATATTGGTATTGGCACAGACCGTTTAGGTTTCATTCAGGCAAATAACGGTCTACCCGAGTAGTAGAATACTCTAGGCGCCTTAGATACCTTTCATATCACCTTATCTATAGCCTACACGGTCCTAGCCAGGGTCTCTTCAATTGGGTTGCAATTTTTGGGGTGATCACATGACATGGATCCTGCTTGATTCCTGCCAGCACAGTACACTCCTGCAAGATCCCTGCAAAGCACTCCATGACCCTGGCTAGGGATCTTGCCAAACAGCAGAATTGTAGTTTGTAATTTGGAATGTTAACTTTATGAATCACTCACAAATCTTCGAATCACATGCCATGAGCATCAGCAACTACATCAGTCCTCTATTCCCACTGCACTGGTCCCGAGCTCCGCTACTGCAAGCTGTACTCCCCTGCACTGACCCCGAGCTCTGCAACTGCAAGCTGTACTCCCCTGCACTGACCCCGAGCTCTGCAACTGCAAGCTGTACTCCCCTGCACTGACCCCGAGCTCTGCAACTGCAAGCTGTACTCCCCTGCACTGACCCCGAGCTCTGCAACTGCTAGCTCATTGCCTTGCATGTCATGTTAAGTGCATGTTATGTGTGCAAGTGCATGCCTGTTAAGTTAGCTCTCAAGCTTCCCATTACTTCAGGATTGGTACAGCCACCACCGCGGCTGGTGGTCTGACCAATCCGCTAAGCACTCCTTTACCCTGGTTAGGGATCTTGCCAAACAAGTTTGCTGTTTTGCGTGTCAACTCATAGATTGGCATTTGCATCATCATTAGACCTCCATCTGCCATAGACGACAGGCGCCCCTGGCTGTCTTAATTGAAGTCGTTCCTCTATCGCATCCCCATTAGATCCCCCATTTGATACAGATGACGGACGCTCCGTCACTTGCTTCTGTTTTCAAATGCAGCTCAAAGCTGTTCTAACGCAAGTCGGAATCCCAGCAGACCGTTACTCAACTTATTCTTTAGGATTGGTGCAGCCACCACTGCGGCAAATAACGGTCTGTCCGATCAAGCCCTCAAAACTCTCGGCCGGTGGTCCTCCGACGCCTATCACTCATATATCAGATCACATCTCTGATCTGAGGAAGCGCACCTTGCGCACTCCCATTGAATTTGCTCAGCGTGGTTCTGGCCATAGGGTCCTTCATCTTCAAATGCAATTTTTGGGGTGTATGGCGGAATCCTGCCCGACTCCTGCCTGCGCAGTCGACTCCGGCACGATTCCGCGAAGCCCTTCAGGACCATGGCCAGAGACCTCGCCAAACATGCTTTTCTATTATGCTTTTATGTCTTTATGCAAATTCAGGAATGTGAACTAGTGAAATCATGTTTTGGTACTTGTTGTCTAGCAGATACCAGTGAGAATTGAGTGTGCATAATGCAATTCAGTGAGACGGTTAGAATCATATATGCCTTTCACCTTTTGTTTTTAGCCAGCAGCCAGACCAGCAGATACCCTGACTTTGCTGAATTACTGAAGCTAAGCAGGCTTAGTAAGTACCTAATAAGAAACCTCCTTGCAAGAGTAGGTTCCTGCTGGAAGTGGTGTTGGTGGCTGGCCAGTAGGTGGCACTCTTCCCTGTGGCCAAAAGCCACCAAACAAATACCAATCCCAATGTTCTATTGCAGTGACAGGGACACTGTACTGCAGGAGACGTTTTCCTTTGCATGAATGTTAAATTGAGGTCCTGACTCACCATGATTGTTAAAGATCGCATGGCACTTATCGCAAAGAGTAGGTGGTTCCCTGATTTGCTTTATTTATCTACACATACATAAAGACACACACACATGCACACACACACACACACACACACACACACACACATATAAAAACACACATACACAAAGACACATAAACACACACACACCCACACTACACATGCGCACACACACACACAGTACAACAGTACATGGACACACACAACACGCACACAAACACATAAACACACATACATACACACACACACACACACACACACAAAATCATATTTTCATATTTTGTACCGCTCTGCGGTACATCTAGTTATTACATTGTGTGATCAATATGCCAGAATAAATACACTGGTACACATAGCATACACTGGTATTTGTACCAGACGGGGTATTAATAGAACAACACATTGCTGTGTGCACCGGGGTACGAATAGCATACATTGATATTTGTACCAGACGAGGTACTAATAGGACACATTGCTGTGTGCACCGGGGTATGAATATAATTCACTTCTAATTGCACCAGGGTACGAAGAGCATACACTGCTAATTGTACCAGGGGTGCAAATAGCCTTACCCTTATAATATTTACTTTCCTCGCAAACCGTTCACCACAGCAATTAGCAGCTAACATCGTTTAAAAGCTGAAAAAAAGCTCTTTCATGTGATGTGATACTTCTGATGTCTGTGTGATGAGTAGGCTACTTCGGGAGCAGTTCAACTGAGAAGAATGGGTGATTTTGGACGCACTTTCTTTCACTCCACTGCGTAAAAGACAAAATTAATTTGCGCTGTGAATGCTAAGATTATTTTGACAGGCTATAGGCTAAATAAAAATAGCTATTAGTCTGATGCAAAGCAAAATATTGAAAGAAGGGGGCACCAAGGCCACTGTGGCCTGTAAACCTCTGATTTTCAAAGGGGCATCACGGCAAACGCAAGGGGCATCGATGGCCATGGCTGTCGTGGCCGCCGTGAAATTCTTACCCTTGTAAGTATGTATGTATGTATAAATAAATAAACAAACACATACAATTTAAATAAACAAATAAATCCAGACTACAACTTGATGTTTCTGGTTCTCTAGATTACATACTGAAGTGTTTCAACTTTGCGGTGAGGATCCTCCAGTGTAGCAGATAACAGCTTCTGTGCTGATCCTCCAGAATGATTGTTGTTCACATACAGCTCTTTCACACAGGAGGGGTTTATCATCAGGGCCAGAGCCAGACAAACATAACCTTCATCTGACACACCACATTTGCTGAGTCTGAGAGAGAAAGAGAGAAAGGGGGGGGGGGCATTTTATAATTAAAAGCCTGTACACACCAGATATGTCATGAAATCCCGGAGTGAAGATTTCAACTTAACACGTCACATATGATATACTGTAGGCCAGCGCAGTGCAGTCGAACCACAAAACACAATCGGTTGAGCCCATCAGGTTCAGTCCATGGAGATCGACTTTTCTTTCAAGAAAAAATCCTCCGTGTTAACTAGTCTAAATGTTAGGTTTAGTCTACGTTGACTGTTCCACTAGGTCGCTAAAAGAATGTGTAAAACAAACCGTAGGCTACAGTACATTTTAGGCGACACACAAACACAACCCACCTCTTAGCAGGACCAGCAGCGGAGACTGGTCACTGGTGGGCAGGGAAGACGCGAGGCGACCGCCCAGCTAACACACAACTAAACAGCCACGTTGCCTATAAGTTGCCAGTTGGTCACGGCCAACTAACATTCTGGCAACCTTCCTGCAACGTGGCCACAACGTTGCCACTATGAAGTGGCCATTTGGTGACTTGAGCAACGTTGCCACAACGTGGCGCTAAGGTCATTTGGTAATGTTGCCGTTTGGTGGTGTAAATAACGTGGCCCTATGGTCATTTGGTAACGTTGCCATTTGGTGACTAGAGCAACGTGGCCATAACGTGGCCCTACGGTCATTTGGTAACGTTGCCATTTGGTGGTGTAAATAACGTGGCCGCAACGTGGCGCTATGGTCATTTGGTAACGTTGCCATTTGGTGACTTGAGCAACGTGGCCATAACGTGGCCCTATGGTCATTTGGCAACGTTGCCATTTAGTGGTCTAAATAACGTGGCCGCAACGTGGCGCTATGGTCATTTGGTAACGTTGCCATTTGGTGACTTGAGCAACGTGGCCATAACGTGGCCCTATGGTCATTTAGCAATGTTGCCGTTTCCCAACACCAATTGTTAGCTGAGGTTATATCAAATGCAATAATGAGATATTATTTATTTATTTTTTAAGTCAAACTATCTTCCAGCCAGAAAAATGGACCACTGGTTTGTACTGTTTATTTACTACCTGATGACTCATCCCCACAAAAATAATGCTAAACTGAGATTAATGTTTACCATCCAGAACTACAATTTTCTAATTTCCACAAACTCTGACCCAGTTGAAAAATAGCAATCAAATATATTCAGATACTGAATTGATTAATCATTTATTTTAAATGCATGTAGGGAACACATTAATAAATCACACTGACAATTCTTTCTATTAACATTTGAAGTAAAATTCATGTGTTTCATGAATTCAAGTGATGTGTACAAACAAACCACGTTGCAGGGTAGGCATTGGTCAACCAGGAGAGAGCATAAAGACCTTGGAGAGGCTGAGGTGGAGAGTAGCTAAACCACTGACTGCTAATCAGAATCCAATCCAAACTATGCTTTATATTAAGTTATAAGAAAATAACAGCAGTCCACATGACCCACAGGATAAGACTGATAACTGACAATCAACCTAAGTTTAATTTTAGTATTCAGTTACCAAGGCTGAAAAGAGATTAAGCAATTTGAAATTGTGTGAGTAGGAGTGTTGGGTAATGATATAATCACAGGTGTTTTGTTTGGCTGTAACCTCGAGGTTCTGAGGCTGAGTGGCAAAGGTAACAACCCTGCGATCACAAATGCTGTGTTGATTCAATACATTAATTCTGCTGCCGACTAATTAACCTTAAAACACCAGATTATTCTATTGACCTGGGATATTCCCACTTTTGGGAATAGCTGTCTCCTGTCCAATAAGAAAACAAATAATTCCATAGAACCTAAATGTTGTATGAAATCATAGCATGAGAAAATAATTCTACATTACAACACCAGCTTAATTATAATTAAATGATTATATTGTATTCACAAAATTATTCGATCAGCAAGTAGGCTAAGTGGTGCCAATCCAACATCAGTTCATATGTCAATTAAGTGTTGCAAGTTTTCTATCAAGCTGAAGTTGTCCTTAAGCCGTAGAGATGCTGGTTCTGCTGTCGCAACTGAGTCAGGGTTATCAATGTTGCCTCCGGTTGTCTCCAAAATGGTGGATCGATCCCTCTTCAGTTCGGTCCCTGGAAAAGAAAAAAAGGTAAGAATGTCTTAATACTTTCTGTTCACACACTCACAGTTTAATAAAATATCAAGCGAAATGAAAAAGTGTGCATAGACAGCTATACAAGAACAATTGTGTCTAGCTAGCTGAGTTTGACTGCTCCAAAGTCCTTTTAGGCAAGTCCCTCCACTCGGCAGTCATATTGCAACGCTTTTTGGGTACTCATCGGGCATCCTATTCGGCAGAAATACGCGTGCACAAGGCTTCACGACACCAGTGTGCTCCAGTGGCGAGTTCACAACACATGATTGGCACGATGTCTGCACAACACAGCACATAATTGGCTCAATGTAGTCACATCACACCACATGATTGGCTCAATGTATACACACAGGGTTTAAAATTAGCACCCGCCACTCGCCAAATGCGGGTAAAAATATGTTTTGGCGGATAAAAAAATAGGCTTACTCGCCATTGGCCGGCTGATAAAATCCCTAAGACCCGTCTTCTGTTTTTGCACGTAGCGCTTCAGTTAGGCTACGCGCCCGGTGTAGGCTCCCTGTGAAACACTTGTTTGTTTGTTTGAAGTGCGTATGTATAGACTGCTTCTGTGAGAGGGGAATCGAGGCTACAGTAGGCTACTTTGATTTCAACTTGGTAGTTGCAGTCTACGCGATTAAAAAGCATGTCTACTTGTTTGTAGGCCTAGTATCCAAACAATCCAACTCCAAATCAAACAACACCTTGCAAATTGTCCTCGCGAATCAAACAAATGATAGCTATGTTTAACCTAAAGCGAAAGTATCTTCCGACCGGGCTGAGGTGAATTCAGATTAGGCAAGCAGAGGTAGAAGTTTGTGGCAATCGCCTTGTTGCTTTGTACTTTTAGTTCAGTTTAAAACGAACAACTTAGTATCCAAACAACACCATTCAGATCTAAAACTTGGAAGAAAAAAGTCCACCGGGACGTTCGCTTATATCTGTCAATATGAGCAATGAGCATAGTCTCGTTGAGCATAGTCAACATAGTCTCGCTTAGTAGTGCTTAATAACCTATACAAGAACATGTTCGGTTCCGAAAAAACCTTCACGACACTTTAATTACGACTGCGCTGCGTTAGCCACAGACCTTCAGCTATCTTCAGGCTATTTGTAGCCTATGTGTATGGAACAGTCTAGGCCTGCATTTCATGGGTGCACTGTTTGACATGTCAGTTACTGTAGCCTACTCATTTGCACCACTGGTTATATGTAAAACGGTATTTCACTCGTGCAATGACAATAAGGTTGAATGTAGGCCTACTCTAATCTAAAAGCTTAGACATATGAATTAAACGTGAATTAAATCTTAGTGGAATAAAATTTTCAGCATATCTCCTACAAAAATAAATGAACTGACTTCCAATGCATATGTATAAGAAAAATTAACAAAAAATCCATGGCATGACCTGTCTTCCTGATAGAATTGTGTTTCCGAGGGGAAAAAATTAGTGGCCGGTAAAAATATATTTTGGCCGGTAAGTATTCACACCTTACAGGTAGGTCAAAAAGTTAATTTTATACCCTGTATACACATGTCGACATTTTGGCGAGGAAGGGATGGGATATGTTTAGACAACAGTACCCCATGCATTTCTATGGAGGATTTTTTGAGTGCTGTCTCCTCATTAGAAAGTCTCTGACTGATCTTGTTTTTATGCCTGTAACTCTACTCTACACCAGATGTGAGGAGTACCACCATGCTGCCCTCTGCAGCCTGTGCATTGGCAATGAGGAGACCAAACATTGTTAATTCAAGCTTGCCTTTTAGATGTAACATTAGGTTGAGTCAATTGTCTATGCTTACCTAAATCTTATTTTGCTTTGACATTTTTATGTGCATGCACTAAACAAAGTCGATGGAGAGGGGTGAAGGTGTAATGAGCATTGGTTACTAAACCCAAAATTAGTTGCCAATGTTAAATAAATAGGTACATAAATTGAATAAAAATAATAAAAAATCCAGAAGAAGGACATACGATTTTCTAGTCAACGGGAAATGCTTTTATTTTGACAAGCGTGTTGCTTGGATACCAGAATTCGTTTATTTTACGTTCTACTCGATAACGTTACACTTGAATGAATAGACTTTGAATCAAAACCTTTTACTCCTTGACACCTTTCTATCGTGAATCATTTTTAATACCTCTTAAGTCGTTTTACTATTTCTACTTTGTCCTTAATCTTCCCTCATTGTTTTCACGTCTTTATCCACTTCTTTTGAACGCCGGTGAGTAATTTATCAGCTAGCAAAGATTGTTAAGGCTAGCGAGTGATTAGCATCGCGTAGCAGCAATTGCATTAGAATGGGGCTAGCATGTAGCATGCTAGGATAACTTTGAGCTAATTGAATGATATAAAAAACCAATCGGAGATTTACGTTTACTGTACTGCTTTGTTACTGTACTTTACTGTACTGTAATGTTAGTGTTTTAATATATGATATGTGAATGTTATTGAATATGACAAGTGTAATTAGTAGATTAGCGTTTCTCAACGGGGGCGTTTGAACACCGTCGGGGGGCGTTGTGAATGAGATAGCTGAGAGGGGGGCGATCAGGCACAAATGGGGGGCGTTGATCACTGATATTTATCATAATGTTTAAGCATTACATTTGTTTGTTTTGACACGAAATGGAATGATTTGTGCCTGGTGGCTCCGTCTAGTTTCCTCCTTAGAGCGCTCCGATTCGAACCCGAAATCGCGACATTCATATCCACGATACTGTGTCGCAGTGTGAAAAGGTAGAATCGCGACACACCCTTTCTAGTGTTTCACGTACTGCTTTGCAGCTTACGCGGCCGCAAAAGCAACCCACATCTCCCGCTTTACTTAGCCTACGTTGTCCAAAAACAAATAAATAAATAATAATTTCATACCTCTCCTTGCTTTCATTGTAGACTATGTGTGCAACTTTACCAAACAGTATAGAAGTAAACCCCCTCTCCTTGCCCCGCTCTCTCGCGCTCCCTCCCTCTCCCTCCTGCTCAATGAACACGCACGACTTAAATAAAACATTCACAATCGTGAAAGCAAGGACGCATAGAAGACGACTAGCTAAATTACTATTAAATCCGCTTAGCATCATTAGCTATCATTGCTGCACATATTTGTTTAAAACTCTTGCATTGAAGTTGACTGATCATCTCAATACCAACGTTTCCCAAAAGGGCCTGTCCCAAGGAGAGCAAGTATTATCTTGAAACTTAAACACACATGGGGAAACTAAACAGTCCAATCAGTAGACTATGATAGGCTAAGCTAGCCAACTATGCTACTTTGTTTACAACATTTCCAGGCTTCAACCAGACAGCTGAATTAAAGAGGTAGAGTTGTAATAAAAAAAACAGTAGGCCTAGGCTATAGGCTAATCTGCATAAAATGTGCTGTCATAAATATCAGTCATTCAGAAAAATATAAAGGATATAAAATAAAATATATATTATATTGTAAACTTCTGGTGTTCTAAGGGAGACTATTAAAATGTTATTTAATAAAAATACTGGTTATTTAATAAAATGTCTAGCCCCCCCCCCCCCCCTCCCCACCCACTAACAGTAACACCTAACCCAGCAATCCACACAGGCACCACTGATCTGTGTTACAAGGGTCTCAGAGAGTGAATGTCACACAAGGCTGTTCTGGAGTCAGTCTCTCACCACCCATGTCATCATGTAATGTATTGTTCTTGTAAAACGTGTAAATTTATACAAATAGGATGAGTGACATTTATTGACAGTGACTACACATTAACAGTCTAGATCAGGGGTGCCTAATTTAGGATCCATGGGCCAAATGTCCCGGCATGTATGTCAGACTGGGGGAATTCCTGTCCCAACAGCTATTTAAGGGTTAGCTGCAGTTCCTTATCTGACCACTATTTCACACAGGGCAATAAGGGGGGCACTGTGGTGCTCCTGTCAGCAGAGATCAACGGACCCATGACATAAGTGAATAGCCAGGGTTACCACCATGGAGTGCTGTCTGGGGAGGTGGCGCACTGACAAAAATATGATGCATCTCAGTGTAATCTAAAGTGACATCATTTTCAAATGAGTTGCAAAAACGAGATCACTTTATGGAAATGCACAGAAACACAGGCAATACACAGACAGAGTATATAGACCTCTATTGTATTGGCTAATTACCAGACTAAACCAGACTAAAATGTGCACTCAATACAATGCTACTGATCTTAGATGTTCAACTTCAAAATTGGAGCGAAAACAAACCAGATTCCAGATTCAGTTAATATTGAACACAAAATGTAAGGCTAATATTAGATGTGTGTTATATTTTATTATAAAATATTTTTTTTTTTTTTTATTATTTGCATAAAAGCACAGACATCTATAGACCTCTGAAATATTGTCTCTACACCAGCTAAAATATGTTTAAATCTGTGTTAATGATCACTTCACCTTTGTCACGTGTGTGAAATGTTGTCTGCAGGAAACATCTTAGGTCTTTGACTTTTATTATGACATTTATTTTTACATTGTTATGTATACAAGTAGGGCTATTGTGTACATATTGTGAATATTACAGAAGTTCCAGACTCAATATTGAACACAAATCCCAAGTGTGTGATATTAGATTAGATATTAGATTACTTTTTTACAAGGCATGCTTTTATATTAAAGTGAGGATTTCAGAAGCCAACACTGCCCTTACAGAAATGTCAGGTTTTTGGGGAACACATGCCACAAATTTGCAGCATGGTCATATTTTCACATACAAATGAAGTTTCTTGCAAACAGTTGTTATAAATGCAGCAATTTCATATGCAAATTAGGTTTGTCAACAAAGTTTTACATTATTGGCTAAGTGTGGTGGCAAATCACTGGTGAACACATTTGCCAATAGTGGCAAACTACTCATTATTGCCAGAACTTTGCTGGATGTTTGCCACCCAAAGGTTTGCTGCAAATTTGTCACAAACATTTCATTTTAATAAGGGTGAGTAAACATAAAGCAAAACAAATTTACAAAACTATTTGAATATCTGTTTTAGCTTTTCCTATTTTTTTTCCTATTCACCCATACACGCCATCAACTCTGTGGCGAAGTGCGTTATGGCCGTCTGATGACAGCCACCGGTGCGCATCAATTAACAGTCACCTGTCCAAGAGTTTGAATCTGGGTTGAGGTTTTGACAGCAATATTCACATTGTTGATTATGCATTTTGGGAACCCAAAAGTCCTATGGGGAGTTTCCATAGGGCATTTTACAAAACGCATGAGCATACCTTGGCAAATAATGGTCCAAAGCACTCATTTTTTATTATTCTATATTGATCTACCTTTGCACACAGTTTCACAAGACCTGGTGCTAGGGCTCAAATATGTCCCTAAGTCATCTCAAGTGACCTAGGGCTGAAATGGAGTCAGTTCAGAGATACTTGTTATCTGGCAGAAATACAAAACAGTATTCGAGCCTCTGTACATTTTCGCCAAGGGCGTAGGTTTGGTCTGAGCTTTGGTGGAGACACTACCCACTACCCACTAACCCCCCCCCCCCTGTAAAAAAGCCACTCAACTCTTTCACCAGCCACTACAGATATATAAATGATTAAAATGTGCTACTGTCCAACTTGATCTAACTATACTGTGATAGAGATAGATAGATTCAAGCCTAGTGTAGCCTACATAATCTGATTTTAATATGTACAGATATGTAGGCTATATTTAACATTTAACATTTATTTTCTATTTGGTCTGTTATGAAATCATGCATTGACCCATTTAAGCGCAGCTCAGTTTTAACCCTTTAATGCGCAAGCTAGGCTTACCCCTTCTAATGCGTAACATGGGTCAAAAATGACCCGCACTCATTTCCTATGGTAACGCATGCATAGTTGTCTTTTTATTTGCAATATGTTAACAAATATATGTATTTTATCATTCAATATGTCAGCTATCCATTAAATAACCTGTTTGTGATCACTGCAAATCATATTTTTTATTTTTCCTCTTTAACATTATGAACAAACAAGGTTTTTGCTTCATTACATCCAGTTTTCAGACATGGGTCAAAATCTATTTCATAGATATTTGTATGTTCCTAGCTATATTAATTGAAATTGAAAGTGATTTATTTTATCATTCAATATTGCTTGTATTTATCAAGATAAAGATGTTTGATTGCTACATATAGTTATTTTTACTTTTCCTGTCTTATTTTCTGAACAAACATAGCTTTTCTATTACTACATCAAGTTTATGTGTGTGGGCCAAAAAGACCCATGCATTCAAGTTTGTTTGGTTTTTAATAAAAATAAAGTATAACAACATGTTTTGTTAAAACAATAATCTTAGAATAATGTTCTTAGACTTATAGTGTTTTAATCCAAATAGCAATACAATATATAACACAAGTTTATTTCTCAATTTGTCACACGTTAAAAACACAGATAACTAATAGCACTTATGTTTGACTGTACTATGTCTATAGTATTGTGAACTGAAGTGAACGTCACCAAAAGTGTAGTTAATTCACTTGGGAATAGGAAATAATGATCCATCACATGGGCACCCCACCATCTGATATTTCATGTCTTACATGCCCCACACAAATGACCACCATGTTTGTGTTCCTTGAGGTCAGTTTCTTACTTTTAGTGTCATTGGTAGCTGGTCAGATCTCTTCCTTTTCTCTTGACCAGCATGTCTGATATCACATTGTGACTGTGGTTTCTTTGTCCCACATCTTTTCATATCCATATAGCTCTGGAGGTCAGACGTGCCCTTCATGCATGTGCTTCTTCATATGTGTCATGAGAATACTTCACCTAGTCCAATTTTGAACATCCATAGTAACTCCACCGATACAATCAGGATGCTGATCAGTTAAACTGCTATTTGTATTGAGGGGTGACAACATGCAGCACTCTGGACCAGGAAACCATGATAAATATTTATGTTATCTGCATAGATGTGTAGACATACTAATGAAAGCAGGGATAGATATGGCCCATGTGTCCATAGTGCTCTTATCCAATGTACTGGATGCACTTGATGCATATACTAACTGCACAATACCCTGATAATAAGCAACAAGCTTGTCATGCCACAGAGGATCAGCAGAGTAGAGGTCACTTCCTTCTTCCTAACACATATAGGCTGAATCCCAAGACCAGTGTTGGGAACATTACTTTAAAAAAGTAATTAGTTATAGTTACTCACTACTTGTTCCAAAAAGTAACTGAGTTAGTAACTGAATTACTCTATGATAAGAGTAACTCGTTACCAGGGAAAGTAACTATTTGCGTTACTGTTAAAAAAAAAGTTGCTATATGTCAAAGAATTTGGATTTTTTGAGCAGTTTTGAAAAGCCAGTTGAAATTAGTAGAACAGACAGGTGTTTGTAGGCTACATAACTTTCTATATTTATTAGATAGATAGATAGATAGATAGATAATTTATTGATCCCCAAGGGGAAATTGTACATAGACAGACCTACGGTTGACTTCAGCCTGTGTCATAGGTTTTTGTTGTGAGGCAGAAAGATCTAGCTTTTGCTGCTTGGAGGATATTGCTCCGAGTCCTTCTTTGCTAGTGGATGGCGAGCTATCATCTCTGGTGGAGGGGGGCTATCGGTGTTTTTAGCCGCTAGCGTGTGTGAGATGCCTCATTAAATTAGAGTTGCTTACAACGGATGTCGACAAAGTCTTCGCTCCTGGACATAATGTACACATTACATACACGTTCTTGCCTTTGACCACAATGAATTTGAAGTAGTGCTTATATCTCCACCTTGAAAATGCCAACTTTTCATCGGATTGCTCCTGACCTCTGCTGTTTCATCGAATCTCTACTTTAGCTGTTGCGTGTGTGTGGCGCGTGTGCTGGCAAGTGTGTAAAAACACTAGGGTTGGGTATCGTTTGAATTTGAACGATTCCGATTCCAATTCCGATTTCTTATTTCGATTCCGGTTCCTAGCGATTCTCGATTCCGATTTTTTTAAGAGGCTGGGTCAAAAAAAGTTTAGGATATTTTAAATGAGCTAGCTAACCAACAGTCTTTCTCAGGGTATCTGCACATTTTCCAAGTGCAAATTCAAAGACTTTTAAGACCTTTTCAAGACATCTAAATGAAACTTAAGACTATACCACAGCAAAAAGATATATATGACTGTTTGCAATAGTTTTTTTTTCCTACTAATTTTAACCCCCACCCCATTTTGGATGTCTACAGAAGTTACCAAATATATTTTGGCGAAAGAAAAATAATTGTGTGTGAATTACCTTCAAAGCTATAAATGCCCAATTTTAGGGTCTGGGCTGCTTGCTTTTGAAGCTGGCTGTACATATTTGGTTTTGCTTACTGCTGAGGCTGACTGTTCTTCACCTGTGTCTGTAGTAGCCTAGGCTACTTGCCAAAGACATGTGCACTGGACTGGATTCCCTTCAATATTTTTTTTAAAGTTAGACTAAGCTATTTACATATTTTAATAAGCCTACTTTATATAATTTACTATGTGCATCTATTGTCCAATATGCAGCACAGCAAATTAAAGTTAATCCACTACTTTACATTTTGCATACCAGTTGTATCTAAACCAACCAAAGCTTGACTGAAACATTGTAAAACCATTGACTTGTTTTAAATTAATTAAGAGACAGGTCCTCCTCGCATGATCCTGCTGAAAACAGCTGGTTTCATCTCAAGCACGCATGTATTATGAACACACGTTTTTATGTAGCCAGTCGCCGACATTCAAAAAATATGCGGTTATAGTTCACAACTTTTGCGAAGTAGGCCTAGCCTACTGGGAAACGCTGGCTGGCAAGCAAGCTGCTGGCAGATATTACAGATAGGCTATTATAACTTAGACAGATATTTTCTTCCCTAGGCTAGGCCAGCAACACACGCTGGAAAGATGCAAACAGATCAACTTAACATATACAGTATTTCCTCCTAATTGCGAAGCACTGCACATAATTTGACCAGCAGTCTTTGCGTCCATAGTTTGTGAAACGATGCTGCGTCCGAGCAACGATTTTAGATGCCAAGCGCAACTCCAAAAAGGAGAACAAATGAGCGTCCGGCTTGAGGCTGCGCCGGACGCCGGACAGGGCTTTTAAAATCCATATGTCCGGCCTAAATTCGAACGTATGGCCAACCTATCGCTCTTTCTTTCTCTTGCTCATTCTACCGTAGGCTTCCTCATTCCACGTCCTGTGCAGTTAATGTGTACAACCTTTTGTTTTTCAGTTATTAATCAGAAAAGCGTGACTGAATGGATACATTTATGTCTGTGGTTGCCTAGCAACAATAAACAAATAATAATAATAAAATCAATCCCTTGAATCTTTGGTGTGGATCACTAAGAGCTCACTTGTTAAAGCATGGGGTTTCCCTGTTATTATTAAAAAACATTTTGACAGAATATGAGATACTGCATACTGCAGGCTCTGCTTTACTATCTATACTGAAGTACCGTTGCAGAGCAGTGTGTCACTTTAGCCACTAGGGGCACCCATCAGGACCTGATCGCGAGGCTATGAACCGTAAATTTACATTTAGACTGGGTGGGATTCTTACATAATACCCAATAGGAGTCTTCTACCAACCCTCTCATTAGAATTTGCATAATAGCCGTTTCAGGCACTAGTTAACTAGTGAGCTGCTTCACTGCCACACATGCAAACTAGTGAGACTTCAATTGTTCCACTAGTTAACTAGTGGACAAAAACAGTCAGCTTGTTTGTGTTTTTAGGTGTAACTAGTTAACTAGTGAACAAAATATGCATGCCACTAGTAAACTAGTAAGGCCCACAACACCCTCACTAGTAAACTAGTGGGTAACAAATCTCACTAGTTAACTAGTGGGGCTGAAATGGCCTTCACTAGTTAACTAGTGGGCATTTTGGGGCACACTAGTAAACTAGTGACACATTTTGCACCTCACTAGTTAACTAGTCGATTGGAAATTGACATCACTAGTTCACTAGTGGGTGTTTTGGTGCACACTAGTAAACTAGTGACACTTTTTAGACCTCACTAGTTAACTAGTGGGCATTTGTGTCTTCACTAGAGCAGTTCTGCCTTCACTAGTTTACATGTAAGTGTCACACTGAAGCCACTAGTTTACTAGCTAGAGTTCCTTTGGCCAGCATGTTAACTTGTGTGCCACATGCAAATGTCCAAATAGAACATGACAACCAATCACAGTGCAGTATTTCACAAAGTCCCACACATAGGGAGCCAATAGAAAGCCTCAATTTCCAGAATTCTCCGCCTCCTAATTTGAATTCTGCGCCACTAGTTGACTGCGAAGTGCTGCGAGAGTAGGACGTTAAAGCTGCTACATTTTGAATAATGCTAGCAGCGTCAGTCTGTGATTGTATCATTCTGCACAATCAAGTCATGGAAACTTTTAAGTGTTTTCTTGAAGTTAGTGGTTAGCTTTGGTTTGTAACGTTAACATTCGTTTCGTTGACCGCTCCGGTTTTCTTCTTGTTCTTATTCTGTCAATCCTGGGCTTAGAGATCCCGTTCTTTTTTGAAGTGTTTCCCCACTGCTATATAGATTTTCATATGTAGATCATTTGATGATGTTAAGGCGAGACACTACAGGAGAATAGGGTAAAATTTTTAAATAATAGATATCACCATGAAACTTCCTCAGTTGATTACGTACTCAAGTATGAATAAAAAATGTATTGCAAGTTTTTGAAATTTGTATGTTTAATTATGCAAATTAAGCATTATCTAATTAAATATGCGTGATTTTGCATATATTTTCGGTAGATAGATCTGAACATATGATAAAGCCAGGTTATTTTTTTTTTTTTTTCATTTTGTTAACACACAATAGGAAAACAAAATTACAGAGGGATTTCAATTTTAATATGGGGCAGCATGGGGCATAAGCTAACTGCTAACTGCTGGCTAATTTGTTTTGTGTTTGGGATGGGGCCTAAGATAATGGGCTAAGCTAACTGGCTAATTTGTTTTGTGTTTGTGATGGGCTGTGCCTAGGGTGATGGTACTTGGCTAAGGTTCTTTATGGTTTATGGTTCAGTCCACATCAACGGGACGGACCGACCTAGCCAACTTAGACCATGCCTGGGCTGGTTAAGAGTATTTTGAGTATTGGATATTTCAATGTGGTAATATGGTGGTAGCATGGAGGGGAGTGTCTCCAGGACGCTGGTTTCACTGTTAAGCCTTCATGAGGTGTCGTGGGCCTAACTTAACGAAACATCAGTGAATGAGGGTGCCCACTTGATAACCCCAATGACATGCCGCATACTATATAGGCTACTGCTGTTGGATAGGCCATTTGCATTGTGCTTGTGACCATTTGTTGGCGGATTTGTGGGTAGTGTGCTTTTTAAAGTTAAACTTGAGCAGGGGCTTCTGAATGTGTTTTACCTTGGATTTTGGCACAAGGGATTTTAACATCTAATCCTGTGTATTAATGTAATCAGGATATCTGCTTTCATTATGTAGGTAATCAAAATATACTGTCCATAGCCTTAAAAAAATCAATTTTCGCCATGTTTTTTTATTAAAATGTCACATAAATCAGGCCAGGAATGATTTATTAACAAATCCCTCTGTAAATATCTTCAGAATACTGCTAAGTGTATAACTGGAAAGTTTGGTGTACATAGGTGCTACATAGGCTGAGATGTATCTACCGGAGAATGACAAAAAACTCATTTTTGAGAAAACGCCATTTAAAGATTTAAATAAGGGATTTTAATAAATTTTTATTGGAAACAATTGCTCAAAAACAGAATAAATGCTCAGGCCCTTAGTAATAATAATATGGAATGTCTCAAGCTCATAGAAATTGATTATTTAATAACATGGCAGGCATATAAGGCCTACAACTACAGTAACTCAGTGACATAACATTGGCGTGTCATACAGAAAGTTGCCCACAAAACCCACGCCAGTTGAATGGACACAGAACAACAATAGTAGATGTCACATCTTTCTAAATGTCCATTCCAGCACCATATGTTGTTCCCTCTGACATCTCTTGCTGGTGCCTTGCCACTTTCTTGGCTGTGCTAACTAATTTGCGTTTGCGTTTCGCACTTTTGGACTGAATGGCATTTGCTTTTGACACCCTGAGCAGGTCTGCCTGCTTGATGTTGTTCACGGTTATTAGTGTGCTCTCCAGCCATAAGTTTGCCATCACATTAAGCATAGCTGAGGCACCCTCATTAAAAGAGGAGATGGCCATGCTTGCTGCTGCCTCAACCCTGTTCTTGCCTACAAAAACAGTTTTTGGGCATCGGGCCCATATAACAGAATTGAGGCACTCGTTTGCATTTTGTGTGCCCCCATGCTGCATTTTTTGCAGCAAGCTGTCGCTAGACATGCGGTGGTAGATGGGGAGAAGTTTCTCGCCCACCTCTCGGGAAAGGTAATTTTTAGCATGTCGTGTGTGGCTTTCGGGGGTCTCACCATTGTCTTCCGCCCTCCGATACCAACTCCATGTTGGATTACACCTAGTGTGTAATGGTGTTTCGTCCGTTGACATACTGTGGAGAAGGCCTGCCCATATTTCGGCTTTCATTGTATCAATTGACCCCTGATTATTTAAAATTGCCCCCCTGTAATAATTTTGTAGTGTTTTACATTTGTTTGCCGTCAGGTTCCCCAAACCCTTGCCTCCCAATTTGCGCTCTGCACTAAATTTTCTGAGCGCTGTACCCATTCGTTTGTGAGCATGGTTTATACACTCCAACTTAATAATTTCATGCCCAGGGTATGGATTTAGTGATAGCACTTCCTTAAAAGCAGCGCTATCTCCATCTGAGAGCATCTCAGTATACCGCAGCTGGTGGCGACCGACTGATCTGGCCCACATCCACATCTCCACGCCCTTTAAAAACGACTTCCACCCTGTTACCCGTTGGAGCTTCTTTTCTTTTGCCCAATTGCTTTTTTGCATGCAACACGCTTTCATCCATTGTCCACTCAGCCACACACTCACGTTACACTACTGACTCTGCTGACTTCCACACTCTACGGTTTAGTCTGTCTACTTGCGTTACCGTTATAATAAATTACTTATTATTTTGGCTTTAATCTCTGCGTCCTTCATCTTTTGCCATGGCCTTTGAGCCGGGTCATGACATAACACATAAGAAAGGGTGTGTTTTTTGACGCACTTTGCGTCAATCGGGTTCTAAGGGTTAAGACATTGCACTGACGCTGTATTTGTTGTAGGCTATTCATGGACTGCTGCTGTTCTGTTCCATTCCGCTGCTTGGCGTGTTCTAGCCTAGCTTGCCTCTGCTAAGGCCCTGTAGTTTCCTCAGTGTGCAACAGATTGTTGCCGACTATCGTCAGCCGAAGGGTGTCCGCTATCTGTGGGTGCTTGGGCTTCAATTTGTTTGGTTGCGTTGCATGTGTGTGTGTCTCTGTGTGTGTGTGTGTGTTTGTGTGTGAGAACAAGCATGTACGTGTATGTGTGTGTATTCTGTCGCTTTTGTTTTGTTTAGTCAATGTTAGTGTTTAACTGCTTGTGTTTGTTTAGTTATTGTGCTGTCTGCATGCTGGCTCCGCTTTGCTGGTGGCTACGCTTGGGTAAATGTGTATACGCCATTTGGTGCTAAATCCTTTGCTTGTGCGCTGTGGTGTTTCTTATATGTTTCTTTGGTTTGCTGTGGCTTTTGGTTTGCTTATAATTTCTGTACTTCTTATTGTTTTGTTTTGTAATTTCCGTTTATTGATCCCTTGAAGTACGGGATAGTGCCCCAACTGATTTGTGATGTAAGCTCAACCCAGTTAGCCTGTCAGCCTGTTGTCTCTATGTGTTGCATAGCCTAACCCGTGGAGAATGTAGTGGGCCCACTGTTAGTACCATTTTACTGTTAACTGCTAAATTATTGAGAAAAATAAAATTAAACTTTGTATGGATTATAATTCTGCCGCCGCCTGTCCTTCAGACTGCCTGTCCTGCCTAATCTTCTAAAGGTAGTAACAATAGAGTTTTGATGCTCAGTTCTCTGTCCTGTCACATAGAGGAAGGTATTTTTTGCCCTAAAATGCATAAAAACATGCAAGTTCAAAATCCCGTCGGTAGCCACAATACATCTCTGTTTCATATTTGCCTAGGCTACTAGTCTACAATAAATGAATTGAACAAACTCAACTGACAACAGGTAAATCTACTGATTCGGTCATTGAGACTCTATGAATACAGTACAACAAACTTTCTGTCTTTTTGAAGTTTATTTTTGTATTCCGGGGAACAGTAGCCTTTTTTCTCATTATTTGAAAGTATAGCGTATGAGTGTAGGTGGCCTGCATCTGAGCGAGTGGTAATGTTGCTGAGTGTTTTCACAGGTAGGGCACAGGAGGCATACACTGCGTTGGCAATTGAGGATTGCAGGGATTACAACAAGGTAAAAACTGCGGTGCTGAAAGCTTTTGAACGATTAAGAACTTGGTGTAAGAGGGACAAACAATGCTATGTGGAGTTGGCTAGGGAACTCTTCCCATTTTGATCGTTGGTGTGCATCATTAAATGTTTGATGAATTGAGGGAGGTAATTGTTGTGGAACAATTTAAAAATGTCGTGCCTGACCGTATTGCCACCTACCTAAATGAGAATAAGGCCAAGACTATGTCTGAGGCTGCAGTGTGGGCAGATGAGTTAAGTTTGACTCATAAGATTTATCAGAAGGATTATCATATGGGTGCAGATTTTGACCGAAGAGAGTATTCTGATGCGCAACGTCCGGGCAGATTTCATGTGCTGTCTCATTCGAAGGGGTTAAAGAGTGTCGCCCGTACTAGAGGGGTTCCCAATAACAATTCCGCTTGTCACTACTGCTTTGAAGAGGGTCACTGGAAGGGGTAGTGCCCTGTTCTTAGGCAAAAGTATTGTAGATATGGACCGGACAATTCTCCAGCGTCTGCGTTGTTGGTTAATACAGTGTCCCAGATAGCAATTTCCTTTGGGCCGGATCCGCATAAAAGCCTTTAGATCCGCCTGTAGCGGACATACAGTATCTGACTGTGGGCCAGATCTGCTCCTGATAGAGGTTTCAGCTCTGCTAGTAATGCTGTTTTATCACCGGTTTACAGATTTGTCCCAGGTCCGATTTCCGCAACTCAACTGGAAGTCAGGAGATGCGTTTAAAATACAAAACACTGATTTGGCCCAAACCTGGATTACGGATATTAGCCGAAGGACCATTTTTTCACAGCAGACCCAGGTGGTAATGGCATTGATTAAGGTGCTGATTCTGCTAAATTGACTGTCCTTTCCCTACTTCATTGTCAACTGGCTGCTAAAGGAAAAAAAAGGTATTTTGGAATGGCACAAATTTAGAAACCATGGGGGTGCACCATGTTCCCATGGCCACTTCATTTCTACAGTAAGGCTGGAAAAGCTCAATATTGATCATATGCTCGTTTCATTATTTGTATTATTACCTAGCAGTGGTAAAAGTAGTCAATTGTTGTTTGTGTCAGATCTAACAGTGTTATGAGACAACCCCATATTCTTGCCACGCATGCAAGTCCAAGCAGTAACGTTAATCAAGGATCTTTGGTTTGCTCACTATCAATCTTTCGACATGATTTGCCCGCCTGCGGTTGGACTAGGACGCAGCCCAACTTTTCAAGGTAGGCTATCTGCTTTTTTATCTCTGTTGGTTTATTCAGAGACAACAACAAGCAGCCGAGTGATTGCTAACTTTACTGTAAGGTTATATGCTATTATTTTCCAGCAATATACTAGCTTAGCTTGAGCAAAACACCCATCACAATAACTATTTTGGAAAAACAGTGATAATGCTAACAGGATAACTGATGATAAAAAACTAGTGTAATTGTGACTTAGCCTATTTTCAAAAAGGAATAAATGGCTAATGTTTATTTTGTGTTGTTTCAGATTGACCACGGAGATGACTGAGGAAGACAGCCTGAATATCGATGGGAACAGTGGAATTAACACGACTTAAACTTTTTCTGGGATTGCACTTCTACAGCCAGGTTGTTGAATAAAAAATAATAAGACACTTATGTGTAAAGTCCCCTCCCCCCCATTGTCTTTGTAGCCTAGCTTATGTTTATTAGTTGAGCTGTTGGGAAAACTTAACAAACTTTAGCCTGGATGAACCTATAACGAACCTGTTAGCAAATGTGTAGCAAACAGACAGTTCCGTCCCAGTGTATGTTTGCTATCTGGGTCATCAGGTGGAAAGGACAGATAGAGCTGTGTGTCGTCTGCATAGCAGTGGTATGAAAAGCCATGCGAACGGATAATCTGTCCCAAGGACGTGGTGTAGATAGCAAAGAGAATGGGGCCAAGCACTGAGCCCTGGGGGACCCCTGTGGTGAGATGGTGAGGTGCAGATAGCTGTCCAAGCCATGATACGTTGAACGAGCATCCTGTGAGGTAGGATTCAAACCAGGAGAGAGCAGAACCGGAGATTCACATGTTAGAGAGTATAGAGAGAAGGATGCAGTGATTAACTGTGCCAAAGGCAGCCGAAAAGTCAAGCAGAATGAGTACTGATGACCGAGTGGTCGCCCTGGCTTCTTTTAAGGCTTCTGTTACAGACAGCAAAGCCGTTTCGGTAGAGTGGCCGCTTTTGAACCCAGACTGATTTGGATCCAGAAGGTTGTTCTGTGAAAGGAAGTCAGAGACCTGTTTGGAGACTGCTAGTTCAATGCCTTTGGATAGGAAAGTCAGGAGTGAGACAGGGCAGTAGTTCTCGACTTAAGCAGGGTTGAGAGAAGTTTTCTTAAGTAACGGTGTTACCCGGGCCATTTTGAACGCTGTTGGAAATGTGCCAGAGGTTAGCGAGGCATTGATCATATGTGTGATAGCTGGTGCGATGGTCGGGCTGATGGACTGAAGTAGATATAGGGTCTAGGGAGCATGTGGTAGGATGGCTACATGTCAGGAGTCTAGATACTTCACTCTCGGAGAGAGGCGCGAATGCTGAAAAAGATGTTCCAGCAGCCCCTAGAGGTTGTAGGAGTGCGGTATCTGAGTCAGATGCATTGTGTGGGCATGTAGAGAATTGACTGCTGATTGCCGCCACTTTGTTTGTAAAAAATGAAGCGAGGGTATCCGCAGAAAGGCTGGATAGAGGAGGAGGCAGCTGAGGGTTCAGTAGCGATTTGAAGGTTGAGAAAAGTTTTCGAGTGTCTGTAGCGCTGTTGATTTTGTCATTGTAGAAAGCCGTCTTAGCAGCAGTGATGCTGGCTGAGAAGGAGGTTAGGAGTGTCTGGTAGTTTTTGAGGTCATCAGTTAGTTTGGATTTGTGCGGTATCTGAGTCTGATGTCTTTTGTGGGCATGAAGAGAATTGACTGCTGATTGCCGCCACTTTGTTTGTAAAAAATGAGGCAAGGGTATCCGCAGTAAGGCTGGATGGAGGAGAAGGCAGCTGAGACACTTGACAGTACAACGAACATCTCCATCAGTGAAACATTTATAACATGGTGTGCAGGTGTGTGTGTGTGTGTGTGTGTGTGTGTGTGTGTGTGTGTGTGTGAGTGTAAGTGAGAGAGAGAGAGTGAGAGAGGGAGAGAGAGAGATGGAGAGTGTGTGTGTATATGCGTGTGCACATGTGTGAGTAAGAGTGTAGTGCGTATGTGTGAGTGTGTAGAGAGTATGTGTGTGCATGCGTGTATGTGTGTTAGAGAGGGCATGTGTGAGTGTGTGTGTTTGTAGAATTGCATGCATACACTGACATGAATAACTTTCATAAATCCTTTAAGCTGATGACTTACTTTGCATCAGGTGTGACTGTTCCAGTGCTGAAAGTGGGCAGATCAGCACCCTTGGACTGGTCACTCCTCATGGACACACAGCTGGGCACTGGAGACGGAGGTCTGTGTGTCTGTGGTCTGGTTACATAAGGAGACACAAGAAACTAGTCAACATAGACTCACTTATTTGTGGGATGGTTCAAATTATTTTTATAAATGTATTTTACCATTTCCAACAGTGAAAAATAAATCTCTTTGTGTCTATATCTCTCTCAAAAATACACACACCAACATAAAAACACACTTAAACACACAAATCATTACACATGCAAGCTAACACACAAACACAGAGAGAGACACACACACACACACACACGTGATTGGATGTGACGGGCGAACGCTTCTATCAATTGTTACAGAAATAAATGAAGTGACAAGGCATGGTCTGAAGATGGTCTGTGCCAATTTTGGTGAAGATCAGATGAAATTTGTGACCTGTGCGAAATTGTTGGTGTTTTTGATCAAATCAAATATGGCGGCCGAATAAATTATATTTATGTGACAAGTTGCCCTCAGTTGACCTAAGGACCTTTCAAAGTATTACCAGACACCACTAGTACAATTTAATTCTAAGCACAGGCCAAAAGGCATGTTTGTGAATTACAGCGCCCCCTAGAGGTCAAAGGTCACCAAATTTCTTGAGGGTCCTCCTGATGGGGTCATGAGTCAATATGTTTGGTTTTGATACATGCAAGGGTTGCTGAGATATGAGCTCACTTCCTGTTTGGCGGCTTCGCCGCAGATTTTGATTGGCTTTTACGGGCGAACTGTAATACTTCCGAAGACAAAAAGTGATAACTTTTGTGAGGCTTGGTCTGAAGATGATCTGTGTCAAATTTGGTGGGAATCAGAGAAAGTATGTGACCCCTGATACATGTTTTTGATGAAATCCAAAATGGCGGAAAATCCATTATGGCGGAAAATGACGTCATAGGGTGCGTTGAACTCGGCTTGGTCCAAGGATTCCAACAGCACCTGACTTTTGAAAATCGGACCAACAGGTCAAAACTTACGTGCATGAACGCACGTCCAACTTTGGCCTGTTGGTGGCTCTAGAGGGTTCGAGTTGCCGACATGAAACTTGGTGACATGAATCATGGGACCGTCCCCAATCAGTGTGCCAAATTTCCCAACTTTTTACCATATGGTTCTATGGGCTGCCATAGACTCCCATTGTATATAATAATAATAATAGGAAAACGTAGAAACACAATGAGGTCCTCGCAGCTTCGCTGCTTGGCCCCCAATAAAAAATAGCAATGATAAAATACATGATCCCACCACTTTGGACATTCTATGCACTTTAAGGACAGTTTCTTGGCTGTCCATCATTGCGCTTCAACTTAATTCTGAATGTGGTGTGTGCGTCAATAATAACACTCCGTGTGAAACAATGGTCCCTGAGCTGGGCAGGCCACATAATGCTGATAGGAATGAAACGAAGCCACGAGGCAGAGAATTTTCCTCAATATTTTTTGTAATCAAATTATTCGAGTTACTCAAGTAATCGTTTCAGCCCTAACTCACACACAAACACACAGACACACACACACACACTGCAGATTCTCGACTACTGTGACCTGCTGCTTCCATCACATTTGCATGAACAACACTTCTGTGCATCTGTGAATCTGTGTGTGTGAATCTACTGTGTGTGTGTGTGTGTGTGTGAATCTATGTCTGTTTGTGTGTGTGTGTGTGTGTATCTATGTCTGTTTGTGTGTGTGTGTGTGTATCTATTAGGGGTGTAACGGTTCATGTATTCGTATTGAACCGAAACGGTACGGGCGTCACGGTTCGGTGCATGAATTTACACGGAGAATACACGGTATAAAAATACATAAAACTCGTGTGCGGATTAATTAATGTCATGCGCAATTACTGTTAAGTAGCGAGAGTTACGGGAGTTCTTTAGCGACACCTAACGCTTATCTGTAGCCTCGCCTTAGCTCTGAAGCTCTGATTGGCGCCTATGTTTTTTTTTTGTCAGGTCGTCAGTCGAGTCCGTCAGTCATTAGCAGCACTAAGGTTAGACCCACAAGAGTTAGAGGATCCGCTAGTCTATTTAAGATCGCAAGTTTGAGAACTTCAGTTACAGTAATGTTAGTACAGGCGAAAGAGTGGTGGATAAGATGAAACTGTGTGTCAGCGTTGTTCAGCAGTTATTGGGTATGTGAGTGGAAAAAATGCTACACATATTCGAAGCCATCACCCAGATGATGTAGGCTACCAATCACTGAAACGAGGGGAAAAAAACTTCCCCTGCGCTTCAGCAGCCTTTGGATACACATACAAATAGGGCCAAAACCTATGGCTTAAATTAAATGATTTTCGTAATGACAGAAAGCTATGTAAATCGCGTGGTAAATACCTTTAGGTTGGGGTAACTTGTAACTTCTCACATGAGGAGCTGGTAGTGTTAAGTGCATAGACAGTAAAATAAAGTGACAACGCTAACCAGGCTAATAAACAAACCATGCTAGTACGGTGAGTTAACGTCAAAGGGCAAAGTCACGTGACTTCTAGTTGTAGTCTGTAAAGGAGCAATTTCGTTTTTAAAAAAAAGGCAAAATAGTGTGATATTTTCACAGTTAGTAGGCTAGATTATTACTTTACACACAATGAAAAATATTGAGGCAAATTGTAGACCCTTCCATATACAACTAAACACAGATGTTGAAGGTCTTGCTTAAGTGGATTTTTAAAAATCATTTTTCTATGTAATTTGCACTTTCAGAAATAAGAGATGCTGTAGGCCTATTTTCAGTTTTATAGCTGATTGTCTTATTTTGTTTACAAGTTACAGATGGAGTCTGGGTACTTATTGTACTGTTTAGCCTACATCTTACACACTTCAGGCTGTTGCAGATAGCTCAGGGAAGAGACTGTATGACACTAGGTGGTACAGCCTGAGACATGCACAATAAAAAAAATGCTTTCTGCATTTTTGTTTTGCTTTTCCCTCCATTGTACCGAACTCGTACCGAACCGTGATGTCCGAACCGAGGTATGAACCGAACCGTGACTTCTGTGTACCGTTACACCCCTAGTATCTATGTCTGTTTGTGTGTGTGTGTGTGTGTGTGTGTGTGTGTGTGTGTGTGTGTGTGTGTGTGTGTGTTCTGTACTCACCCTGAATTGGCCGGTGTTGATGTATTGTTCATGTTTACATGTGTGACCACAACAGCTATAGACTCTGGTCTACTGTGACGTTCTGCCTCCTCAGCCTCTTGACTTATTCTGGAACTTGTGTCTCACTATGCCTGTAGATGACCACTAGCAGTGTTTTATTATGATATACTTTTTCACTGATTTTATGTGACTTTTATTTTGACATCACGCTATCTGCATGATGAACTAATCTCTTACGCTCACACTCGTTCAAAGAAAAACACAAGAAGGCACGTTACAAGTCTAGAGCCAGAGATCGGAAAATATTACTATAACCTTTAACTAAAGTGTTCCTTGAAGTGTTATACCACTTTGCAGCATTCCTGGTCACCCTTTTGAGTCAATGCTTGATCTGCTTTGGCAGTAATAATTTAAGAACATTTATGAAGTTGCTAGCTAAGTAGTTAAGTTAATGGCGGTAGCCTTCCCTGGATCACCACTCTTTAACCCTTAAAGGTGTAGGTTTTTGAACATTCCGCAACAATTGAAGGTTCTAAAATTCTATGTTGAATTCAATGAACCCAGATATTCTTTAGAACGTTCATTTCCCAACATTCCCATCACACCGGTGTGACGGTACTCCTTTAAGGGTTAAAGACCCTAACCCTAACCCTAGGTTATACCCACTTAAAAAGCATCACCATCTCAGTATACCCACTTAAAATAGACTAAGATACATTTGGGGTTGATCACAGTATAGCCTACCCACTACAGCTAACTACTAGCCTGCATCACAGTAGCCTAGATCCAGCTACATACAGTATATCTACTAGCCTACTAGACTACACCACTGCTGCCAAGTGACTTGCCTAAAAGGATGAGGCTGAAGTTAGCACCACTTTCGTTTCCGCGGGGGAAGACCACTTTCAGATCGCGGGGGAGTTAAGTTTCCGTTCCACCTTAAATAATGCAATTTTCTACCTCGTCCACAAGGGGCCAGTGTTGACCGCAAATCCGCGATAACACAGGCATGTGCCTGTTGCAGATGAACAGGCATTGTTCACAGACGTTCAAAAGCCTGTATATCTTTTTTCTGTTGACTCCACTGCAGAATGTTTTGAGAAATGTTGCCTTTTGTGTTCTATTAAATAATTTGGAAATTTAGAGAGGGGGGGGGGGGGGGGGGTTATGTAGAGGGTGGCAGATTATGTAGTTTTTTCTTTATTTTCTGTGCTGGATCTTTTGATACATGTTGTGTTATGTTTTTTTCTATTCAATAATTTTGTTCATTTTACACTGGGGGGGGGGTATGTAGTTGGTAGCAGATTTTGAAGTTTTTCTACAGTAAATGTATTCCCTTCGGCCTACATGTCATTTTGCATCGGACTTTTCAACACATTCTGAAACTACACTCTCTCCTCTTTCCAATGACACCCCACTTGTGAAATTCTATGGTTGAAAATGCCCTTTTTTGCCCCTCTGAAAATACAGTATATATTTTGTGAAATTGCAGAATTTCAACACTTGAACAGGGACAGATAGCCCATGAAGGATTTTGCAATGGATATTTCACCACATTCTATAACTACACTTCCTCCCCTTTCCAATGACACCCCACTTGTGAAATTCTATGGTTGAAAACTGGATATTTAGCCCCTCTGAAAATATAATATGTATTTGTGAAATTGCAGAATTTCAGCACTAGAACAGCGACTGATGTCCCATGAAGGATTTTGCAAGGGGTCTTTCACCACTTTCTGAAACTACACTCTCTCCTCTTTCCAATGACACCACACTTGTGAAATTCTATTGTGGAAAATGCCCTTTTTTGCCCTTTGAATATATAGTATGTATTTGTGAAATTGATGAATTTCAGCACTTGAACAGCCATACTCATCTCAGGAAGGATTTTGCAAGGGATGTTTCACCACATTCTGAAACTGGGTGCATGACAAATAAGCCTGAAAAAAGGAATTTTTAAAAACTTCAAATATCATCCCTAAAAAGTGTTTATATGTGTTGCTGTATCTCTAAACTTGACTAATATACATTTTTTTCAAAAAAAAAAAGTGAAATATATATTTATATGTGAATTTGTCATGTTAGTGCCTAAAATTGTCATATGGTGTGACGTGACAATAATTTGAAATAAAATGAAAATTAGATACTTTTTTCTACTTTAATTTATGTTACTGTACATTTTAATCATGTTTGCTTTGATTTTCCTTGTTTGCAACATTTCCTTGTGAATATTTAGAAGAAAAACCTAACATTTAACAAGTTATTTTGTCAAGGTGGAGAATGCTCCTAAGTGTAACCAGATATTTTAGCTTAATTCTGATATTTCTTGTAAGAACTCACTCAAAATTCTTGAGGTTCTTGCAGATACCATTTCCTTTGTGTGCTATTGATGTTTTAATGATTTTTCAATTATAAAGTCTTTTTTTGTGACATTATTTAATGTCACACCAAATGACATGGTGTCACGCCATACGATGAACTGCACCACTCCACCATGTGTCAGAGCAAAACAGGGTTTTTAATGACTATAAAATCATTAACAATGAATTTTGAAGTCACTGTATGAATGGTGTATGCGTGTAACAGCAAAATAGATGAAAGTTTAGTATTTATTTTTTAAACTTACATCGCATGGTAACATAAAGAAAAAAGTATGAGAAATATGAATTGTACAGATACATTTTTTCCCAATTATCACAGATTTAACAAAAAACATATAATATCTGAATTTAAAACATGTTTTTACAAGAACTTTTATATAAAAATGCAATTTGGTCATAGGGTGTGACAGAAATGTCATATAGTGTGACTTTTTTTTGTGTGAAAAAAGCTGTCACACCATATGATACAGCATCACACTATATGACATTTTGACAGTTAAGCTAATTTTCTAGACAGTTAAATACAGCTAACTATTATTGAGCATGCAACTGACCACATGGCAGTAGTGCTTTTTAAGAATTCATGAAGAATATTTGTGAAAAAAAGCTACTTTTTAGGCAAATGATGTCACACCATAAGACACTAAAATTTGGCCACGATTGATGATGTCCAATTCAAAGCTTTTTATATAAAAATCTAAAAAGCAGAACTCCCCTCATGACCATGCCAATTACTCCTGACATTCTATTGTTACTTCCTGGTTAAGCAGGGTCCTCTTCACAATAATAATGTCCAAATGAATGCCCGGTCAAAATATACAATATAGTGTCACGCCATATGACAACCATTTTATGGACAAAATATATTTGATTATAACTTAGTTGGACAGCATGCATAAACATCAAAACTTTCTGTGGTTGTAAAAAACATCCAATTATTTTATATGCATGGTAAAACTTTAAAGTAATTATACTTTTTATGGATATACGCGCTTTTTAGGAAGTTCGCACACATGGTGGACAGTCACACCATATGACATTTTTTATGTTTGGATGATTATTTTAAGTCAAAAGTTAAATACAAATCCAATAAATTTAATATGACAGAACTTGAATCTACCAGACCTACAACATTTCCATATCAATTCTTAACAATTGCCATTTTTTATAAGTGTGTGACACATGGACAGTCTGAATTCTGCTATTTGTCATCTACCCAACTACACCCTCTCATCTTTCCAATGACACCCCCTATATGAAATTCTATCGTTAAGAATGGCCCTTGAAAATAAAATGTATTTGAGAAATTTATTATTTTCAGCACTAGATTTGGTCTAGACTTCCCATTTGTCATGGGAAATTTATTTTGGCCTATTTTTCTGATTATACATTTTCAGCACTACATTTGGTCCCTATCACTTAAAAGTCATTTGCCACATTTCTGTCATTTTTGGGGCCATTAGTGTTTCTACCTTGTCTTATTGGGGGGCAAGCATTGAAGCTGCGTAGGGACCCTATAGGGCTAGTAGGATTTGTTATTATGCTTCTTTCTAGTGCCATGGGAGTCCATGGCAGCACATACAAATGTACATAGTAAAATGCTCAAACTTTGCACACTTATTCTACTCAGGCCACTTTTCACACCTATATGTATCTCCACAATTGGAGATACATATAGGAAGAAACCTTGAGTGGATACAAGACTCAAGGGCCTGACCCATCTGCCTAGGGTCAGTTACAGGGCAGTAAAGTCTGTACTGTATACATAATAAATGAATAGGTTAGTTAGGTGTACAGAATAGAACACAACAACCTGAGGTATGTTACAAAGAGTTAAAATGGTTACATAACCAGTACGATGTATGCATGAATCCTATTTAGTGTCAGGAAATTCAAATAGTCCAATGTAGGGCATGTATTGTCCATAGGGATTAGGAATTGTCATATGTCAAGTACTGGGTAGCTAGGCTGCACGGGCCAGGAATCCAGACAAGGGGACTGCTATAGGCAATGGTAAGTGTTACGGCCAGCTCGTTCCCAGACCGAAACATAAAGAGGGACACGGACAACAAGGTTCAAACCAAATATATTAATTTATTAAAGTAAAGCACAAGGTTACCAATAGCAAAATGTCTAGGGGGAAATGAATGGGAGTGGTGGCGTGCGTGTATGAGTGTATGGATGTATGGATGCAAAGAAGCTAGTGAAGTAGGCCTAAAGACAAAGAAAGAGAAAGAGATGTAGAGTTAAAAATGAGGGGAGAGAGCAAAGTGTGAGAGAATCAAAGTGAGTGCCTGCAAGAAGTAAGAAAAATGCCTTATCAGAAAGATAGGGAACCCCTAATATAGCCCCACCCTAACCATAGGTGTAATCAATGAGGGTATTAGCCCAACCAGGCCCAGCCCTGCCCGTGCACTGACAGGAGAAGGCCTGAAGGGGCACAGGGTCATCACATAGGGCAGTCATCATAGGGATGGGACATCAGGTGCGATGAGGGCCAAACACAAGGATGGCTGATGACTGGTAATAGTTTCTCACAAGTGAGGTAAGAGGGAAGAAAGAGAGATAAATAGTAGGTATAACTATAAGTCATGATGGTTAGTATTAATAAGTATATCAATGGTATTATATAGTGTTATACTATATATATTATATAGAGACAAAAGGCAAGAGAGGGAGAGAAGAGGGAGTTGAACTTGCCTAGGAGAGAAGAGGGAGTTGAATGGCAAGACAAAGACAAGAGGTAAGAGGGGGAGTTGAGAGAGAGAAAGAAGCAGAGTTGTACGGCGTGACACATGAAAAGTACATGACAGCGCTATGCTACAGCAGCATACCTAAGGCATGGTGAAGGGTAGTCAATTGCCACCATGACACGCATGACTAGAGCGCCAGTCACATGAGGACACAGCAGAGGTGGTCCATTCCAATAAAAACCCGGAAGTTCCACACTACACCATACCTAACTATGGGAGGCACTAAAGATGTATGTTTTAAGTCTAGACTTGGAAATAGGGAGGGTGTCTGCTAATAAAATTGATGGAGAGAGTTACTTCCAGAGGAGGGGTGCGCTGTAGCAGAAAGCTCTGCCTCTACTGTTGGGATTACAAGAAGTCTAGTATTCTGTGATCGTAGCAGTCTAGGTGGGTAATATGGTACTAAAAGATCTTTAATATAGGTGCCCAGCCATTTATGGCTTTGTATGTTAGAAGTAATATTTTTAAGTCAATGAGACTTTTAACAGGTAGCCAGTGTAAAGATGCTAGGATGGGGGAATTGTGTTCATATTTTTTGTGAGTGCTTCAGTGTTGACTGAACAGTCCAGTGTATTGTACAGATGTATCCCCAGATACTTGTAAGTGCTTACCACCTCCACATTGACCCCCTCAATGGTAACTGGGAGCAGAGCGGGCTTAGACCTCCGGACATTGCACAAAGTCCTTCACCAGGCTCCTATATTCCTCCTCCTGCACATCCCTGATACACCGCACAATTGCAGTATTGTCTGAAAATTTCTGCATGTGGCATGACTTTGTTGTAGCAGAAGTCAGACATGTACAGGTTGAAAAGGACTGAAGAGAGCACTGCTCCCTGTGGAGCTCCAGTGCTGTTGATCACGGTGTCGGAGAGGCAGTTCTTCAGTCTGACGAATTGTGGCCGCTCTATCAGGTAGTCTGCAATCCAGGATACCAGATGAGCATCCACAATCATCTGCAGGAGTTTTTCACCCAGTCTGAGGGGTTGGATGGTGTTAAAAGCACTGGAGAAGTCAAGGAACATGATACTCACAGCACTCTTCCCCTTGTCCAGAGGGGGGATGAGGGGTATTTGGTGGCTGTAGACTGGTGGCTTGTGAACAGCGTTAGTGTAGTCCAGGGGTCTCCAACCTTTTTGGGAATGAGGGCTACCTGAAGACCCGAAATCATATGGAGGGCTACTCATTTAAAACAAACATACCCTCACCCCTTTTTTGCGAGGGTAGTCCTCCTAAATAATAGGCCTATGTGATTTTTACTTTTAAATGATCATTATTTGTGCAGGCCTATACGTCTTTATATATTAAGCAACTGTATTTTCAAATTTAATATCAATAACCTATGCAACACTACCAACATTTTTGTTCAGTTTGTTCATTTCAAAGTTTGCATGGGGAATCTAATCTATTTTTTTTTTTTTTTTTTACAAAAAAACTTTCTTTTTGTGCAATTAATAATTTGGGTTACAATTTGTACCCAATTTATACCAACCCACCATTATGAATTCAGGGGATGTTTAAGTTCTGATTTCAGTGGACAATTCGGTTTTAACATTTCAATAGTAATCGCCCACACCACCCTAACATATGAAAACTCCTTTTAAAGTTATTGCACACCTGAAATGATCCATGATCTGACAAAAAAGGGTAATGCACAGTCCTGCTCAGTCATGCATGCTATAACATTTTTAGCGCTATTATACGGCAGTTGCCTACGGAGGAGAAAAGGCCTGTGAGCTAAAGCAATTGTTTTTCAGTCCTTGAACAATCATGCAAGAACCGTATTTGACGAACATGGAATGGCCACAGAACTTTTGCAAAGATATGCTTTCATTGGCTACACCAGACAAGCAAGTTTTTCCCCCTTTACTGTCTATGCGTGCGAGCAGCGTGTGCGCTCCGCTTCCGTTGTTGTTTAAAGATTGAATGGGAAACGGATTTGAAGCCAAAGGCTAAATTTTAACGCAGCTACAATTTATAAGGTATCACCAATATCAATTTATTGTTACAGATGTATGGCTACATACATTCTTAAAATGGTTCTGGTCTAGACTTAAATATCTATTGAAAACTTCACAATGGAGCGTGTTTTTAGAGCGTGATCTGCAGGTGACCTGTTGGCTATTTTTTAGAAAGTGCGCTGGGGGCGCCTCATAGCCGTCCCGCGGGCTACCTGGTGCCCGCGGGCACCGTGTTGGAGACCACTGGTGTAGTCGCATTGTTCATGAACATGTTGTGGGGGAGGCGTGCATCAGCCTTTGATGGTGGAGGTGCATGTTGCACTGAGAGTGAGGGGTGAAGTGTGAACCGGCAGGCAAGCAAGCAAGAGCAGTGTCTGAATTTAGTTGACTTTGTACTCTGCACAATGACAATAAAGTTGAGTCCAATCTAATCTAATCTATCCCTAGTGACCAAACATCACCAACATTATTGTGTGGCGAATCCATGACCCAAGTCTGGTTTCGGTACGAGAAAGCATTGCCAAGATATGAGCTCATTTCCTGTAACTTTAGTACCTCCTAGTGGTCCAAGGTCACCAAATATATTGTGTGTCCTCGGGATGGGGTCCTAAGTCCATATACCATATTGTTTCGGTACGCGAAAGCATTGCTGATATATGAGCCTACATCCTGTGATTATAGCGCCCCCACAGTGGTAAAAAGACTCCACATTTATTGTGTGTTCTTAAGATGGGAAAACATATAAACACAGTGGGTGCCTTGCAGCTTCGATGCTTGGCCCCCAATAATAGGAAAATGTACAAACACAATGGGTGCCTACACTGCTTGGTCCCGAATAATAGGAAAGCGTAAATATACAATTGGGCTTTGCTACTGGCCCCCAATAAGAAAAGGTAGAAACAGTAATGATGCTTCGCAGCTTCACTGCTTGGCCCCCAAAATGACCGAAATGTGCCAAATGACTTGAGTGATAGGGAGAAAATGTAGTGTTGAAAGCCACAATCAGAATAATAGCTTGAGGATTTTAAAATTAAAAAAGCCTATTTTCTTGGATAGAATTGCTCATGAAGGAAGTCATTGGAAGAGGACACACTCAACTATTCATATACGGTGAAATTGTTTGCAACAAATCAGTCTTGACCAATAGGGACAAATTTTAGTGTATAAAAACTGCAATGAGAGAAATAGGCCATGGGAGTTCTAATCGAAAACAAAGCCATTTTATGCGATGGGGGTTTCACATGGGGGGTTGTCATTGGAAAGAAGAGCGAGTGTAGTTTCGGAATGTGTTGAAACAGCCGATGCAAAGGACATTATGGGATGTGTGTAGCTGTTCACGTGCTGAAATTCTGCAATTTCACAAATACATATTATATGTTCTAAGGGGTGGAAAGGTCACATTTCCAGGATAGAATTTCACAAGTGGGGTGTCATTGGAAAGTGGAGGAGGTGTAGTTTCAGAATGTGGTGAAAGACCCCTTGCAAAATCCTTCATGGGATATCTGTCCCTGTTCAAGTGCTGAAATTCCGCAATTTCCACAAATATATATTATATTTTCAGAGGGGCTAAATATCCAATTTTCTACCATAGAATTTCACAAGTGGGGTGTCATTGGAAAGGGGAGGAAGTGTAGTTATAGAATGTGGTGAAACATTCCTTGCAAAATTCTTTATGGGCTATCTGTCTGTTCAAGTGTTGAAATTCTGCAATTTCACAAAATATATACTGTATTTTCAGAGGGGCAGAAAAGGGCATTTTCAACCATAGAATGTCACAAGTGGGGTGTCATTGGAAAGAGGAGAGTGTAGTTTCAGAATGTGTTGAAAAGTCCGATGCAAAATGACATGTAGGCCGTAGGGAATACATTTACTGTAGAAAAACTTCAAAATCTGCTACCAACTACATACCACCACCCCCCCCCCCCCCCCCCCCCAGTGTAAAATGAACAAAATTATTTAATAGAAAAAAACATAACACAACATGTATCAAAAGATCCAGCACAGAAAATAAAGAAAAAACTACATAATCTGCCACCCTCTACATAACACCCCCCCCCCCCCCTCTAAATTACCAAATTATTTAATAGAACACAAAAGGCAACATTTCTCAAAACATTCGGCAGTGGAGTCAACAGAAAAAAGATATACAGGCTTTTGAACGTCTGTGAACAATGCCTGTTCATCTGCAACAGGCACATGCCTGTGTTATCGCGGATTTGCGGTCAACACTGGCCCCTTGTGGACGAGGTAGAAAATTGCATTATTTAAGGTGGAACGGAAACTTAACTCCCCCGCGATCTGAAAGTGGTCTTCCCCCGCGGAAACGAAAGTGGTGCCAACTTCAGCCTCGTCCTAAAAGGACTGACTGTACACTAAAACTAATTAAAAGAAACGGTAGCCTAGTGGTATTATTTGTAACATCAACGCGAGCAGGTTAACACGATGACACAAAACATACAATGCCGCAAAACATAACACGTTGAGAACAGCAGCAAACAAAGACTAACGAGCAATGTGCTCTGGTAAATTACAAACTTGGCAGAATCGGAATATAACAAAGCCCTACAAGTGAAAGGACTTAAGGTTAAACCTCAAACCCTTGCATTACAACCACTAGGCCTACATCATAAAACTGTAACATATTTCACTTACTTTCGTGAGATCGAATTCAAGTCGAGTGTAATCCATTCCAAGACTTCTTCCAGCGGTGTTCAAGAATCACGGAATTCAAACAGAGTCCGTTTACGGAAGTCAGGACAAGACTTCAATCGATCACCTGAAAGCAGAGGCGCTGTCTTCCCCCTACTGGCGTGGGGGTAGGCCTACGTGTAAGGGAGAGCCTGTCTGATTGAACTGAAGTCATTTGTTGGAGCATCTAAAACTCTTAAAGTCACAACCTTCAACAAAGAGCCGTGGTAGGGAAGGACAAATATTGGGATCTGAAATTATTCCTCTAATTAGGCCTAAAATGGAGTCAGGTATGGCATCAAATACAGAATGATATGTATCAATGTTGCAGGTTAACTCATACTTCAAACAAAAGCTTTGATATGTTAAAAGACAACCATTAGAATCAATTAAATGCAGGACTGACCAGATGCCCTTCTCTAGCCAGTCCTTGATAAACAAGGATGACTTCTTTACAGTAATGTATCTGTTGTTCCAGATAGGTGTGTTGTGAGGGGTAAAATTATGATTGTACAGAATCTTCCAGTATAGAGCAACCTGCTGATGGAAGAGGGATAATTTGATGGGCAGTTTCTGAATACAGAAATCACATTTAAGGAAAAAATCTATACCACCTATTTTTTTGAATATTTCATGGGGGATATGGTACCAGAAGCTGGTACTGTTGTTTAAAAATGATTTCAACCACTTGATTTTTAATGTTCCGTTTATGGAGTCAATATCAATGGCCTCCAACCCTCCATCTCTGATGTCTTTTATGATTTCTGATCTTTTAACATAGTGAACCCTTTTCTTCCATATGTAGTCAAAGTTTATTTGATTGATTTTTTTAATGGCTCTCTTGGAAATAGCCATTGAATAAGCAGGATATATACACCTTGAGATACTCTCCATTTTTGTTAGAAAGACTCTACCCAGTAAGCTAATGTCTCTCAGTAACCATGAATTAAGTTTAGCCTGACAATCCTTGGTTATCCTTGACACATTCATGTTCTCCCTTTCTGTTGGATCACTAGAAATAAGTATACCTAAATATTTAACTGTAGATTTTATGGGAATGTTATAGGCTTCGGTTAGATTGCACTTGTGGATAGGCATTAACTCACACTTATTTAAATTCAATTTCAGGCCAGAGGCTTTAGAGAAAGACTCAATCGTCTTCAAAACTTTTGGTGTCTCGGCCAGATGCTTCATAAAAATAGTTGTGTCATCTGCCAGCTGGCTAATTACAACTGGCAATCCCAAAACGTCAAGTGGGGCAATATTTGAGTTTTTTATAAGAATAGAGAGCATTTCTGTTGCAATTATGAAAAGAAGGGGAGAAATAGGACAGCCTTGTTTGATTCCACGTCCAATATTAAAACGGGGTGAAGTGCCCCCTGGTAAGGAGATGGAGCTGTTAGTATTGTTATATAGGGAAGCTATACTATTTCTGAATTTATCACCTAAATGTTTTATGTTAGATAACTTTGACTTGAAGGACATTATATATGGACTCTGTACTGTGAATGATAACGATGATCTCTTAGTCAATGTGATTGTTATTCTCTGTAAATTTTTTATACATAAATGTAAATACTCAAAGGTTAAGCCCACTTTTAGTGGGTTTTACAATGATTTCCTCTATTATACAAAAGCCCTTAAAGCTATGAAGGCTAAGAAAGCAGTACAACTTTTGAACAGTGTTACAGAATATGATTTAATGACTAAGCCCTAGTTATATGTTTTTTTTTTTCTGTTTTGTTTATTATTACTTTTTTTTTCTCTTGCTTCCTCCTTTTAATTACGCCTGATCCTGTACATAGATGGATTCCTTGTGGATTGTTTTGACCCATGCTTAGTGTACTTGAATTACCAAAAAAAAAAAAAAAAAGATTGAACTGAAGTGAATTGTGAAATGAAATAAGTGAATTTTCTTAGTTGTGAAAAGTGTTCTATTGATAAATTCTTAAAAGTTCATTCACCTAATAGGCCCTACGGTAAAAAAAAGCACAAAAGTATATATTTTTTATTTAGTAAAATTGATATTAGCCTAAAATGAATATTATCTTGATATGATGTTTACCTTACTTAGATTTTATAAGACCAATCATTTGAGTGGATCTAAATCAAGTGACTGCAAACATTTTGTATGTTGCTTCAAAAACTGAAATGGAGCTTGTTTAAATAAACATTTCAAAACCGCACTCAGAACAACCAAAAAACAACCAAAGACAACCAAACGGGAACGTTGTGTGAAGGTACTGTTCAACCACAGGAGAACGTTTTAGTTGGTTGGTTCCCTTAACGTTTAGGGAACATTAGAACCCTTAGGGAACGTTCCCTAACCGTTAGTTTTTGGTTTGGTTCGAACTAACCTTTAGGGAACCATACACTAACGTTCCCGAACGTTCCCTTAACGTTTTGTGTTAGTGGGGTTAGCACCCCTTGATACGCGGAGCGAGGTATGTGGTTCATTGTAATGTACTGTACTATGTATTTCATATTAATTCATTTCATACGTTCATGTAAAATGTAATGAGATTCATTTCTTATAATGGTTGTTGCCTGCCAATGCTGTTATCAATGTGATGCTAGCTTGCTGAAGTGCATTTGTCAAAGGACTATTTTGTATCTGGCTAAATTGCCTTTGTTATTTTCCTTTCAAGTTTTTACGGTGTTGGTGCTATGCACACTCGTCTGAATTAAAGTACACCCGTATGGAAACACTCCCAAGCCTGTTTATTCCAAGTTGAGGGGCTGCTACAACGCCATAGCAGAAAGAAAACTCTACTGAAAAGAACAAAAAATAGAAATGACAGAATATAATGAAAGCATATCTAAACTGGTTGTCCTGGAGATGTGCAG
Organism: Alosa pseudoharengus; assembly: GCF_046254945.1. NCBI lineage: Eukaryota > Metazoa > Chordata > Actinopteri > Clupeiformes > Clupeidae > Alosa > Alosa pseudoharengus. The sequence continues at coordinate 12,592,058 of NW_027468564.1, read as the reverse complement.
TACACTTTATGAGGATACATCGGTATCAATACGACTTCACAATAAAAAAGGTTAGACTTGATTATTTTTTATATATCTATCTGTTGTGCGTTTCTAAATCATTTTAATATTTTCTCAATAATATTTTAGAGGATTAACAGGCTAGGTGCCCTATCTCATAAGATTCCATCATAGAATTTTGACATAGAAGAGGGAGTGGGGGCGCCGTGAGTGCTGAGCGAGCAGGTACGAGTAGTGAGTTGTCGGTGGCTAAAAACAGAAAAAGAAAGAGGGAAAAGGAGATGGCATGTCAAGGGATGCGACAGCAGTTAAATAAGTGGACGGTGAAAGGCAACAGGTAGGATTTAAAGTGTGACGTCTGTGCTTGGAGGCTTGCAAATATTCATGTTAACAGACTAACTAGCGTTTGCTAAGCATATGCCGATTGAAACAGCCTATTCCATTCAGATAGCTAGGTGGCTACCATGCTCATACTGCACTTTTAATGGAAAACTGCAAACAAAAATGTCACGCTAGCAACAACTCATTACATGTTTCCATATCCTAACAATGAAAGCTCCTTGTAATCACTTAATATTGTGTTGTTAATGTGGCGCAAACAAACAAGGCTAGAGTTGGATCAGCCTTTGTGAGCAACAGCTGGCAAAAGGACGTTATGAGAACTGTTTAGACTCTCTTAAAGTGACAATGCACCATTTATCAATACTTCATCAAGTTAAACATCAAATTGGCAGCATTTCTTTTAAAAAAAATATTTAATACAAAAGTGTATAATATTGGCCTTCTGTTTTACTTTAGTTTTTTTTTTTTTTTTTTTGGGGGGGGGGCACAATATTGTTGTTGCATACCCCTCAAAAATGGGTAGCTGCGCCCTTGCTGATGCACACACAGGTGGAGTAGTGCAATAAATGTACAACCACAAAGAGTCAATCCGTGTCAAATCAGATAAGGTTATTGCTGCACCGTCTCAGATTTTGTTCAAACCTTGTCTATATCATCAATGGGTCCTAAAACCAAGGCCTGTGAAATATTTCTGTGCAAATCTTCTGTCAAACCTTGACATTCTTTCATTTTTATAGCTTGAAAAAAATGTGCCATGTTTGGGCATTAATATCTTGACAAATATTTCCCCTAGCCTCCTCAAATTTTTTAGGGTGGAAGACCATCTCATAAAAAGCATGTGTAAACAATTTAAAGTCTGTACTAAATGTCTCTTGACTTCCGAAAGGGCCCTGGATTTTGGAAAAAATGTGCATTAAGTGTAATATTGAGGGCATTAAAAACTGTTTTTTTTTTCATTTGGTATCAGTCACTATTTCTATCAATTGACCATGACAATGATAAGGACAAAACAAGGAGTGTTTGTATTTTTGTGTCATTCTCAAACAACTGAAATGGTATGTGGGGTAGCTAGTAGGACCATAAAAATCTATGTGGAAATAGCTAAGTATATAGATATTTAATATGTATTAATATATCGCTCTCTTTAATATTGCTCTCTTTCTCTTTCTCACAGAGAAAAGTACCAGAAGAAGCCTAAGAACAATCACTAATAAGTAAAGTGAATGTTACTTGATTTCTCATGAATGTTACTTGATTTCCTCCCTGATTATCATTTATACTCATCTCTGTACTTTAAATTCTTCTGGACATAATCTGTCAGTTTATTCATTCTCACATGTACACAAGCCCAATGCGATGCAATGATATTGATAATTGATAAATATCTGTGATAATTATTCTGTATCTTATTTGATTTTGAAATAGTACTACTGTAGATAACATGTCTACATTTTACAATTTCAATTAGCTATGCACAAACCCATTTGATAGACATCCGTGGCACCCAATAAACGGATGTGCATAGCTCATCATCGTCTTGCTTTCCCCCTTGTTCTGTGATCGTTCCCTATCTCAGGCGAAAATTTGCTCCATGGTCTCCAGGCTGCCTTCGCAGCGTGAATCAAATCGCGCGCAAGGCAGCATGGGAACACCCAGGCTAAGCAGATCTTAAAACTGACAACAATCCTGATAAAGTGTGCACGTGATCAGAGAGTTCCCCATACAACCTCTCATGCACAAAAGAATCCACACCTCCCCTTTGTATGTCCTCAGCACATCGTAAAACATCACCAAAAAAATGCCTAATGTCATCTTCATTGGCACATACCAACAAAATACAACTCCACAAAAAGAGCACTTGAAAAGTACACCTGAAGGCTTTGAATAACATCATACTGAGCAACAAATTAGGAAAAGTAGGAACAATAGGAATAATGTCCTGCAAAGTATTTCCTGATATGTCACTTCCCTCAATATTAATGTCACTTCCTGGTTAACTTCTAATGTATGTATGTGAAAGTAGAATGTATGTATGTGGGAGGAGAATGTATGTGTGTGAGAGGAGAATGTATGTATGTATGTGAAAGGAGAATGTATGTATGTGGGAGGATAATGTATGTATGTGAGAGCAAAGAATGCATGTATGTGAAAAGAGAATGTATGTACGTGGGAGGAGAATGTATGTATGTGAGAACACAAAGAATGTATGTATGTGAGAGGATAATGTATGTATGTGGGAGGATAATGCATGTATGTGAGAGCAAAGAATGTATGCATGTGAAAGGAGAATGTATGTACGTGGGAGGAGAATGTATGTATGTGAGAACACAAAGAATGTATGTATGTGAGAGGAGAATGTATGTATGTGAGAGGAGAATGTATGTATGTGAGAGAGGCAGTATGAATAATGTCTTGCACGGCCCGTCATATGTGTTGGATCACATCCTCATGTCATGAGTTCCTGCATCACTGACCCCCATCCGCCTCAGGGCCGTAGCTCAACACTCCTAATCAGTTCTGCAGGATAAAGAAGAGAAGAGGATCATCAATCAGTGTCCATACATACAAACAGAACGACAGAAAGAAAGAAAGACAAATATTAAAGGAAAAAATGGCAAGAGGTAAGGGGGGAGAGATGTGGGCTGAGGCAGAAGGACACAACCAAACACACACATATGAGGAGTAAAAGATGAGAAAGAACTTTTACACATTTCTGTCACTCATTTCAACACATTTGTGACCCTGCAAGGCGAAACCAGTCGTTTTGGTACAATTTACAAAATGAAGTTATTGTACTCACACGAACGACCAAAAACTAAGCTTTCCAACAATATGTATATCGATGGTATTGCAAAAAGTATAGCTAAGATAACCTCATTCAAAGTTGGCATGGTTCTCCTGTCACGATACGCCAGAAGAGGAGAAAATCACCTTTTTAAGTAAATGCTTAGTGCTGGGCGGTATGACCAAAAATGTATATCACGGTATTTTTCAAAATTCTTACGGTTTCACGGTATATGACGGTATTTTTTTTTTCATGCATAATCAGATGTTCACAGCATTTTCTACAGTAGGCTACAATGACTAAGGATGGTCTATTTTACTGTCATGATGTAGAATAACTCCACACTAGTGGTAGGCTAATGCAGTTTTGCATGGCCCCAGAAAATGATGCTGTTTACAAAGAGCCACTCATGATTCTAATGAAGAATCTAATCAGAATGCAAAGACAATTGCAGTCAAAATACAGAACTTTTACTGTGCAAATTTCACAAACATCTTGTATAAAACCAATACAAAAAGTAGTGCAACTTGCAATAATTATACTTTTTTGAAAATTATACAATTTAAAATAAAACCTCTCTGCTAATATGCTTACTCTGTCAATAGGCCTATCAGAAACATGCCTTAATGTTATTGTGTGGTTTACATGACGTTAGTGGTAGGCTAATGTTAACTTCATGTGGATGTGGATGTCTTGTTAGCCTGCCATAAGCTTCGGTTCGGTTCGCTAGGCAAAACATTAACAAAAAAGTTTGTTTTGATGCACTGATGACAGTCAGGATCATTTCTAACTAGCCAGCTAGTATTGCTCAGTGCATGTCTATAACATGCTTTACTTGCTATCTGGATAATTTCAGCGAATATTCTTAAGGTGAGATGAATGATAAGAACATTAAATCACCTACTAGCCACCTAGTTACAGCTGTTGAACAATCTCAATAGAATTTTCGTGAACCCCTAAATCGGTAAATCCCTTTCAATGCAGTATCCCTTAAGAAACAATTTAAACACCCTTAAATAAACCCCCTACCTAAAGAGAAATTAAGCCTTAAGAGTCATACTTCAGGGGAAAAACTTAGGTGTTTTGTGTTTACCCTCACTATGCCTCGCAGTGGCACCATGCGTGCGTGTGAAAAAAGTCCCGTCTGAAACACTGTCGCGCAGCGTTCCAAACGTCGTGTAATAAAATACACCGGTATGGCGGTATATTAAAAATTCATATCATAACGAAAATATACACCGGTATATGGTGTGAACCGGTATACCGCCCAGCACCTTAAATGGTCATGTGCGATAGTGTGAGGGCACAGCTATGATTAGCCTTACGGTAGCGTGACTTTGAAGCGGATGACTGACTATGCAGTTTCAACCATAGTCAACCGTGCAATGAGTCTTTTTCTGCCCCCTAGTTAATACCTGGGACGGTCATAAGGTGTCACTATAGAATATAATTAATGTATTTCCGGGGAAGTAAGGGGAGAGGAAGTTCTGTGTACACAAATTGTATATAGCCAGAGCCCGTCTACTGTCTTATTAGACATTCTCTGGTATAGCCTAGCCTACTTTTAAAATGCGCTAGCCTACTTAAATGGAAAACTTCTCTTGGTCCCTAAAATGACCAGGATATTTCTAAAAGTTTGTGCTTTTGACCGTTCGTGCCCTGAAAGGCAAGTCTTTCACATTCATATTTTGGTTACATCTGCCAAGAACGATATAGAGCTGACACATTGAGTAACAAGTAGCCTAATGACCAAATTAGCTCTACCGTACCCTACCGTAAAACCTTATAGCGGTGTGGACAAAGGGAATGACTGCCAATGTGTTGAATCTTCACCTAAATAAAGTAAGGGTTTAACAGTCAAAACGTATGTTTATCCATGAAATTTGTTCACAATATGAAAGTGTAGACTGTATACAGTCGAATTATGCGAAAACATGAAATTCGAGTGAATTTTAACCTGTACGTTTGTTTATCGTGGATTTTCTCAAAATAGCACTGTTTGGCCTTGCAGGGTCACATTTAAACAACTAGGCTACCAACTTCAGAGAGAGATATATAAAGGAAGTAAAATGTAAAAAGAAAGAAAGAAAGAAAGAAAGACAAAATGAAAGAAAGTGTATGATTAAGCATGAGGCGCTTGCAGTGATAGGGCAGGGACTGAGCCTGTAATTCTGTATGCATGGTAAGGTGCTCTATGAGAGTGAGTGTCATGGTGATGGTGCAAATAAGTAAGTCCAACAGTCCAACAGTGCAAGAATAAAGTCTAGAGACCAGCATAAAATAAATATGGACATACAGTATGAGAGAATAATGTAGACAAGTAATATACAAACTATATCAGTGCAAGAATAGGTTGAAGTAATGGGGTTACAGCCATTGGTCAAGTATTAAATAAAATGTATTCAGTATTAACAGAGCTGGACAGTAACGGAGTACATTTACTTGAGTACAGTACTTGAGTACAATTTTGAGGGATCTGTACTTTACTCGAGTATCATTTTTGGGGAGTACTCATGACTTTACTCAAGTACATTTGAGAGGCAAATATTGTACTCTTTACTCCACTACATTTCTATCCATAACCGTGAGTACCCGTTACTTCTAAAAAAAAAAAATGAAAAAAGAAAAATCTCGGAAACCCTCAATTTGTTGTTTCCCTCTCAAACGTGATTGGATTGTGCAGGCGCCACTGATTGGGACAGCCTATCAGCAATCACCTTCAGCTTTCCGCCAAAGTCAACTCCATGGTCAGATTTAGATAAGAGACGAAACCATGGACGAAACAATGGATGAAGACGCAGCAGGTCCATCCCGGGAATGTGCCAACCCGTGGCCCCACCTCGCCAGACTATTTCAATTTTCTGAACAAGTTAATGATAGCTTTCGCTTCAAGTGTTTTAATTACAAAATAGTATTTTGTATTTGAAATACATATTTTAAATACATGTATTAGAAATACTGCCCATCCCTGGCAACATGGTAAAAAGATGGAAATGACTTGATTTTACTTTCAATTCCTTTTACATTCTCCAAGGTATTAACATTAAAATTTTTCATAACTCCATGTAGGACGTTTCTGTACATAAATGTAAGCACTGTGGCAGTAGTAGTGCATTATTTAGAAAATCTAGTAATTTAGAAAATTACTCTTGTACTCTTGATACTCAAGTACTTTTAAAAACAAGTACTTCAGTACTTTTACTTAAGTAGACATCTGACTGTTGTACTTTTACTTGTACTTGAGTAAAATTTAGCAAAGGGATGAAAGATAGATGGATGAGTAAAAGCAAACAGACAGAAGAGAGAGGGCAGAAACTAAAAGACAGGCATGTTGGGTCTCATGTTCTGAGTGACATGTTTAGATATTTACTCACACTAGTTTCTCCAAATTACAGTGTGAGTCCTTCACTAGAGCACAGAGCGGCTCTACAGCTGATGCACTCATCTGGTGATTGGCCCTCAGGTCCAACTGTCTGAGATTTGAGGAGGGAGACTTAAGAGCAGAGGCCAGATAGGAACAGCCCTTATCGGTCAGATCACACCATCTCAGCCTGAAACAGAGTTAAACATCTGAATATTAATAACCAATCCTCTACACACACACACACACACTCACACTCTCTCATCTCCCTCTCTCTAACACAAACACATTCACACACCCTCACTCTCTCTCACACACACACACTATCCTATATATCTTTAACACACTAACACCACTCATTATACTACACACACACAGACACCCTCCCTCTCTTGCACACAAACACACGCACACACACTCCTCCCTCTATTTCATACACACTCTCCACCCTTTCACACACACACAAGCTCGATGGTGTTTTAAGCACCCAACGTCGTCTTCTAGGCAGTGCTGCCACCGTTGACTTAAAGGCACCTTGTCCTAAACCTAATCCTACCCTTAAGCAATGCCTAACCATAGTCCCTTCCAGGCAGCGCTGCCTTGAAGACAACGTTGGGGGCTTAAAACACCAAGAAACCACACACATACACACACACACAATACTCCCTCTCTTACACACACACACTCCTCCCTCTATTACACACACACACACTCTCCTCCCTCTTACACACGCACACACAATGCTCTCTCTCTCTCACACACACACACTTCTCCCTTTCTTACACACACACCCTCCCTCTCACACACACACACTCCTCCCGCACACACACACACACGCATACATACACTCCTCCCTCTCTTAAACACACACACACACTGCTCCCTCTCTCACACATCCACCCCTCCCTCTCTTACAAACACACACACACACACACACACACACACACACGCACACACACACATGCACACACACACACACACACGCACACACACACACACACACACACACACACACATCCTCTTCACACAAACTCACTACATGAAATGATGCTTACTGTAGTTCCTTCAGTTTGCAGTTTGGATGACACAGAGCAGAACATAGACGTTTCACTCCTGAGTCCAGCAGATTATTGAGACTCAGGTTCAGCACTCTGAGATTTGATGAGCGTGATGTCTTCAGTGCAGAGGCCAGATAGGAACAGCTCCTATCGGTCAGATCACACTTATACAGCCTGAAACAGAGTTAGAGAAGGAGAGGGAGAGAAGAGGAGTTGTACAGCGTGACACATGAAAAGTCCATGACAGCACTATGCTATAGCAGCATAACTAAGGCATGGTGAAGGGTAGTCCACACTAGGGTTTAATCCCGGGAGACGGGATTCCCGGGAAATCTGATCAAAACTATTTCCCGATTCCCGGGAAATTTTATGACAGGAAACGGAAAATGAAAGTAAAAAAAAATTCCAGTGCGCTCCTATTGGAGTGCGCGTCTATTGTTGTCTTACGGTAACGTTGCATTCAGTAGCCTACGCAGCAGTATCTACCGCCTAAGGATGTCTGCACAGTTGCACATTTCTGTGGGTCGTTTTATTTAATTTATTTGAACTTTGTGATGTTTAAAAGATAAATATGCCTGTCCTGCCTTAATAAAGAAACATTTGGTTAACTTTGAGTGATTATTCCCGTTTGCAGCCATTAACAAATCTCAATAGCCACATCATGGATTTCGTTTATCAGAATTGTTTAGGAATCATTCCATGGTTTACTTTAGGAGATTTCATCAGTTTTTATAATGGAGTTCTGTAATATATTGGTTTTATAAGGGTTGCCTAGACAATCCACTTGGCATTTCATAGTTAGTGCTGCGGCAGATAGGCCTATCACGCACGCAGCAGAAATGATAATTGCAAACTTTGTCGATGGACATAAACTGTGTTCTTTTGGTGATGATACAAATAATATAAAAATGTCAGTTTGCGATTTTGGGAACGCATATTTGAGTGATATACATTACTTGGGCTAAAAACTACAACTACAAAAAACAGCTATTTCCTGGGATTCCCAGAATTTTTCGGGAAAAATATTAAATCCTAGTCCACACCAGCGCAGGTATGTTCAGTCACCACCATCGCACGCATGACTGGGGTGCCAGTCACACAAGGACTCAGTAGGGTGGTCCATTCCAAAAAAATCCTGAGTTGGTTGAAGTTCCACACTGCACTTAAAACAGTCTAAGGGTTAAACACACGCTCCCTGTCTCTCACACACACACTGCTCCCTTACATACAGTGGGCAGTGCTTCGACTTGGCCAGCTTCACTCGCGGTCCGCGCGTGGAATCACGCGGTATCACGCGAGTTTAATTTGTATTTTCCCAGTGAGACGCTGCAACAACCCAAACAACCGGTAGATGGCTCAAGTGAGCAGGGTGTCTCATAAAAAGAATTGGAGCCTGGAAAACCCTACACAGACTTCACTACAGACTTTAGCAGACTGGTTTAGAAATAATTTAATAGCCAGAAATATGCCTGCCCTGCCCTAATAAAGAAATATTTGGTTAACTCCGAGTGAATCCCGTTTGCAGCCGTAGAAGAAGACGCAGGACAAATGAAACATTCTGGTTTTCTCCGAGTGCAACGATGATAGACAGACATCATTTGGACAAAATATAGAGCATGACCCTCCCTTGCCTGCTAGAAATTGTTCAATGACCCTCAGACAGAATTGTTAAAAAAGACATGACCCTCCCCTGCCAATTGTCGCTGTCTTCTGCCCGCGCTGCTTTGTGCCACAGCCACACACTGTGATAACATTCTTAAATCAATCTTTCCCGTGAGCTTGCATGCTACCAGTCCTTCCTTTTCAAATGTGTTGCGCCTGTTTGCACAATTTCACAAATAATCATATGTGATTAATAATATGGCAAATAATCCCTGTGCACGGGGACCGAAACAATGCATGCCAACTTTTTCCGTGTTTCTCACGTATTTTAACTTCCCCCCGCTGTCTTGCCGTTTTAATGTTTTCCCGTAGAATATCCCATATTTTAATACTCTCATAACAGCCCTGCCATCGGGCCTGTCTCTGTGTTGCCCTGTTGCTACCCCTTGCCCTTCCAACGAAACAGATGTCTTCAAATCATCGTTGTCCTTGCTTGAAGGCGAACTTAGAGTGATGTTAACCTATTTAAGTTTAACGGCGTGATTGTCGTGACAGCACGATTCATTGGCGCTTGCATGTTCGGCCTTATGTCTACGTGCGCACCTGAGGCTACTCAGCTACTAGAGAAAGAATTTCCCCTGTTTGTATGTTCACTCCAAGTTGGCCTACCATAACTTACCAACTCTGCACTGTAGACCCTAACTGGCTATTTATATTTTTCTGTAAAATAAGCAAATGTATTTGTTCAACTTTATGAAGCAGAATTACGCACTAGGCTACTTGGAACATAACACATTTGACAAAGGACAGATGTATGTTATAGTGACAAAATATTAACTTTCAGTGTTTTACAATGTCTTTGTCATGGGGAAGTTTTTTTCCCCCATGCATTTATTCTAGGCTACTGTCAGTGACTGCCGTGAGAGAAGCGGGTTTTGTGTTGCGTTCATTTCAGTGACTGACGCGAGAGAAGCGGGGTCTGTGTTGCGTTAATTTATTTTCAATTGGGCATGCCGTGCCGTGTCGTCCACAGCTCAGTTCTGACAAAGCCGAATTTACTCCTTTTGAAACAATGAGTGTGCGTGTTTGTATGGTTATATTGACAGGCAGAAGCGTATCAAGCTTTTTAAAAGTGTGGGGGTTGTGGGATAGGAAAATGAAACAATCTAGCCAAATTATAAATAACTCCCTACAGGGACGTTGTAAGTATTTTCTGAGAGGGGTGCGCTCTGAGAGGGGTGCTCTCCCCCGAAAAAAAAATGAGATTCTAATTGCTAAACACACCATTTTAATGCAGTTTGGGAGGGACAGAAGAAGCAGCGCCTATGTGTGGCTCATGTGACATGTAGGCCTACATGATCTATCTGCTATCACTTCACTATTTGACACTACCCTACATGGAGACATGTTATAAATCAAGAAATCATTTCAGAAATTATGTTTTGTGCAAATGGGACACAGAATAGTGACAGAACTGTGAGCTCAAATTCAAAAACGTTTGAAGTCTACCCAAACATAAGGGAATATAAATAAATTGTGTTGCATATAGCCATCTTAATTCATGTCAATTTAAAGATTATGATTAGCAGTTTCTATGTTTTTTCCATTGATACTTACAGGAAGCCACGTTGTTGTTTAAACTGTTGTTGCTTCTAGCATACGTTACCTCCAGTTTTTCTTGCTGCAGAGACGCACACATTGCATGAGCGCTCATAAGCGTTCTATTTGAGTTACATGCTGGAAATCTTAGTTCTCAGATGTAGAACTCAAATGTGTCTTGATGCCGCCATTTGTAAGATCAAAATAAGATGTTCTAAATGGAACGCGATCGTATTTTAGACAAGATCTCCAGTAGCACTACGAGCACTAAGGGACTGTTTGTTATTTATAAACGGGGTCACCGGAGGAAAAAAGGGGAGGGTCATGTCTTTTTATTCTTTGTTGAGGGGAGGGTCACCTAACTTTTTTTTGTCTAGGAGGGAGGGTCACCCATCTTTTGTATTAATGAAAACAGCAAAAAAATCAAAGTGGCTTGTTTGATTGTTGATTTCTGTCGCCATATAACGTTCTCTTTCGTTCCATAGCTCTGTCAACATTGAACAATGAAAATAAGGGAGATTTCCCGGGTTTCTCACTCAAAATACGGAAATGAAAACATTCGTCCTCATTAACGTTGGAAGGGTTGGAGCAACAAAGTAGCCTACTTTATTCACGCCTAACAGCCTATATCTATTTGGTCAACTTTATCCAGCCCTAAAAAAGCTAAATTTAACTTTGGTTTACTTGTAGTTTACCGTGTAGCCTAACTTTAAACAGTGTGCATACTTAACATAAAGCATACTTGTGCTTCATTCATCCACACATCCAGCTCCTAACGTTTTGACAAGCACTACCAATTGACCTTGTTCCTGCCCATCTCTAGCTTTGCTGTCTCCATACTTTCTGTTTTTGTTGTTTGCAAAAAAAATATATAGTATTTATTGGTAACCAGCAACAAGTGCAATTTGTTAATCGCTGTCATTCTCTCTCCTGCCAACAAAAATGTGTTGCGTTCCAAGTAGCAGTGCGTAATTCATAAAGTTGAAATTTGGTCATATAAATAGCCAGTTTATGGTCTACAGTGTAGTTGGTAAGTTATGGTAGGCCAACTTGGAGTGAATATACAGGGGGAATTCTTTGTCTAGCTGAGTAGCCTGGCAGGTGCGCACGTAGGCATAGCCTACGGCCGAACACTGCAAGCGCTAATGAATCGTGCTCTCACGACAACCACGTCGTTAACTTAAATAGGCCTAGGTTAACATCACTCTGAGTTCGTATTCAAGCAAGCAAAACGATGATTTGAATACATCTGTTTCACTGGAAGGGCAAGGGGTAACAACAGGACAACACAGAGACAGGCCAGAATGCAGGACTAATGTTATGAGAGTATTAGAGTAATATGGGATATTCTACAGGAAAATATTAAAACGGCAAGACAGCGGGGAAAAGTTAAAATGATAAACCCGGAAAAAGTTGGCATGTTAGGTATTTTTCAGTCCCTGTGATTATTTGTGAAATTGTGCAAACGGCCTTTTCAAGTCATTTGAGAAGGAAGGAGTGTAGCAAGCTCCCAAATTGACGCTCGTCTGAGAAATTGAGTTTTGGATAATGTTCAGCTTCGGCAGCTTTACAATGACTGAGGAAGCCTAGAGACGAGTCCATAGCAACAAGTTAATTTGTTGAATTTGTTATTACCCAGTGTGCTTTGTTGAATGGTCTCAATGCTTTATTGTTTTATTTCATGTGAATACTTACTAGAGGAGTAACTTTTCAAGTAGGCTAATGCAGTTGCAGGAAGTGTGCATTTAGTTTCCATGCTTATTGTGTTTCCACAACAATGTTAGTGAGTAAATCTACTGAAATGGCCACCATCTTGGTGAAGTGTGATGTGTAAGATCAGAAAGCAGAGGTTGATTTTAGGACGGTAGCCTATGTTGATGTGTTTTCATAGCGCGTAAGAGCGTGGGCGGAACACATCGACAATTGGCTGGGGAGGGTCATGTCATTTTTGAAAATTATATTGCAGGCAGGGGAGGGTCATGTAACTTTTGATCGAAGCACTCAAAATTCCTCCGGTGATCCCGTTTATAAATAACGAACAGTCCCTAATGTCTGATGGGGGGGCCATCAGACATTTGTGCCCAGTTAATCCGGCCCTGCCCCCAACAAATCACACCTTCCCACCAGCTGTGACAGCTTAAAAGAAGTCAAGAGGACTCCTATCTCACAGACCTATTCACAAACCGGTTTTGTGGCATTTCGCCTGTTTTGAAATCCTATGCGGCTACAGGAGCTTCCAATCGTGAGGAAGCAATTTTGCATTGTAGGCATAACTAACATGCAATAACGCCACCAACAACAACCAAAACTAGGCTACTCATTGTCAACATGTAAATCAAATTAAAATGTTCTCTTTTGCAAACGTAGGCATAGGCATAGTAACAAATTAATTTAATAATGTTACAAAGATACTACATCAATCCGTATGTTTCATTAGGCTACTAGGCTATTTGTTTTGCCTTACTCTGGATTCATTTAGGCTAGGCCTTTTTATTCAGTTATTCATCATCTTCCGTCCTTGTGTAGCGCACGCATTCTCAGACCTGTCATCTGCCACTCATCAAGGGAGGTGTTTGGAATCATTCCTGCGTTACAATCATCAGCCAATCAAGGTGGTCACTTCAGGTGTTGTCATTTTTCCTTACTAAGAGTAGGTCTGAAAGGCTTTGTGAATAACTTAATAAGAGAAACTCCTATAGCTAAAATCTTTTATTGCTATTTAGGAGTAGCCTACTCCTAGTGGTAAGATAAAAGGCTTTGTGAATATGGCCCCTGGTGTCTCACCCAATGCATAGCCCATTTACACAAAATAATGGTCGAATATTAGGCTACTGATGATCATTGTTATTTAAGAACATGCAGAGCACCAAAAACATCTTGCTCGTAAAAAATCATCATACCGCACATTGTGGCGGGTCTGTTATTTAACCTACTTACTGTAGGCTGCGCAAACCACAGGCCTTTATTTTGGGCAAGCCTGCATTCGAGGCAGGCCTTCTGTTGAAGAATTTTATATAAAGCCTGCACTAACAGTAATTCTCCTGCCCCCGATACCACAGCTGTGGATAGTGTGGAATGTTCAAGTAATAACACAATCCAATGTGTGTCTCAATTGTCCCCCGCTGACCACCTCACACATTTCTATAGATTTTGCAACGACCTTACATGGCACAATGCCATAAAATGCCAGTGTTTAGGACACCGAATAATGTTTGTAATGATACCAGTTAGGCCTACGTTCAACAGTAACATAAGTGTAATGAGCTATTCATTGTCGAAGGTGCATGGTGAAGTGAAATTCTTACTTTGGAAAACAAACATTTGCCGATATCATTGGATAGGGAATAGGCCTTGTTTATTTTTTACGTAGCCTACAATGGCCAGTTCAGACAAAGCCGAAATTACTCATTTTGAAACATTTGTATGGTTATATTGCTTGACTTAAATCCCAGAGAGTAGGCTAGGCTACCGCACCCCACACCCCACTAGTGGTCTTACGCGTTCAGTGTGGGGTATAAACAAGCTGTGAATTTAGCGGTGTCCCGTCTGCCTGTCAAAGACGTGGGGAGCTGAAGCTTGGGATACAGTTACTACAGTAACAGTATTTTATTTTACTTCTTATGGAATATTTTTTTTTCACTTTTATAAAGGCTTTGTTTGAATGCTGTTGGAACAAATAGTAGTTGATTATAAAGGCAACTTTCTGTTGCAATATTCTGTGTGTTCTGGACTGCAGGTAACTTGTTAAGCCAGTGGTTCTCAAACTTTTTCTTTCATTCCCCACTTTGATCAAGGAGGCATTGATTGATGATAGTGGAGATAACGTGTTATCCCAAGGCCTTTGCAAGTCAGCATCTCCGACGGTAGTCTACCCTATTAAAAATATAAGTTTTCGATGTCCCAAACGGAGAGCCATACTTTATTGTTTTAACGATCTCTATGCTACTCACCAAAATGTAGGCATGGGAACATGATGAAGTATCCAACTGTCGTGTGTTAAATTATTGTGATTACGAGCCAGTGGTTTTCAAACATTATGCGTGACTCGGACATCTATGCAACAGACTCATATCGCCCTCGCATTCGTTGCGTTGAGTCGAGATGTTTGTGTAAATGAAACGAAGCGTATAGGCCATAGTGTGACATGCGTAAACCAATGGTGTAGAGATGACGCCACAGGGTTTTATTTAAGAGAGCCTACGTTTGTATGTAGGCAATTTATAAATTAAATTGACAGGGTCGGTCGGACGCGGCAAATGAAAATATTTTTAAGGATGGCCTGGCAGTGTTTTTTTGCGCATCTGCAGAAGTCAGCCAAATATGAATGTAATTCTGCGGTATAAAGCAGATGTATTTGTTTATTGTACAGAAAAATAAAAATGACATGTCAAGCAGTCAATTGACTACATTGCGGTCAAGAAGTAGGGCAAATTAATTTACGAAACCAAAACGTGGGTCATAGTTGTCTAAGCCTCTATTGCGTAGCCTGTTAAAAACGTCGCCAGATAGTATTAAATCGGCAACAACATGTTTCTGCAGAAGCCTAACCAAGCTACACAACCTCATGCATGAAGCGATGCTTACTGTAGTTCCTCCAGTTTGCAGTTTTGATGACAAAGAGCAGAACATACACGTTCCACTCCTGAGTCCAGCAGCATATTTTGACTCAGGTTCAGCACTCTGAGATTTGATGAGTGTGATTTCTTCAGTGCAGAGGCCAGATAGGAACAGCTCTTATCGGTCAGATCACACTCATACAGCCTGAAAGAGAGTTAAACATCTGAATATTAATCACCAATCCTATTCTCTCTCACTCTCTCAATTCAATTCAATGAGCTTTATTGGCATGACTAAGTGTTACAATGTTGCCAAAGCAGTAGTTACATCAAAAGAATTAGCAATTAATAGTAATAATAATTACAACTAGATGTACCGCATAGCGGTACAAAATATGACCGCCGCTCAGTCCTGTACATCCGTTCCGCGAAAATAAATCACACTTCAATTTGTCTCCATATTTTACTCTATCCCCCACTCTTGAAACTTTTGTGTATGCTTGTTTGGCATGCCTGAGTGTGTGTGTGCGGCTGCACAGAAAGTAGCCTAGCCTACTGGTGCTGAAAAGGTGAATAGATTGTAGAATAGCCAAAGAAGATGTAGCATTGTTATAAAACCTTTAAAATCTCTAAACAATCACAAGTAGGGCAGTTCATCACAGTTTATCCATTGCAACTGGATTGATGAAAGGTCACTTACACCTGTAGGCTACATTGTATTTGGGAAAAGCAAAAGGTATCAGCATAATTTTATTTATTTATTTATTTATTTACTTATTTATAAATAAACAAAAACATTTTTGTCAGTTCCATGCCGTTTTCAACAGCTATCAAAAACAAAGGTCATTTTTGGATGGATGGATTTTTTGTGAATGTTTCTTCTTCTACATAAGATTTTAGTCATCTTTAGTTCATGTAATACTTTATTGTCAATGCACAAATTAAGTAACAGTAGTCTGAAACGAAATGCTGTTTTACATCTAACCAGTGGTGCAAATAACTGACATGTCCAAATGGGCCTTGATGAAATGCGTCGCTAGACTGTTCATACACATTTTAAGAGCTGTTAAATACACATTTGAAGAGCTGTTGTCCGTTATTATTCGTGCAAATATAGGCTGATTCATTTTCCCCTCCATTGTGTAACAGAGGTCCATGCTAGTCTGACTTTCACCAGACCAAGCTCAATCTTTTAAGAAATCAAAAAATAAATAGCGGGCAGATCAGGCTGGGTTCACCCTGCCAAGTCCATAGGCACCCGATATTGTTTAATTTTCCGATTGAGATATCCACGCTCTGGCTATTCTAAATGCAAAAATGCATCAGGGAGTTATGACAAAACTGTAACTAACAAACTAGATCCTAATAGAAAGCTGTTAGCTTCCCTAAGCTACAGGTAGGCTTATAAGGTAGGCCTATTTAGGCTACACCATAAATTGTCAATAGTCTATGCTGGCGACACAAATAAAATCTCCTTTGGAAACCAATGGCTTACGCCTTACAGTATCAAGCGGACTTAACCTGCCATATCGTGGCGAAAAGTTGTAATAAAATTCACGCAGCTCCATGAGTCAAGGAAAGCGCGAATGAAGTAGCCACTTCTAAATGGGACCCACTACACAGTAGCTTAAGGTGTGTTGCTAAATCAGCCATAATGATTGTTTGGATACTTCACACACACGTTCTCTTTAATTTCACAGACTACAACTACCAAGCTGGAATCAAAGCACATCGATTCCCCTCTCACACCACACCCTGCACGCACTTAAAACAAAATAAACAGACGTCTCAGTCTCACACATGTATAGGCAAAACTGTATCAGACCGATGTAACGTTGGTAAATCTTCCATTGCACAGAATGATTTTTGTAGCACGTGCAACAAATGACAGTCGAAAGATACAATTACAGTGCTGCTATCAATTTGCTTGGTATAACCGCATTTATAGTTTTCTATAAATGCAATCAATCAAATTGGCCTCCATCACTCAACCAACGCTAACGGTAACATTAGGCTACCTAGGTCCTTACTGATATTATAAGATTAACGTACCTGCAGTAAAAACCAAGCATGTCCGATAAACATCCTCAGATTTATTTCGGCTTCAAGAAGAAATGGGAATTATATTTCATGTGAACATTGTCCTATCCTTATTAGACGTTCTCTGCGGTAAACAGTCCTTGTAGGAAGCGTCATTGTTTTTCCAACTTCCAACAAAATTACGTCTCACTGCAACGATGCGCCATTTAGTGGACAAACGACTACTTATTGCCAATAGCCTACTGGAAATGCAGCCATGATGATGATGATGAATATTTATTTTGGCTTTTCTTTTAACCCAACTTAATTTGTAATTATGTATCGGCCGTTCTAATACCGATAGTATGTGGGTGCCTGTGTGTGTGTGCATGTGTATATGTGTGCACCGCCATCTACAGGCCAATGAGTGTACAGTCACTAAATGTACACATAACCTAATTTTTTTAGGACCCCCCCATGGATGAAATTCTACGAAACTTGGCATACCCCCAGAGAATGCCAGGTCAATCATACAAATTCAAATTTGGTGCAGTTCTGAACATCTTAACTGAAGATAGGGGCGATTAAAGCAGAATAATATTGCATTTTCATTTTTTACCGGGGGGGTGCAAATCACAAATGAGTGATTATGGGCCAGGTTGATGTGGGCCCTTGAGACCAACATACCATAAAAGATTCTTTATCCTCAGTGCCACGGTTCAGATAGTTATTTAGGAAAAACTGCTTTTTTTGCGGTTCGGGGGGCCCAGCACGGGGGGGGAGTGGCCCCCGGGGACGAAACGAAAATTTTCCGTAAAAGTCTAGTGGGGCTACATACCCACCAAATTTCATGTGCCCCGGTGGTTCGGTGTCCCGGGTATCGTTGACCAAAAATTCAGGAAGTAGATGACGGGGAAAAAAAAAAAAACTTTGACAATCCCTATATGACCGCTTAGCGGCGGTCATAATAATAACAATTGACATGGACTATGGAGAATAATAAAAATAATAGAACATTAGATTAGAGAAGCACACACACATACACACACACACGCGCCGCACACTCCACCCCTCTCCCAACATACACAAATGGAGAAAGAAAAAAAAAGAAAGGAAAGATAAATATATATTGGCTTGCCTAGTGGCTGTCTCCTGCTTTATGGCATTCTGTGAAACATCGTACCGCTAGTGGTAATACGGTTGGGTATTCCTAATAAGTAGTTAATTTGAGTGTCATTCTGTAAATTTCTAAAATGTAGGATTATTTCTTCAAATTTTGCGAAATATATTGTCTAATATCTAATGTTTTCAAATTTTTTACAAGGTAAAAAAAAATGTTTTTCTTGTGTGCAGCATACCCTCTCCTCTTTTGGTTGCCATGTTTGCTTGTGCCGGCCTCTCTCTATGGCCAATGTGTGGTCACTGAGTGTATCTAGTGACTGATTTTCGGATCCGGGGGTCTACACTTCCATTTTACTTTGAGCTTTAATTGAATTTTCCCATTAATGTATGTACTTTTCTTTTTGTTTCTTTTGTTTCTTTTTTCTTTTCTTGGGGTGTATTACATTGGTGTTAAAATTTAAATTTATGATTAATTGGCTGAGAGCACTTTTGCAATATTTTGCTCTTGACACCAAAGGGCTTGGTACTTAAGGGATTTTGGGTCACTAGACTAGATGATTATAAAATTGAACTGCTCTTTTTTGAAATTTTGTATGCTTTTACAAATTTGTGTATGAAGTGATTCTATGATTTCTTTTTCCCAATCATGAACATCTTGATTTCTTAATGGTCCCTAAATCTCATTCCCATATAGGTTGGTTGGTTCAATTATATTATTTATTATTTTTAGCCAGATTGGAATCGGTATTTCATATTTTATTGTTCTTTTGATTGTGTAGAAAACTTTCATTGCTTTATCTTTTAATTATTTTATGGCTAGATTGAAATTTCCTGTTGACGTGATTCTAGACCTAAATAATTATATGAATTTGTGTGTTGAATTATGATATTGTTAAGTTTAAACGTTGATTTTGTTCCCTGTCCCCTGGATCTGTTTTGGAATGACATGATTTTTGTTTTTGCTATATTTATTTTTAATACCCATGTCTGGCAGAATGTATTTAATAAGTTTAGTAATTGTTGTAACCCCTCTTCAGTTTTTGACATAATTACCGGATCATCTGCAAATAATAGACATTTTACCTCTGATTCTTTAAGTTTGAACCCTTGGGCAGATGAATTATTAATTTGTTTTGCCAGTTCATTTACGTAAATATTAAAGAATTTGGGACTTAAACTCTCTCACACACACATACCCCTCCCTCTCTTACACAAACACACTCTCATCCCTCTCTCTCACACACACTCTCCCTCTTACACACACACATTCCTCCCTCTCTTACATACACACTCTTTTCCCTCACACACACACTCTCCTCCCTCACACACACACACACACTCTCCTAACTCACACACACACTCTCATTCCTCACACACACACACTCTCCTAACTCACACTCACACACTCTCTGGATTCACACACACTCTCCACTCTCTCTTATACACACACACACCTCCCTCTCTTACACAAACACACTCTCCTCCCACTCTTACACACACTCACATACTCCTCCCTCTCGTACACACACACTTTCCTCCCTCACACACACACTCTTCTCCCTCTCTTAGACACACACACTCTTCCCTCTCTTATACACTCTCTCCGGTAACACTTTACGGTAAGGTTACATGAACTATGATTTATGTATTACTTAATTCCTTAATATCTAATGAATCATCAGGAATTTACATTAGCTCATAGTCTATTATTCGTGGCCTTATAAATGAACAGCACATCACCTAAAGCGTATGGTGGGAACATAATTATGAATTATGATTTATTAAGAATGATCATCATGATTTATTTTCCTGCCAAAAATATGGTCATCACTACTCAAATTCTGATTTGAACACAACTTGTGCAGTTGTCTAAACAGTGAATGGGTATACCGGTAGTTCAAATGACTCTGTACGCAATTGGATAGTCATTCACCAATCTGACCAAAAAACCGGATGACGTTTGCAGAGTGACGTGAAAACTCCATGCAGGAAACTTGTCAACAAACGTGTTGGTGGTTTGTATCATAAAAGCACCAATTTCCGACCCTTTCCTTCAAAAATTATAAAACAAAGATGATTTTTAATACTTCAAAATAACATTTGATAAATTAACCTTACATTTTTCAGTAGCCATGGGTGTGTAGATTTGTGCCAAATCTGGTTTGGTTCTTAATGGGAGCATTAACTAACCTGACTCTCGCCAGATGAATTTCGTTCCGCTTGGCTCCGCCTAGCTTCCCTCACATTCATCTGGGACCTCTTCCGTTGAGTGATTTCTGTAGCAGATTTTATGGTAGAGCCAATCAGGACGCAGGGCGGGAGTTTCATAGATATAGCGTAGAAGCAACTGTGAGACTGTTATCAGCGTCATGGGTTGGCTTCGATGTGAGTGGTTGAAGTAGCACGTCAATAGATGACGGACAAGTGGCTTATTCAATCATATGCAAGCATTTTTTGATTATGTACCAGCATGCAAAATTTGAGCCTCCTACATGGTTTAGTTCTTGTGCTTTGGGCTTGTGAACTTTGACAAAAAAAAAGAGGCTGAACAAAATCAACATCCCCCTTCCCCTGTAAAACTGGCTGTATCTTGGAAAGTATTGATCTTACATAAAATTAATTTTACAGTGTGTCTCCTGGATAACATAGATACACCTGGTAATTTTTTCAGAATTTTTTGAGACCTAAGTGCGTGGGCCCTGGTTGAATTGACGTGGAATGACCCAAAAGGTTCTCTAATCTTTATTTATCCTTGTAGGAATTTTCAGTACAGTTATTAATCATAGCAAGAGCTTTTTTTTTTCTTAGTAGGTCTAATGCATTTATAATGATTCCTACCATTTAAAATATATTCCGATATCTAATGTGCTGCCTCTCGCGTGCCTTAGTTGCGATTTTTATTATATAATTTTTATTTCCTTTCCTCTGCTTACACCCCATTTAGATCCAAGATGTCTTTCAAATATGGAAACAAATATGGCCCATGATTGCACACATATTTTGGCAATGTTCCGTATTTGTTCTACAGCTACGAGTCAAATATAACTATTCACCGTGGAGGCAGAAGAGCAACAGCCATACACAGTGTTAAGTAAGTGCGTACTACTTCCGTTTTGCGTTTGATACTTGCATTTCAGATAATTAAGATAGGGCCCACAATATCCTCCATCTTTTACACACACACACTCTCTTCCCTCTGTAACACACACACACACACACACACACACACACACACACACACACACTCCCAACACAAACTCACTACATGAAGTGATGCTTACTGTAGTTCCACCAGTGTGCAGTTTTGATGACAAAGAGCAGAACATAAAAATTTCACTCCTGAGTCCAGCAGCTTATTGTGACTCAGGTGCAGCACTCTGAGATTTGATGAGCATGATGTCTTCAGTGCAGAGGCCAGATAGGAACAGCTCTTATTGGTCAGATCACAGTACTGAAGCCTGAAACAGAGTTAAACATCTAAATATTAATCACCAATCCTCTACTCACACACTCTCTCTCTCACACACACACACAAACATACACACCCTCCCTCTCACAAACACACACACACACACTATCTATATATCTTTAACACACTATATCTTTAACTAGTGCTGTCGGTTAAACACGTTATTAATGGCGTTAACGTAAACCTATTTTAACGGCGTCAATTTTTTTATCGTGAGATTAACGTTCTTTTTGGTGTAACAAACTTTGTAGTTTTTTCACAAGCTGTTGCAACAACTAGTAACGTTAGAACAACTACAACACCACACTGGATCTAGCTAGACCGTGCTGCATGTACACGCCCCCTTTTAGGGGAAAGGGAGCTGTTTGGATAATGGAAACCTATGCTGCATAGAAGTGGGGAGCGAAAAGGGGTTATACTTACTAAATCTATGAATAAAAGGCACAAAATAAGGTTGGTGTAAGAGTTATCTGTGTCTTTATGGGATTAATGTGACCATTATGTTCCTATTTTTTGCACTTTCCAGTTTAGCCTACTAACAGGAGTGTCACGAATGTAGGCACAGTCAAACTGACTATAACTAAGTTCGGCAAGCTTAACTTTACATGTCATAATATCAACTAAACATAAGTCACACATTCATTCTATCACTTGTAATATGAACGCAGCCTTTTTCCTACAACTAGGTGAGATAATTGGCTATGCCTGTTATACTGAAGTTCCACAGTTAGCTAGCTAGCAAGCTAACCGTTTTACATGGGATATGATATGGTAAGTGTAGCTAGTAGGCTACGTGCTGAATGGGTTGTAATGTAGCCTACATCGTTTCGACATGAGTAGCCTAAGTAACATACACATAATTCTTTATAACTGCCGTGTTAGTAAAATTATTGAATGGCCTGTAAATTAATAACTAGATGTAACGTCAAGGTGTGATTAGGCTATCTGTCTTTCCCATTAGAATCAATTATATATGTATGTTAACTTGTTTTCCGCTAAAATGGGGCGTGATGCAGATTAAATGTAGGCTAGCCTATCTTTATGATGATGCGCCTTTAGTAGGCTACGTAAAGGCATGCTGCACACACTTGTTTGGGCTTACGAGCCGGCCAAAGAGTAGATTCGTACAATAAACACCAACGCAGTTCTGAACTCCCGGTCAGCTGAATGGTGTTTTAAATTGCTGTGGACACCGATGCCGACATGAGTGAGATGCACTCTGCTTTCGACATTCATTTACTGTACATTAGATTCCATTCTTTTCAATACAACTCTACACACCAGCATCGCACTTTGCCGCCGTGTAAATCACGATTCAGTTATATTTGGTCGACGCCGCTCCATAAAATCCATTGTTCATCCAGTGTTTGCGTGTTAAAAACTTCGGCGCTGATGTGTGTGGCAAGTGACAGCGCACCATAGACTGTAGGCCTATAAAATGGCAGTGCACTCATGTCGAAAAGTTCCTTATTTTCAACTGAACTCAAAGATAATGAATATAGTATTTTATGTTTGTCATGCCCTTTATTAGCTATATTTCTGAAGAATATATTGTGTTGCCTCAGGTCTGCTGCACATCTTTTGAAACTTGATTTGAAATAATCAAATAGACCTACGTCTTAAAGTTAATGAAATAACTTGCTTTGCTTTCATTTGAATCCTAATCAAGATAGTATACACAATAATTGCTTTATATTGTTAACATGGACTCCTGGAAAGTTCAGAAATGCAAAATAATAGAATTTTAATCCTGCGATAAAATATGTGATTAATCGTGATTAACTATAGGAATTCAGCGATTAATCGTGATTAAAAAATTTTATCGTTTGACAACACTATCTTTAACACACTAACACAACTCATTCTACTACACACACACACACACACACACACCATCCCTCTTACATACTGTGACGGCTGCAGGCCGTTCTTTCTGCTTGCACGCTCTCTTCTCTCTCTCGACCGGATGTATGTACATTAGTGAACGTAGCATTATCAGTGCCATGGCCAACCCGCAGAAACAGTGTTACACACACACACACACACACACACACACACACACACACACACCTCCCCACACAAATTCACTACATGAAGTGATGCTTACTGTAGTTCCTCCAGTTTGCAGTTTTGATGACAAAGAGCAGAACATAAAAGTTCCACTCCTGGTTCCAACAGATTATTGCTACTCAGGTGCAGCACTCTGAGATTTGATGAGCATGATGTCTTTAGTGCAGAGGCCAGATAGGAACAGCTCTTATCGGTCAGATTGCAGTATCTCAGCCTGAAACAGAGTTAAACATCTGAATATTAATCACCAATCCTCTATTCTCTCTATTCACTCTCTCTCTCTCTCTCTCTCTCTCTCTCTCACACACACACTCACTCTCCTCCCTCTTTCTAACAAACACACACACACACACACCCAGGGGCGGACTGGCACCAAAAATCGGCCCTGGCATATTTGGCCCAAGCGGCCCTCAAATCGGTCGGGCACACCTAATTAAATACAAAATCTTTGCATTACCCTTATATGCAAATCTTTTCAACTGTCATGGAGCACTGAAAGTGATATAGGCCTCATTGGTTATCTCTCTGATTGATTGTCTTAGACATTAATGTAATTTATACCAGTTATCACTGTAGGACAACTGAAACAACACAAAATAAACAGGGCTGTTGCTGGAAATATTTTATTCCTGTAGGCTATACTTCCTACCTACATTGCTGGTACATTTTGGAACAGTACAGCTACATGAACTAATTGTCTTTAGTGTCTGACAGTAGCCTAGGCCTATAGGTTATATATATACTGTAGCTTAGTTGGCTTGTGCATGACGTGACATTTGTAACCTACGTTTCCGTCAGTCTACAGTCTTTTATCCCTTCTTTACCATGATAACCCTCCCAAGATAGAACCACCACTCATGCCATCGATGTTGAATTTTGGGCGTCTGACGGAAACTGATCAATTTGACCAACAATTAACGTCGATTTGACACTATTTTGCTGTCCGGGTTTGCAAATCATTCATTTAGAAAATTTAAGTTGCGCTATTTGTTGTCATAATCACAGCACGGCTTTACTATGTTATCATTAGGCAACCATATCATTACATTATCGCAATTAATAAGTCATCATAATCATCATAGTCAGCATGGCATGTCATGTCACAGCCTACCTGCTCCACTGAGTTCTTATCATGTAGCCTCAACAACTAGGCTCGCACTCTCCACCACCTGCTCACTGTCCCTTGCTC
Source organism: Alosa pseudoharengus (assembly GCF_046254945.1). Classification (NCBI taxonomy): domain Eukaryota; kingdom Metazoa; phylum Chordata; class Actinopteri; order Clupeiformes; family Clupeidae; genus Alosa; species Alosa pseudoharengus. The sequence continues at coordinate 12,566,886 of NW_027468564.1, read as the reverse complement.
TGTATATCCTCGTTCAAACTCAACGAACTTCAACATGTTGCTGACATATGCTAGCCTACTATATTGAATTGAAGCTTCTACATTGGTGTTCATTTTGCACAATTGTTACTACCGGCACCCGCCGCAATTTCGTGTTGGCAACTTCGATTAACTTTAGATGCGCTCACAGATCCTGGCTCTGAGCCAAAATGGGAGGGGTGGGGCCTGACGTGAGCTGTTATTGGATCAGTCCAGTGTCAATTTTGAAATGTAACCAATGGGCCGCTGATTGTCCTTTGTTTGGGCCGATCGTTGGCCAAAATAATTAAATTATATATATAGCCTATTCTATCGGCCCAAAAGGTGCGTCGGCCCACCGGGAAAATGCCCGGTATGCCAGATGGCCAGTCCGCCCATGCACACACCATGCCTTTCACACACACTATCCTCCCTCTCTCACACACAAACACTCTCCTCCCTCTCTTACACACACACACACACACCCCTCCCTCTCTTACACACACACATACACACACTCTCTCCTCCCTCTCTCACACACACTCACACTCCTCCCTCTCTCACACACAAACACTCTCCTCCTTCTCTTACAATTACACACACACATTCCTCCCTCTCTTACACACACACACAGACAGGGGCACAGACACTGGTTAGCGCTTCGGACTTGTAACCGGAGGGTTGCCAGTTCTGATCCCCGATCAGTAGGAATAGCTGAAGTGCCCTTGAGCAAGGCACCGAACCCATAGATATATTATAATAAACACTAAGGGCTATATTTTGGGGCACCAGCGCATGGCGTACAGTTCGTTTTTCAGTCGCGCGAAGTTGAATTCGGTATTTTGCACCTTTATTTTTTAAGCATTGCGCCCAGGGGTGTGGCAATTAAAAACCTAGGGCGGGCCCTGGCGCGTTGTCTAAAAATCGCTATCATACACCACCTAAACCTGGTCAGAAGTCAATGGCGAGTTCATATGCTATTTTAAGAGCGCATGTCAACAGCCATATTGGCAGGTGCACGCACCATCCTTCTATCATTCATGAACGCACACCAGCGCACGTCCATGCAAAGCATTACAAATTGCACGATTACAATGTTAAACATAATTAGAATAAAGATATTACGAAATACTGTACATCTCATGATGAGTAGTTATTCACCATCATTTGCAAATTGGTAATGACGGTTAAAAGTGATTAGGGGAGAGGCGAGAGACACGTATGGAGCACAGCTGAAGACGCACTGTCACGAGATATAAGCAACTCCTCTGCAGGATAAATGTTGTTTTATTCAGTCATTTGAGCAACATTAGGGTAAGTGTTGCTTTTTCCAGCCTATGTTTTCGATGGTAACCCATTGTCAGTCAATAGTGAAAGTAACTGCATATAACTGTCTTGTCGTTGACTGACTTCCTTGGTGAAGTTAGTTTCACTTTGCCAATGAGTTCAAATAATAGACGAGTGCAAATGCGTGAAGGCTATGCTAAGTTTTAGTAAAGCATGGTTTAAGAATGACTATTCCATACGGTCTCGCAAGCAGCCTCCTTCTAATGCGCCGTTGAATGCCAAAATACCGATGCATTTATCTGACATATCGCGCGTTGCGCCGTTAAAGGGAATGACAGATGTCATTCTCATTGGTTTAAAATGATGTTACGCCCCAAACACACCCATATGACTGATTAAAAGACCTAGGAACACCTTGTTACGCCATGCGCTCCACTTTTGAGGACGAAAACCCTCCCAATGTGAACTGGACATCCTACTAAATTTGAATAGACTTTTGACGAGTGACGATGCACTTTAGAATGTCATGATAGGGCCCTAGATGTGTTATGGCGGAGTCTCTAACGGCATCACCTGCGGCCATCTTGTCACAGGCAAGCTATCTGGTGGGCTCTGTGGTACCTGATGTAAGGTATATCTCTTCTTCTACTAAGGGCAGAACAATGCCCCCAGGCTATAACAATGGCACCTTCAGGTCACCTGTCATTACAGTGCACCATTGAAACACAATGTTGAGTTAGCGAGCTGACTGTGGCAAGATGGCTGCGAGGTGCGGACGTCGACCTCCATTGGCCAGCAGCGCGGACGAGACATCTAGCCTTTATATACATCTATGACCTAACCTCTCACTGCTCCCCAAGCGCGGCTGTAGCAGGCAGTTCACTGTGTCGGGATTAGTGTGCTTCACCTCACTGTGTGTTCACTGTGTGCTGAGTGTGTTTCACTAATTCACGGATTGGGATAAATGCAGAGACCAAATTTCCCTTATGGGATCAAAAGAATATATATACTTATAAACAGTGGGTACTAGTTAAAAATGGACACTTCACTCACGATAAAACGTGATTCACGCAGCTACGTGAAATGTAAGTACAACTGCAGCCGCTTGGGGGCAGCATAAGTCCGCTGTGGCGTTCGAACCGGACGGAGTGTTCGAGAGCAAGGTTTTCAGTGTGTTGTTTGTCAGTGTTTTTAGCAGCCCCTGCAACATGCTAGTCCACTGTAGCCTACAAGCTTTGTACATAATGTCAAACATAGTTTTGGATTCAGTGGCAGGATTTCTTCATTGTACCGTGTCTGTCTCTCAGTAATGTTTTAAAATGAGAGCTTCATCAGCTGGCAGTAGGCTACTTTGTCGGCAGTCATGAGAAGTTCGCTTGCTAACAGAACATAAATATGCTGTCCAGAAACCTCGTGAATAGTTCTGAATTTGTTTTACTATATTAACAAGGTTGAAATATAGCCTTTTCCTACAGCATCTCCTTATCAGTAATGTTAACAAAATGACAGCATTCATATGACACAGGAAAACAAATTCGGTCACTCAAGGCTGTGCCACAGCAACCAGTGTACAGTCCTACCCAATACTCGATGCAGCTAGCGTTGTCTGACGGTCGAGTGGGTTAATGCACATATTTCCAGTACAGGTATGCAACTTTCAGGCAGTCCTGCGTTTGAATCCAGGCAGGAGTAATGATGCAACGTTTTTCTTTAGAATTTTTTTTTTATTGAATCGAAGTTGTAGCCTACTACAGACAGGTGTTCTGAGGTGTTCTGAAGTAGGCTTAGGCTGGGTGTAGGCTACTTTGAAACTTCTGCGGGGTAACGGGAGCATTTGTTTTTAAAACATAACTTGCATCTTTCCATTCCAACCATTATTAGGCCTAGGCCTATTTTTAGCATTTTTTTTTGCAAGGTGTTTCTCTAGGCAAGATTTGTTTATAAGACGTTTGGTAATTGATAGCTGTTGTTGGGACACGTTAAACGAGCGTATATGGGGAGTAAAGCGACTTGTTGCCGTTTTGGGACATTAAGCTACATTAAGCTTTTTCATGTTAAGGATTTTATGTCCTTAATTTATTTATATATACTTGCGCAAACCCTGGATACTTTTACTACCACACAACAATATTGGTGGTATTTGTTGTTACATTAGCTTCAGAAAGCTGCACTGCTTGTGAAAGAAGGGGGTGGGGGGCTTGCAGCCAAGTGTCGGAAAAAATGCATGCAAGCACAAACCGAGAGAACAGTGAAGGAGTGGCCGATCCGAGAGCTCCGTACAGAAAAATGTGACCACAAATCTGGCACAAACCGACAAAACCGCGAAGGAATTGTCAATCCAATCGCCAATCGTTTTTTGCCTTTTTTATTCATGCGCATTACAACTATAGACTATATTACTATGATAGAGATAGCCTATAATATAATAGAGAAATATAAAGTCAGGAAGTGCTTCAGAGAATTTTGCCATGTTATCCATTGGAAACATAGGACATAGGCGGCCATTTGAGTGTAGCCTACGGTTTAAATGTGAGCTTAAACCATTGGTTAAAGTTACAATATGTTGCTTATATTAGCGAACAAGAGTGAAAGGACCAGACATGGCCAAGCAGCATTTTCTATTATTATGTTCTGTTATATTTTAGGCTTTCTATAGATCCTTTACTTATATAGCAAAAGGCACATTAGGAGAACGTCGCAAAAAAATCTATAAAAAAAATGTCAAGTCAATGTAAATGGAAGCAGGAACTTTGTGGTCTCAACACTGCAACGAAAGTTTCCTGCTATGGGGAGGAGTGACATGAAGGACTGCATCAACAAGATCAACGAATTCCTCCGCACAACACACAGATCTTCCAGGGGTTCAACGTGCTTCAAATGTAGACAGTAGAATGTAGAATGTTAATTATTTCAATAAACACGTTCTCTGAAGCACTTTACCAACTTCGTCTTTCTATAAGCATATTATGGAGATGGGGTAGAAAACTGGATTTTACTAAACAAATTGTTTACTCTACGGAAAATGAAACATGGCGGTTTTCTAGGCTGATTTGACATGCAACTATACTCTCATTCCAGCGTAATAATCAAGGAACATGTGGTGGATTTCTATGACTTAACGGATGCATGTATGGTTTTTATAAACTTTGATATTACTGCAAGTATTATGAGACTTCAAGGCCTGTACACATCTTAAATAGACCAGACCAGCAGTCAAGGAGTGGGGAGAGGGAGTTCACAGTGACACCTGGCTAGATGGTCGAGGTGAAGGAGTTCACAGTGAACTAGATGGTCGAGAGCGAGAGGATGATGTAATTGGATGATGTAATGGTGGTAACAGCAAGGCCAAGTAACAGGTGGCAAGATAAGAAGCCCTGTTACAACTGGAAAAAAACAGAATCTGGGAAAAACCCAGAAGAAGACAGTTTTGCATATAATTTATGCATGATGAGACAATGGGTTCCACCAATAGTCGTAACCTTGGTGGATGCTGATAGGCCAACAGGTGTCTTTCGAGGGTGGCGAGAGGGCCCAACCCCAAGGTTAAGGAGTATAAAAGATAGGTCGCAGCCACCTGTTAGTCAGATCTCATCTCATATCACTGCAATACGGTGAATAAAGATCAACAGTCTTCAGAGATCTCCTGTCTGCATTGTCTCCTTCGGACACTTGTTCCAGAGTGCTAATTAGTAAGTAGTTAAGTGATAAATTGTTCATTGGATTCGGAAGTGGATCGTTTTTTCCACGACAGATCTGGAGGTTCCAACCGAGATTTGACACAGGATTCATCAGGAAAGCAGTTCTGCCCCGGGTGAAGCAGGTCACGGCAGCCGTTTCCCCAAGGGCCCAAAAGGTAGGCAATTTTGCTTACATTAGGGGGAGCCAGGCTGTTGTGACTTGTGGGTAGCCTGGGACTGAATTGTTTACTGAATCCTCAAAAATTTTTTAGCTAAAAGCCGGCAGCAGATTAAATGCTCGAGAGAGAAAAAGATGCTGTTTTAAAAGGACGTGCAGACCGAAGCTGCAGCAAACAGGTGATATTTAGACATTTATTTCACAAAATCCAAGACTAGGAACAGACAGACTATGTAACTGGACACGTTGAGGCCAAAAATATTGAGAATTCTACAGGGAATGTTGAAGACGAAGGAGTGAATAGTGGCAAGAGTCAAGCCGAAGGCTGCTGACCAGGGCCCGACGCTATTGTAAAGCAATTTACAGATTCACTGAACAAAAACGCTGATATGGTACATGAGAATTTAGCTAAAAATGTGGAGAATGCAATGCAATCAAGCATTTTGGACGATAGGCTATATTGGCACACAGAATAGGCTAGGCAACAGGCCGATGTGCGTTTTATTTGGAGACTGTTTTGCAAGACGGAGACTGAGTTTGCTGCTGATATTCTGGGGATATAGGCTACAACATAGCCAATGTAGGACTTTAGCCTTTTAATATATTTGCTGCATTGGATCAGTCTTTCTAGAAAGAACAGGCAAGAGCTTTCTAGCCTCACGTCAGCAGCACCGCATCCCATATAGGCTACATTAAAAACATCCCATATACATTATAAACACAGCAATGTTATAATAGCCTATAGCCCATCAGCGCATCTCTAGTGTGTGTGCCTCTCTCTCGCTCAGAGGGGAGTGGGAGGCTGAGGGGTCGATCAAGCATGGATTCTAAACTCTGTGGTGGATAGGATCTACAATTAGGTGTTAATTAATATTACTATCTAGGTCGAAGTACTCCCAAGTGCTATTGCGCCAGACATTGTAGTTCTCCTGTTTATTCGCTTGGAAAATCGTCACGTTTCATGTTGTGTGCCCTAACATTTTTAATCAACTACTTGTGCAACTGTATTTAAGTAGGGAAAATGTGGATGTGTTTGATTAATGCCATCTTGCTCTCTCTACGGCCACGGCAGAGCCCGCTAGCATAGCAACATGCTAACACATTCGCGCCGCGCGCCAGAGCGTTTGAGTGCACATACCGACGCGGGAGAGGTACGACTCAACTTGTGAAAGTTAAGGTAAGAACATATATTACTACTGATTTTGGGTGGCGTGTTCCTTTAACATTGCCGATTATTACATCATAATACGGCCATTAAGCAATTAGAATCCTATGGCAGGTGTTCAGGCCACCTGCAGCCTCAGGCTTTAAGCATACAATCTGGGTCAATTAAGACTACACATCCTATTCAACTGTTTCCTCTGCCCAAAACTGTTTCAAAATAAAAGTCCTCACTACAATAATCCACTGTTAAACAATGTAACCCATTAATCTACTGAACTTTTTACGTTCAATTTTTAAACGGTCTACTTTTAAACTATCATTAAACTATCTATCTATTAAACTAGCTGTCTATCAACAACTTTTAAACTATCTACATTCAACTTTTAAACTATATACATTCACTAGCTGTCTATCAACAACTTTTAACTTGTCATCAACTATGTCAACACTTTTTTCATCAATTATGACTCCTACCCACAGTAGCTAGTTAGCATGGTTAACAAAGTTAGCATGTTAGCATTTTTAACAAAACTGCTAAAAATGATTAGCTAGGTTAGCTAAGTCACATGGTTAGCATAGTTAACATGCTAATATGTTAGCATGCTAGTTAACATTTTTAGCAAAACTGCTAAAAATGATTAGCTAGGTTAGCTAAGTAACATGGTTAGCATAATTAGCATGTTAGCATGCTAATTAGCATAGTTAGCATAAGTGATAAAAATGATTAGCTAAGTTAGCTAAGTAACATGGTTAGCATAGTTAGCATGTTAGCATGCTAGTTAACATTTTTAGCAAAACTGCTAAAAATGATTAGCTAGGTTAACTAAGTAACATGGTTAGCATAGTTAGCATGCTAGCATATTAGCATGCTAGTTAACATTTTTAGCAAAACTACTAAAAATGATTAGCTAGGTTAACTAAGTAACATGGTTAACATAGTTAGCATGCTAACATGTTAGCATGCTGGTTAGCACAACTGCTAAAAATGATTAGCTAAGTAACATGGTTAACATAGTTAGCATGCTAACTTTGTTAGCATAGTTAGCATGTTTAGCAAAACTAGAAAATGTTAGTTAAGTTAGCTAAGTAACATGGTTAGCATGTTAGCATTGCTAGCACTGCTATAAAACATTAGCTAAGTAGCATGGTTAGCAGAATTAAAAATCTTAGCATAACTGCTAGCAAACATTAAAGCCGTTACAACTTTCAGTTATCGTCAAATATCTACCTATACACAGCCATTAAACTATTTGAATATCAACATTCATTAAACTGATAGAAAACGTTAGCTAAGTAGCATGGTTAGCAGGTTAGCATTGCTAGCACTGCTATAAAACATTAGCTAAGTAGCATGGTTAGCATAGTTACAAATCTTAGCATAACTGCTAGCAAACATTAGAGCCATTCCAACTTTCAGTTATCGTCAAATATCTACCTATACACAGCCATTAAACTATTTGAATATCAACATTCATTCAACTTCCAGTCTGTCAACAACTTTTAAACTACTTACCTTCAACTTTTAAACGGTCTACTTTTAAACTATCATTAAACTATCTATTAAACTAGCTGTCTATCAACAACTTTTAAACTATCTACTGTCTATCAACAACTTTTAAACTATCTACATTCAGCTTTTAAACAGTCTACATTTAAACTATCAACTTTTATTAAGCTATGCAACCACCATGTCTATCCTAGCATCACCGTAGTAACCATCTCTGTATTATCTGTTTTAACTATACATGATATTTTACATCACAACTTTAGTATTTTCATGCACTGGTAATTCCTTGGAATTGCATTTCTAGTTGTTATTATTATGACCGCCGCGCAGCGAAGCGGCGGTCATATAGGTTTAGTCAGATTTTTTTTTTTTTTTTTCTTTTTCGCATGTCCAAATTTCCGTCAATGATTCCCGGGACAATGAAAGACCGGGGTAGACGAAACTTGGTGGGCATGTAACCCCATATGGATAGCATGGAACCATCGTTTTTCGTTTTGATCTGTAGCCCCCCCGCTGGACTGCACCCCCCGAAAGGAGGGTAGGGCAGACACAGTTTTCTGTGAATATCTCGAGAACCGTAAGGTTTAGGAGGACAATTTTTTTTTTGTATGTTGATCTCAAGGGGCCATGTCAACCCATTCCATAACCACTCATTTCATGCCACCTAGTTAAACACAAAAAAGTAAAAATGAGGTGTTGTAATCGCAGGTATCTGTGACCTAACTTAGTCAGAACTGCACGAAATTGGAAGTGTAGGATCATTATGACACCCTCTGAACGCACGCCAAGTTTCGTGGAATTCCGTTCATGGGGGCCACACAATAAATTCATTTATGTTACTATACACCAACTGGCCTGTAGGTGGCCGGAGACAGTTTTCTGTGAATATCTCGAGAACCGTAGGGCCTAGGAGGTCCACCTTTTTTTTGTATGTTGATCTCAAGGGGCCATGTCAACCCATCCCATTACCACTTATTTCTTGTATAGCGCCACCTAGTTAAAAAATTAAAAAGCAAAAAATTAGGTGTTTTCATCACAATATCTCTGGCTGACATGGTCAAAACTGCACGAAATTGAAAGGGTAGGATCATTATGACACCCTCCGAATGCATGCCAAGTTTTGTGTACTTTCGTTCATGGGGGGGCCTTACAATAAAACAATTTATGTGTACATTTAGTGACGTACACCAACAAGGATTCCCGGGACACTGAAAGACCGGGGTACACAAAACTTGGTGGGCATGTACCCCCTCATGGATAGCATGGAACCGTCATTTTTCGTTTTGATCTGTAGCCCCCCCGCTGGACTGGACCCCCCGAAAGGAGGGTAGGCCAGACACAGTTCTCTGTGAATATCTTGAGAACTGTAGGGCCTAGGATGACCATTTTTTTCCATATATTTGCCTCCAGGGGTCATGTTAACCCATTTCATGTGCACACATGTGCACAAACAGATACACACACACACACACACAGTAATCATACGTATGACACATACTCACACAGTAGACATATGTACGCTTCCATGCACAGACACATATGCAGGCACACACACAAGCACGCACACACACACACACACTCACACACACACACACCCACATAACATAAACATAACACAAACAATCAAGAATTTCTCAGAATTATGAACAGGCAAGATGGAGGTGGGGTTGTATAAAATGAATTTTACATGTGAAATCTAGAGCCCGACCGATTTATCGGCGAGCCGATATTATCGGCTGATATTAGGCATTTTCCAAACTATCGGTATCGGCATTTATAATGGCCGATAAATGACTATTTTAAAAATAAAATAAAAACGGACGAAACACCCTTCAACCATGTCATGAGTGTTGGCGTTGTATAGTTTGTCCACCAGAGGGCACTCTACACCGTCCCTGCTGGCAACACTCGTTTATAACGCGCCACACATCCTGCAACCTGCTGATCCAGCCAGAGTCGGGCAGAGAGAACCAGTTATCCGCGAGTGAGATCATCAGTTAAGTGTGTTCATGGTGATTTGGTATAACAATTGAAAAGAACATCCCCATCAGTTCTCTTAACTCAAGTAAGCATGACAAAATTTGTGAAAACAATGTCCAGTTTTGCTGCTGTTAAATAAGCCGAGTGAAGCGGAATTAGCTAGTAATTAATTAAGTTACGTTGTTACAGTGTAGTTGACTGTCTGTCCTTTTAACTTTTGACAATGTGACTGAATATGACTGTATTTCTTTAATAGCGTGACAGTTATAGCAGAGAGACGTATCATCTCTCCCCGGCCTGTTATTTTGAAAGCGTATGTTTTACAATTTGCAGTATGACGTTATCCATTGCTAAATTATGGCTCATCATAGACTAGCTAACCACAAAGTTAGCTAATGCCATGAATATCAGTGGAAGACCGCTAACGTTAACATTAATGAGCTTGGAAACCACAACGAACTTATTCTGCCTAAATAAAGTAATGATTACTGTATTTATAACTAGTATATCTGTAGTTACAGTCCCTGCATTGTAAAATGTTAGTTAGACGTGTGAGAAGTGAACATTTAGACATAGAGAAAAAGTATCAAACGTAGCGTGCATAAAAGTTAGCTTTTCAGACTGTCGTTCAGCCGCAGCATTAACAAGTTACACAATGGATTTAGATCACTAAATAGTAGGTTTTAGAAGGCAGGCAGGAACTGATGATTGAAAATGGTTTGATGTAGCTTGATGGAAATAATTTTAAAAGTGCAGGTAAAGGGATAAGCAAGCTGACATTGTAATTATAAGGTAGCTTATAAGGCAATAGGGACTAATTATTACACACGCAAACATTTAGGAGTGACCTTTATCTTGTTTAATGATAATACAAATGATGATGATAGTAATAATGGCATCATTATTTTTTGTAATTAAGTCTTAGTTCAAAGTTATATTTATGAAGCTTACCAAGTCTTTTAATACTGGTAAATTTGATTTGGTTGTTGTTGTTATTGTGTTTTTGTTCAAAAGACTAAGTTTAATATCTTAAGTTTCTATTTTTATACATTTTATTTATCAGAACTTTAATATATTTCGATGTTCCACTGTGACAATATTATTTAAAAATAAACAAGTTTGTTTTTAAAATGCATCATATTATTTTAGTCAATACTCATAAATAACTACAAATAACTAATGTTAGGGAAATCTGTTAATGTTTTGTTTCGCGTTTCTGAAAAAAAATATATATATCGGCCGATATATCGGAATGTCGGGTTTTTAAATCAACAAATATTTGTATCGGTATCAGCCTTCAAAATCCTTTATCGGTCGGGCTCTAGTGAAATCTATGAACTAATCATGTTTTGGTACTTGTTGTCTAGCAGATACCAGTGAGAATTGAGTGTGGATAATGCAATTTAGTGAGACAGTTAGAATCATATAGGCCTTTCAGCGTGATTTCTTTTTGTGGAAAAAATGTGCTGGACTGGGCGGCGGTCATATTTTGTACCGCTCTGCGGTGCATCTAGTTATTTTTCTTTTTACCTTTTTGTGCGCGCTATTCAGCCCAAACCGCTTAATGTACAAATTTGGTTCAAACACCGTTCCGTAGATCTTCAAAGGCTTTACCGTCCTATCCGTTTTTCATTTTTGAGAAGTTTATACTTTTTGAGATATTTGTAATTAAAAGTGTATTTTTCCTCCATACACTTGAATGGGGGCTGTGATGTCATAATAGAGCCAGCTGCGCTCGTTAAGTAGTTCTCAGAGCAGTTCCCAGGCTAATCAGAACACTGGCACAGGTGTCACCTGTGAGGAATTCAACTGTCTCAGCCTCTAAGCATACAATCTAGCTCTACCTGAACTACACATCCTGTTAAATTGTTTCCTGTGTGTCAAAATCCCAGTCCCAGCCATATCTCATGCATTCAGCATTATTATATCTCCAGAACGGCTTGACGTACATGCTTCAAATTTGGTACGAGTGTTTTTATGGACTCAAAGGTGAAGTGAGTTGATGTTGGAGGTTGAAGGTCAAATGTCAAGGTCAAAAACACCTTGAGTGTGATATCTCAAGAATGCCATGTCATACAAGATTCAAATTTGGTTACTCCAAAAGCACCTTTGCAGGTATCACAATTACCCTACCAACCAGCTAGCAGCAAGCTCAACAGCCCCACCAACACCCTAACCAGCAGATTGCATCCCCTCGTGTAATTCCTCAGAATTGCATTTCTAGTTTACTGATGTTATTTCTTTTTTTTTTATATATATGTTTATTGATCAAACCTTAAAGTATAATACAGGCTGTATAGGGAATGTCCATGGGTAACAGGTTAGACATTTTCCTTTTTTTTTAAACAATATACACAAATTCCCACCTATTCCACCCCTCCCCTTCCCTCTCACTCCATTCATTTACACAGATAGTGAACAAGCATCTCCGACCCACCCACTCTCTCATGTCCCTCCCACCCACCCCATCCCTGTGTCCTATTAATCGGCTAAGGAAATTAAAACTGTATAGGTAAAGTTAAACAGTAAAAGAAGGATTAAATAAGTAGGTAAAATAATATTCAAAATGAATAATAAAATAAAATAAGTAATAACAAAAATCAAACAAACAAACAAATAAATAAATAAAAGGGGAAGGAGGTGGATGTTAGCTATTGGCTGAGGGCAAATGATTTGCATAAGAAAGGAAGGGTTCCCAGGTTTTGTGAAATTTCTTCAGAGATCCTCTGACAGTGTGTTTGATTTTTGTGGTGTAAAAATGACATTACCTCTTCTAACCAGGAATTTGTACTGGGCGGCTTTGGGTTCTTCCAATGTAGCAGTATTTGACGCTTGGCAATCAGAGCAGCAAGTGCAATAACATCAGCTTGATAGCTAGTAAATCTCCCCACAATAGGAGACACACCAAATATAGCAATCAAGAGGCATGGAGACATATGAATATTAAAGACTGCAGAGAGGGTATCAAAAAAGGATGTCCAAAAAGAGTGTAGTTTAGGGCAAGAGAAAAAAGTGTGTGTGTGGTCTACTGGAGATTGAGAGCATCGAATGCAAAATTCATCTGCGTCAGGGAATAGTTTTTTCAGTCTGGCCCTTGTGTAGTGAATTCTGAAGACAACTTTGAATTGGATGAGGCTCATACGTGCACAAATGCAAGTATTATTAATTCTAAGTAGAACTTCACTCCACCAGATTTCATCTAGCGTGAGACCTAGCTCCTTTTCCCAAATATCCTTCAGTCCTAAAAGAGGAGAAGGTTGAGATGAAAGAAGACCATGGATTGAAGAGATACTATTTTGTGATACTGGAGAGGACATGATGTTTTCTAACATGGTTTTTTCAGGCAGTGCAGGGAATGAGGTGAATTGTGTTTTGGTGAAATTGCGCAGCTGGAAATATCTGAATAGACCTAAATTAGAAACACCAAATTTTGAGGCAAGGTCAGTGAAGTTCCCAAAGGTCCTATCTACATACAGGTCGCTAAAGGAGACAAGGCCCATCTTCTTCCAGTATGTAAAGGTTTTGTCTATGCTTGAGGGTAAAAACAGGTGATTGTTGCATATGGGAGTAAGGACAGAGGGAGATTTTAACCCATAGTGATATCTAAACTGTTTCCAAATTTTCAGTGAAGAGAGAACAACAGGATTATCGGTGTATTGGGAGGGCCGTAGAGGAAGCGGTGCAAAGAGTAACGCACGGAGTGAAGTAGAAGTGCAAGAGTTAGCTTCCATGGCACACCAGATAATATTTGGGTGATGACACCATTTTTTTAGCATTTGGATGTTAGCGGCCCAGTAATACAACAGCATATTGGGTAGGGCGAAACCCCCTGCCATTTTGGGTCTTTCTAAAATTATTTTCTTAATCCTTGGAATCTTGCCAGCCCAGATGAAAGACAGTATAACGGTATCCAATGATTTAAAAAATGATTTGGGAAGAAAAAGAGGGAGGGTCTGAAACAGAAATAGGATTCGAGGTAGAACATTCATTTTGATGGTTTCAATTCGGCCAACAAGTGAAAGGGGTAATGTGCGCCATCTTTGGAGGTCTGATTTGATGTTTTCAGTCAGTTTTATGAAATTATTTTTATGAAGGGAATTGAGAGAGTGGGAGATATTGACACCTAAATACTTAAAACCGTTGGGGGAAAAATAAAAGGGCAAAGCCCCTGGGGGTATGGATTTGGCTGGTTGATTAACAGGGAAACAGAGACTCTTAGAAATATTCAGTTTGTAACCTGAAAAAGTACCAAATGTCTTCAGCAGGTTCACTATTCCATCAACGCAGTTCACAGGGTCTTGCACATATAGCAACAGGTCATCGGCATACAATGCCACTCTGAGTTCCATGCCTCCTCTAACTATACCTGTGTGTGTGTGTGTGTGTGTGTGTGTGTGTGTGTGAAACTAGGGCCACCTCCTCTAACTATACCTGTGAATGCTAAAGAGCCTTGAAGGGCTATGGACAGGAGTTCGATGGCCAGTGCAAATAATGAAGGTGACAGGGGGCATCCCTGACGTGTGCCACGTGTGAGAGGGAAGGGAGAAGAGATTTCAGAATTAGTTTTAACACTAGCTACAGGGGCAGAGTATAACAGGCAAATCCAAGAGATGAATTTGGGGCCAAAACCGAATTTGTGTAGTACAGTAAACAGATACTGCCACTCCACGCGGTCAAATGCCTTCTCTGCGTCCAAAGAAATCACTATCTCTGGGGTTGGAGAGGCAGAGGGACATAGAACCACACTCAAAAGTCTACGCACACTAGATGACAGTTGACGGCCAAGGATAAAACCTGTTTGGTCTTCTGAAATTATGCTTGGAAGACAAGTCTCAAGCCTGCGCGACAGCACTTTTGCTAACAGCTTTACATCATTATTCAGTAAGCTTATAGGTCTGTAGCTACCACATAAATTAGGGTCCTTATCCTTCTTTAATATAAGAGAAATCAATGCTTGGTTGAGTGTTGGAGGCAAAACACCCTTTTCTAGAGAATCATTATAGACATCCAATAGTATAGGAGCAAGTTGTGTAGAGAACTTTTTATAGAATTCCACTGGATAACCATCTGGGCCAGGGCTTTTGTTACTCTGCATTTGAGAGATACAGGAAGTAATTTCTCCCAGTGTTAGGGGTTCATCTAAACGTTTTGTTAATTCTTCACTTAAAGTTGGAAAGTCCAAATTATTAAGAAAAGCATCCATGACAGATGTGTCAAGAGGGGGTTGTGATTTGTAGAGCGTAGAGTAAAAGGAAGAGAATTCTGAATTTATTTTTGATGGGTCGGTAGTCAGGGTATGAGATGAGTCGGAGATTTGTGGTATAAAGCGGGAGGCGCATTGATGTCTCAGTTGTGAAGCTAAAAGGCGGCCAGCCTTATCCCCATGCTCATAGTAAGTTGCTCTTGTACGTCTTAGTAGATATTCTGCCTTCCCTGTTGACAGTAAATCAAAATCAGTTTGTAACTGCAGACGTTTGGTTGTTAAATCTGGATTAACTGTTGAGGCCTGTTGTCTGTCTATATCCAGTATTGCATCCAATAGTTCCTGCTGTTTTAATCTCCTGTTTTTAGTTAAATGTGCACTGAAAGATATGATACCCCCACGGATAAATTATTTTAGCGTTTCCCATAAGAGTGATGGGGATACCTGATCAGATCTGTTTGTTTCTAAGAAAAAATCTATATTTGTGGACACAAAGTCGCAAAAATCTGTGTTAGTAAGCCTGAGTTAAGTCTCCATCCTCCTTGATATCTGTGCGAATTAGAGGGGAGACAGAGGTCTAAAATGTGAGGTGCATGGTCAGAAATGACAATGGCAGTGTAGTGTGCAGAATTAACGAAAGAAAGTAGAGCCTTGTCAATGAAAAAGTAATCAATGCGAGAATAGACCTGATGGACAGTGGAGTAATAAGAGAAATCTTTAGCATTAGGGTGAAAGAAACGCCAGGGATCGACACAGCCAATTTGATCCATATAAGCTGATAGTGCCTTAGACATTGCAGTAGGGTTGACTGATTTAGAGTGGGCGCGATCCAATGCAGGGTTTGTAACACAGTTGAAGTCTCCTCCCAAAATTAAGTTATGGGTATCCAAATTTGGAAGATGAGAAAAGATTGTGGACATAAAGTTTGGGTTATCCCAGTTGGGAGCATATGTGTTTGCTAAAACAACAGGTGTTTGAAAGAGCTTTCCTGAAACTATGACATAGCGACCACCAGAATCACAGTGCACATGATCTGGGGTGAACCTGATTCGTTTATGTATTAAAATGGCAGTGCCTCTGGATTTGCTATTAAAATTGGAATGAAAGATTTGTCCAACCCAAGGCTTACGAAGTCTCGTATGATCATCCATGCGTAGGTGCGTCTCCTGTAGAAAGACGACATCAGCGGAAAGACTTTTTAGGTGTGAGAAAACTTTGGAACGTTTAATTTGCCCTCCTAAGCCGCGCACATTCCAGGTAATTATTTTAAGATGATGCCCGTTTAAACCGCCTGGTGTCATATTGGCATTTGTCATTTGTAATACCCCAGGTATCTGTCAGTAAGAAGGGTGCCCTGCCATACGCATTGTGTCATGATATATTGGAAATAGGGGAAGAAGAGGGAGCAAGAGAAAAAAAATAAACAAAACAAAAATAAAAATAACACCACCAAAAAAAAAGACATAGGACAACTTACCAACCCGGCCGCCCACCCACCCACCCCCACACCCAAATTCCCAACATTTCAACTGGAACCTTAGAACACACGCCTGATGCTCGTCTGCAAAAGGCAGCGAGCAGCCATAGTACATGTACATACAACCGATTTTCCATGTAGTGTTATCTGCTCCTAATTTGTACTTATGTTATACCCTAGGCAGTGCAGTGACCCAATAAACTGATAATATGCACTTTTGCACTCTGAATAAGAGCCTCAAAGTGGTATGATATCTAACTTGTGGAAACAAAACGTCCAAAAGTCCAGGAAATTACATTAGAGAAAAATAATAAAAAGAGCTAATGCTAGCCGCTGACTGTAGAAAAAGAGAAAAAGTAAACCCTCGTCACGGTTGCAACAGCCACTTCAGAACAGGTTGTATAAATTGTAAAGACAAATTTAAATAAAGGACAAGCCTACAGACTTTTCCACTGAAACAAAAGTCCAATCAAACCAGTTCAGCTTGTTAATAAACGTTCAGACAGCTAGCCAAGAGCTAGCATTCACCTGAAATAAGCAATGTTGCTCTTTTAAAGTGATTCAGCGTTCCTCCGTGGTAGAACTTGATTTATCCAGGGTAAAAAAGCGTTGTCGGTAGAAAGCCTCAGTGTCTTCAGGGGAGTTGAAGACATGTTCTCTGTTGTCGTAGGTGACCCTGAGACGGGCTGGATACAGCATGCCAAATCTCACTCCTCGTTTGTAAAGAAGTCCTTTGATCTCGTTAAATGCTGAGCGCTTCTTTGCCACCGCCACGCTAAAATCCTCGAATATACGGATTACATTATCGCTGTAAGAAATGTCCTTGTGAGATTTCGCCCACTTCAGCACAATCTCCTTCTCGATGTATCTGTGGAATCTGACGATGAAAGGTCTCGGTGCATCTTCTGCTCGTGGTTTGGGCTGTAAACTTCTATGGGCTCGATCCAGCTCAGGAGGCTCATGAAGTAATCCACCAAGCAGGGTAGAAAACATTTTAGCCATGAAATCCCTAGGATTTTTCCCCTCAATATTTTCCGGTAGTCCCAGCACTCGAAGGTTTTGACGCTTTGATCTCGACTCCAAATCTTCCACCTTAGCCATGAGCGCAACATTCTCCTGAATCACCGACTCTAGGTTGGATTGTAGCCCACCCACATCGTGTTCTATCTGGGTTATCCGGTCGCTATGATCAGATAGGCTGGTTTCCATTTCTCTAATTGTGGATGCCTGGGTCGATAATGTCGCCTCAATCGATTGAACTGATGAACGGATAGGTTCCAGGGAGCTGTTTAGTAGAGTTGTGAATTCGCCTGTCATCGTTTTTCTAAGTTTTTCGAGTTCTTCAACCAACCTTTCAGTGGTAAGCAGTGATGGGCTATCCGCCATGTTGCTAGCCCAACTTTTAACACTTGGGGTTGAAGTTTGAGTCGACGTCTTGTTGGTTTTCGACGACCTGCTCATTTCTGTTCTTTTCGAATGTCGATATCATAGGCTACGAGGCACTTGAAATTAAATGGGATAGGGTATTTTGGTACAAATTATCTGAAAGTAATCGGAGCACAGACAACGCACGTCTTAACACCACATTGTGTTAACCGGAAGTCTACTGATGTTATTTCTAACGTTTTGGGCAGGGATAGAAGAGACTTGTTTACTGATGTTATTTGTAACGTTTTGGGCAGGGATAGAGAAGACTAGTGAAGTGATAAATTGTTCATTGGATTTGGAAGTGGACCAGTTTTTCCACGACAGACACCATGGACGCAGCAGCACAATGAGTTTGAGCTGCGGCAGACGGTTAGTGACTGGATTATTACGCCTGAATGAGAGTATAGTTCCATGTCAAATCAGCCTAGAAAATCGCCACGTTTCATTTTCCGTTGGTCTTATTACACTTTCTAACTTGAGAGGAGACAAGTTTTAAATAGGAAAATGACTGTAAATTTTAGTCACTTTTAAACGTGATGCTAGCAGGCGAGTTGCTAATGGTCTAATACGATTCAATGATCTATGCTAGGCTGGAGCTAAAATTTCAGAGAATGGCTGGATGAACTGGAGAAAGGTAAAAATCAATTGTTTAACTCAAGGGGAGGTGGAAAATGAGTGTAATTCCCCAAATGGTGGAAAATGACTTTTACACATGATTTGAATGATTTACAGTAGACACATTAGCGCTCCATGTGTAGAGACTGTGCAGAATACAATGTGTGAATGGTGTTCAATGAATGCCAATATAATAGTCTTCTGCTGGGTTGCATGTAGCCTACATGTTTTCAGCTTTTATTGGTTAAATGACCATTTTTATTATGAAAATATTTCTAAAACTTCAAAAACTCAGGGCCAGATGTTTTTGTTTTTTTCAGGACGCTTTTGCGCCCACTTCAGGCGTATTTGTTTCGAAATGTGCGTGTAAAATCATTGCAAGGTATGTACAAACAGGCTGCAATGATGTAAAAGTGCAAACTGCCTGTCGCGGCAGCTGAAAGTGGCAGATTGTGTTTTTCATGTCATGCATTTGCATTCATGGGAGGATCCAGGGGAAAGTGGGAGTTTAGTGTAAAAAGATGGGAGGGGAAGAGTAAAGAGCGCCTAATTATGTGTTCCGCGGTATGTACAAAGACTGCTCCTGAAAGCACACGTCTATTCTGCGCCTAAATACTTCCGCCTTGTAAAAGCAGGTGTTAATCCAAATTGCAGTTCAATGCGTCAATAAGAGAACCTTTCAAAGACAACAGAATCGCTATTTAGAGCACCAGTTTTGTAAGTCTTTGTACTATCAAAGGCAACAGGCCTATATTTACATATCGTGCACATGCAGTCTGCCAAGGGGCCGCGTCCACACATGACGTGCGTGAGTGGCAGACACATAGTGCGAACATTTAAATGCTAATTCCGTTCTGTGCCTATTAGGCTAATCAAGCGGTCATTGTTAAATGAATTCCAAACACATTGACAAAGATACTTTTTGTGCTAAAGACACTGTGCTATGTACTGGTTTGGTTGTATGCTGCTGTCTGCTGTACAATGGATAGTTGTAAAATTGTTCTTAAGTTAAATTATAATCTTTGTAGCCTGTACTTTTCTGGGTAGCAGAGACAGAGCTGCTATGTTTCTTTAAACCACTGGGCTACTGTTTTCTACATTCCTTCATGCACATAGATAAATTTAACTGATGTCAAATGTAATGTCCAGAAGTAAGAATGCATTGCCTTAACACAACTGAGTTTTTCTTGCCTTAAAAACAACAGATCAAATAGATTTTTCTTTTAACCAGTTTTTATTTTCCACTTGTAGACTAAGCTATCCTGGGTTTTATGTTTAAATTGCTTTGCATATCTCCAATGTATTGTCATTATATGTATAGCACTGTAACAATGATGAAACCTATGTATGACTACAGGCACGTATTGATGATTAAGTCTTTGTCTAAGAGAAGATAACTCCAATATTCAGCATGGTTGGCAAACCAGATTGCGCGACTGGTTTTTCAACACTTCACTAATAGTAATAAGAATATTTTCAAAGTAGTAAAATGTGTGGCGCAGGGGCTTCCAACTACTAATCACCCAATGTCCCATGATACCTCAAACATGCCTTTGTAGAACTGCATAAGATTTATTTACTGTCACCAGACAAGAGATACTAGATTTGTGCCTGCGTAAGTCACCTAGAAATGCTTTAAGTTATCTAATGGAAATGCTTTAACATAGGTGGCTGACGTTAGAAAAAATATTCAGAGCTAACAGCATTCATGATGTTCACAGAAAATTTATATACCAGCTTCAATAACTTATTTGCTATGTTCCCTTAGGCTACTTTACCCTTAACAGAATCTTCCTAATTCAACCACAATACTTTCCTGAACGTAGTGGTAAAGAATCAGGATCACAAATGGGATCACATTGAATATTCTGTAAAAGAGACTGAGACCTTGTTTTCTACTTTAACTTGTTGTCATGAAACATCTGAATACACTATATCTATAACATGTTGTAACCTTTCTCCCATAATGACACAAAGCTCATCAATGGTCAATCACTGCATGGATATGCTAATGTCCTCCAGGTGTCGAGCACACAATGGAGCAATGGACTATTCTGAGGAAGATAAACACCTCCGATGGGGGGTTAACCTATCCAGATAATCATTGGCTGGATTTACATGTTTCTCCTTGGCGCCAGGAAGGCACAGAGACTCTTGGATGCTATATGCCCCACTGAACAGGTCACTCAACAAATGGACTACTACCTGAACCTGGCACAGTGCTGCTACTTCAAGCATCCCATCCACTAACTGCAGAAGAACAAGCCTTGGTTCTCTGGGAACTACAATCATCAGTCCTGCAAACACTGGCTTTAAGGATCCTATTTTGATAACCCCACTAGGTCCAATCCTGTGATGACCCAGAGGGGTCAAGGGGACATCTGTAAGGATCGTAATTACCAGGCTGATGATAATCTTTTCAGTCATATATTGACTCTTGATCAACTACTAAGTGTGGGCCTATTGTGGGCCTACTGTCACATGTCCACAGGAGCAGTTAACTGTAGGGACAGGAAATGTAATCAAATGTATACCTTGTCATGTCTTGATTGATTCACTCTCACTACAACAATGGTCTCAAGTCTCATCAAAGTACTCTCAAATCAGATGACTTCCAACCATGTGATCCCAAATCAGCTGACCTCCAATCATGTGATCCATATCAATGTAACCAACCACAAACTAGGTAGCCTATTTAAGTGAAGTTTACAGAGCATTCTGGGAGCCATTCTGTAGTCAGAATCTCCCGCACCACTAAGGTGTGTAGTCATCATCCTCTGAGCTGGTATGTTCATTCTCTGATTGCTTCATATGGCTTCCTAAATGATCCTTTAACCTGTTTTCGTAACTTTCACATTATTCATTTAGATGTACCTTCTATAATGTATTGGATGAATAGCTTGTATCTGACCAATACATTGTTATGCTTTGACCCGCATAGTTTTCTAGAATTTCTTTAGATATCCCTCAAAGTTTAAGATGTGCCAGGGGGAACGGCTAGGATTAGTCACTAGGGCCGTGGGGCTAAATCAGTGAAAGTAGGCATGCTACCAGGAGAACTGGCCATCGTATTGTACTGTGGTGGGTCACTGATTTTATTAGTAGTCTGGAATTAGACAGCTAACCTTAGCACATCCTGAACCCTCTGTAGCTTCGGTAAGATGTTCTGTCCAGATGAGTATAGTGCTCCAGGCCATCACTATAGCCTCTGACCAACTTTCACACTAGGATCATTACTCAGTAAATGGCGCCTCCCGAATTAGTCGGCCGAGGAGGGCCTTGCACACTATTCTTGGGGAAGTTGAGTCTAATTAAATAGCTAGAAGGCATTCTTGTAACAGTATCGTGGGTAGGCCTACATCGGCCTACTATGGATAGTAATATTACTTTGACTGAAACTTCTCCATATCTAGCGGGGTCAGAATCATTAGGTTAACAGGGGTTCTATAATCAATTGTTATTTCCAACAGCGCGCGGACAGCTTCACGATTTCCTTCGACCACTCCCAGTTCCCTCATTGGTCCTGACAAGTGACGTCTTATAATATCGTCTATCGGCAAAGGACATTTTTTGCCTTTTTTATTCATGCCCTTTACAACTATGCTTATCCGCCCAAGCAAACTTCGTCCATTATGCATTGATCAGGAATCAAACCCTGCTCGCCCTCGTCACAGTCCTGTGCATTCTTATTAGTCTGTCAACTCCATGTGGACGAAGTGACAAATGGCTCAACTGTGACTGCTCTACTGACTTGGGTTAAACAAAATGAAAGGCATTTTTTTTTTCAGAATCTTCACTGCGCCAGTTCCATTGATTATAGAAAATAGGGTACGTCTTTGACTTAACGCATCCGTCTCTGGTGTCCAGTCTCCAAGTGTCTCATGCGCTATCGTTACACTATGAAATCTATAAGTAACCGTGACAAATAAGGTATAAGATATATAAACTCATGCTATAGTATTATCATATATGTTTGGTAATGGCTCAATTGTCTCTGATTGTTCTACTGACTTGGAAACTGGATGCGTCATGGAAGCAGTAAGTCAAGTCTCATCAAAAATAGTAGCGGCAGAACTCCCAAGTGCCACCTGGTGGTTGTTTGGGTCAACTGCAGTTTGTGCCATTTCTGCCGAGAATATTGTGCGCGATTCGTATATATTCTGATACACACCCTCCTCCCTCTCTCTCACATACTCTCCTCCCTCTCTTTCTCACACACACACACACACACACACTCTTTCCTCCCTCTCTCTCTCACACACACACACTCATCCCTCTCTCTCTCACAGACACTCCTCCCTCTCTTACACAGACTCTCTCAAACACACTCTCTCTCACACACACATACACACACTCTTTCCTCCCTCTCTCTCTCACACACACACACACTCCTCCCTCTCTTACACAGACTCTCTCTTCCCTCTGTTAAACACACACACACACACTTTTTCCTCCCTCTCTCTCACACACACACACTCCTCCCTCTCTTACACAGACTCTCTCTTCCCTCTGTTACACACACACACACATCCTCTTCACACAAACTCACTACATGAAGTGATGCTTACTGTAGTCCCTCCAGTTTGCAGTTTTGATGACAAAGAGCAGAACATAAAAGTTCCACTCCTGAGTCCAGCAGCTTATTGTGACTCAGGTCCAGCACGAGATTTGATGTGTGTGGTGTCTTCAGTGCAGAGGCCAGATAGGAACAACTCTTATCGGTCAGATCACAGCTATCCAGCCTGAAACAGAGTTAAATATCTGAAAATAATTATCAATCCTATACTCTCTCACACACACTCACACTCACACACTCGGCTTTATTGGCCAGGTTTGCATAAACAAACAAGGAATTTGACTCCGGTTAGTCTTTGCTTTCAAACACACTCACACTCACTTAAAGGGACACCAGGCAAGCCTGATGCTTTTTCTCTACGAAACTCCCCCTCACTCGGTTTGAAGCTCTTTTCCTTTTCTTTGCATCTTCCGTCAAGGGTTTTCGCTGCCAATCATTATTCAAGACTGTTGAATGATTGCATTATTTTGTGTATTACCAGGTACATATCTTTTGTTATTGTTAAGCCCAGTTTATCTTGCCTGCGCAAGAGCTGCAGCATTGCCAATCATTATTCAAGACCGTTGAATGATTGCATTATTTTGTCTATTACCAGAATAAAAATACTTGACTGGGAATCCTCGTGTATGGTGCTTAACTACACAACACAAGATCACACCTGTTACAGCACACCTGCCGTGACGGTCTTCTTGTGCATGCTGGACTTCGACGAGAAGGACTACCGACGTTGCTCAAGGTGACAAGACTAGCTAGGCTAGTCAAACATTCCTGAGTCTGCGAACATGCGTTCTAAGCTACATGACTAAATTGTGCATAGTTAATTATCAGATATAATAGCCACTTCATAGTTTTGAGTGCTGGTTTCAACCGCTTCC
The DNA here is from genome assembly GCF_046254945.1 of Alosa pseudoharengus. Lineage (NCBI taxonomy): Eukaryota > Metazoa > Chordata > Actinopteri > Clupeiformes > Clupeidae > Alosa > Alosa pseudoharengus. The sequence continues at coordinate 12,542,922 of NW_027468564.1, read as the reverse complement.
TGAGAGCTGTGGTTTATTTAGCACGTTCTAAATTATATTCCTCCTTTACTAAATATCGTTATTATAGTTCCCGTTTTGGCCACACGGTGGCAGTGGTGTACTACAAATGATGTAATTGTGTGCTATTTTCTGACCTGACGATATACTTTTGCTGTTGCAATACCCCCGTCTTCCTGAATGCAATTGTCTGATATGAGCTTACATTCATTCTATGCTTGACTGTGGCATACATCTTATTTTCTGTGTTCTCTCGGGGTAAATAAGGTATATTTGGAGATTGTATATTTGATATTTTTTTTTTGGTTGATTTTTTTTCCCCCTGCATACACTGATTACACACATAATTCATAATGGATAGTTTTACTGGGCTGGGTAGTATTGGTCGGGGCAGGGGGGCATTTATGTTTACTTCTCCTGGACTAACAGATATGGCCACTGCAATCCAGCCTCTTACCTCTACTCCAATGCAAAGCCCCACGTCACAACAGGCACGCACCACTAATGAATATACACCCCATGCTGTTGGTTCTGAGCCAGTTTCACCTTCAGTGAACAAGGAGGTGTCAATTGAGTTACTGGCAGATATTGTTGAGCGGGTGGGACATTCTATTGGTGAAAGCATTGCGTCGTGTCTAGGAGCAACCAAAGTGGTGGGTGACACTGCTGGTCCCCAGAATAACAGTAGGGCTGGTGACATTTCAGGCATGGGTTTGGTGCTGAAATCCGATGTGAAATCGCCAGGATTTTTTCGGGGGGATGGCTCTGAGAAGTGTACAGTGCAGGAGTGGGAGGAGCTAATGCTGGTTTACATGCGTAGGAAAGGTTTTAACTCTCAAGAGCAGTCTGATGAAGTGATGAGTAAGCTTATGGGACGGGCGCGAGATTGCGGTGGGATTGCGTAGTGCCTCTAGGATTGACTTAAGCCAGGGCCCAGGCCCCATTTTTGATATTTTGAAGCAACATTTCAGTGACATATGTAACCCTGTTGAAAATGTATACATTAACATAAAATTTGAATACATAATTTCATAGTAATTCATTTCATAGTTTAATAAATAGAATGTAAGGTTAAAAGGTTAAGATTCATTGACCAACAATGACGTTATGAGTTTGCTCAATAAGAGAAATGCATATTGGGTAATGTTCATGTTTACTGAGAATAGCATTTAAAATGTTGAATATGTGGTGTTTAATAATTCGTGAAAATGCTTTAAAAATGCCTGTAATAATAGGAAGAAAGTTACACAAATGTTTTGTGAGTTTATTTTATTTCTGAAAGTCTTGTGAATGAGCCAATCACATTCAAGTTCAAAGGACAAGGAAGTGAGTGGTGCGGAGAAACGTGAAGACAACGTGAAATGGAGTTGGGAAAAAGCACGAGAGAGTACGAGTTGAGAAGCGTGTTTGCTTATAGAGAACTGTTTATGTAATGCACCAGTTTAGTAAGTGTTCCACAAGAACTCTTATACAAAGCGTAAATGGTGATAGTTTATGTCCGATTGAGTGGACGACTTAGCACACACAGACAGAAAGAAGTTTAAGCTAGCTGCTGACTTAGTGGCTAGTGCTTTGCATGGACTTTGCTAACAAGCTAGCAACCAGCGACCTTGACTAGTTAAGCCTGTGTGAAACTGCGAGACCGACAACCAAAGACCTGACGGAGCCGGATAGCGTTGCCGAGTGGTGGACTTTGCGAGGTCGTCAGCTGCATGAAGCTTCTCTTCCAACGTCTCCTCTTCGTGGTGAATCTTCTCGTCATATCTCCTGCTGCTGTTGCCTTTGATCCTGCGCGCGTGAGGCTACATTCCCATTGAGTAAAGGTACCATTTTCTTTTGTTTTTGCCTTCGTGGTGAAGCAGCCATTTTGTTTAGGGCTACAACGCACCCGAGCTGCATTCAGGCCTGCATCGTTTGAACATTTGAAGGGTATTTACTATAAGACTAGGTTATTGCCGGCTATTTTATTTTCTTGGGCCCTTAGGTTTTCAATGTGAATCTGTATGCCCTTATGATTTGAAAAGTGAGTTTGAAAAGACACATTTACATACTTACCTACTCTTTCTAAGTAAATCTTTTATACTTTTTTATAAAACAGTTGTGGTGAATGACTATTTTGATATTTTAAGTTAATTAAGAAAGAGTATTAATGCTTAAAAAGTGGTTTAAAGGATAAAGGTAAGTCCAAGACATTTCATTTGATGTTAAAGTGTACATGTTAATGCTTAAATAGTGATTTAAAGGGAAATAGTATTTCATATAACAAGTTAGTAATTACACACACACACACGTTAAACACTGATTACACACTGATAAGTTTATTAGTGAAACCCCACTTATTTGATTGATAGTATAAAGAATTCAGGATAGCCACCACTCACTATAGCCAAACACGCTAGAGAGGCGCTACATAAAATGGAGGCACCGCTGGGATATTAGTGTGGGTTTATTGTTTTTGTACGTGTTACCAGTGAATATTTGCCTATTTGATTTACGTTATAGTGATAACTGTTACAATATGGAACGCAGGGCAGAGTTAGTGTCAGAATTAAAGGGATGGTGCTGTGGCGAGGCATTAGATGAGGCTCATGCGGTCATGGTGCTCCTTCAAGACGACGTAGATACAAGTGCAATTAAAGAGACAATGCAAACGGTGAAGTGTTTGGGGCGTGTGCGTGTGCGAGGCCGGAATTTCAACATGCGGCTCAATAGATACCTGGCCTTGTGTGAATGCAAAGAAGCTATTAGAGCAGAAAAGGTTCCTTTTGATGTGTTTCCTATTGAGGGTGGAGGGCCCTGGCAGGTTATCACAGTAGATGAAGCTACACGAGCCAGTACACAAGTTCAGATGTCCGGAACACAACAAGCTCCAGGTAAGCGTGTTGAAGGCAGTCGCCCATTGTCGCCTGGAGATGAGGCTGCTGCCAAATCAACAGAGGCCATTCTGCGAGCTGTGAGTGATTTACTTAGCAAGACGTCAAAGTCCTCAAGTGAGCATGGAAGCTATCGCCGCCTACGAACTTTCTCTGGGTTGTTGCCCACTCCAGCTGGAGAAGAGCAGTTCGACCACTGGTTGGGTCAAGCACGGCTCATGGTGGAAGAGTGTGACTGCTCTCGCAAAGAGAAGAGGCGGAGACTGATGGAAAGTCTTAGAGGCCCGGCACTTGACATTGTAAACGCAGCACGAGTCAGTGATCCTGATGTGACCCCCGAAGACTGCTTAGAGGCACTTGAGCATGCTTTTGGGACAGCAGAGTCAGGAGAAGAGTTGTTTTTTGCATTTCGTTTACTGCAGCAACAACCAGGTGAGAAGCTGTCTGACTTCCTCAGACGTCTAGAACAGTCGTTGAATAGGGTTGTGCAGAGAGATGGTCTCCTCCTTGGGTGCGCAGATAAAGCAAGACTTGAACAGTTGTTACGTGGTGCGATAGCCTCTGATCTGATGTTAGTTAACCTTCGTCTCAGAGAGAGGAAAGCAAAGCCCCCGACCTTTCTCCAGCTGTTGAAGGAGATACGCACAGAAGAGGAATTTGAGGCCTCACGAAAGAAGATTACTCCTGTCGTGCAAAGTGGAAATGTAAGACAGAATGCTGATGTGAAACAGACTGACATTCAGAACTTGAAGTCTGAGATCAAAGAACTTAAGGCATTAGTTGCTGCTGTTGTGTCTAAGCCAGCACAAGACACGTCAGCTAGCAGTGGAAAAAATTCCCCAAATGTAGTGTACAGTGAGTGCAGTTCGGACAGTGATGTAGCTGCTTTGAAAAAAACAAATGAAGCGCTTGCAACAGAAAGTCACGAATAAAGTAGGTGAACCTCAAGCTGCCGTTTCAGCTGTGAATACCTCAAAACCAGTAGCGAGCTCCCCACAACAATCATTCAAAGTGTCGGAGGAACACTTCTGTTATCGTTGTGGTGAGAGTGGGCATTTTGCAAGGAAGTGCCAAAGCACAGAAAAGCAGGCTAAAGTTATCAAGAGACTTATTCAGGCTCTCAAGCTGTCCAAGAACAACCAGCCGTCAGGTGACGCCACCACTAATGCAGTTAGCTGTGCTGTTAAGAAAAGTGCTGCCGACGTACCTGAAGATGTATGTATTCCTGACGGGTTGGTTGGGCCGCCTAGTCTGGTGCCATTGAAGGTTAATGGACAACCCTGCACTGCTTTATTAGATAGTGGCTCTCAGGTGACGATCATTTTTGAATCCTGGTATCTGAAGTACTTGTCTAATATCCCAATTCAGCCCGTATCTGGTCTTTCCCTGTGGAGTTTAAGTGAGTCTGGAGCTAGCTACCCTTACCGTGGCTACGTGGTAGTCGATGTGGAGTATCCAGCTGAGGTGTTAGGAATCAGTCAGACTGTAACTGTCCTAGCTCTCATATGTCCTAACCCCAGGACTGAAGATAAGACATCTGTCATTGTGGGCACCAATGCGAGCCATGTTAGACGCTTGGTGAATCAATGCAAAGACAATGGCATTGATGTCACCCGAACACTAGGCCTTCGTGTTTGTGTCAAGGAAGATCAACCTGCACTCAAGGGTGTTGCTATCCCGGTCCATGATGATGAGGCTGGACGTGTCAGATGGATGGGTCCAGGCCCTTTGATATTACCCCCAGATGGTGACACTCAGGTTGTATGTAAAGTTGAGTTGAAGAAGCCTGTTGATCAAGAAATCCTGATGATAGACTCATCACCAGCAGCCGCCCTACCTGCTGATGTGATTTTTCACCCCATGGTTGTGCCCAGCAGGGCATTGGATGTCAACGGCTTGAGAGTACTACTGAAGAATGAATCTTCAAGAGAAACTTCCATACCGGTGGGAACAGTGATTGAATGTGTGTACCACATTGATTCGGTTGTGACGATTCCCCCTAAGGAGACTGCTTCCTCTGACTTTGATGCAAGCATGATCAACTTTGGAGACTCTCCTATCTCAGAACAATGGAAGAACAGATTATGTAAGAAACTGGCCCAGAAGTGTCATGTATTCTCAACGCATGAGTGGGACGTGGGATTAGCAAGAGGAGTTGAACACAGAATCCGACTCTCTGATTCCCGGCCTTTCTGTCAACGATCACGCCGGCTGGCCCCTGCAGATATCGAAGACATGAGTAAGCATCTACAAGAACTGCTGCAGGCAGGGATCATAACAGAGTCGCGAAGCCCCTATGCATCCCCAATAGTGGTAGTCAGAAAGAAGACTGGCGCTATTAGGATGTGCATAGATTATAGACTGTTGAATAGCAAGTGCCAGATCTGTCTGCCGAGAGTCAAGTACCTGGGGCACATCGTGTCTGCAGATGGCGTCACCCCAGATCCAAACAAGATTGAAGCCGTCACTACATGGCCAATGCCAACCAACCTGAAGACGTTAATCTTTCCTAGGATTTTGCGGTTATTACCGCCGATTCAATTAGAACTATTCTGCAATTGCTAGACCACTGACTGAACTCACAAAGGGATATGCTCCGACTCAGAAGAGGAAGAAGTATGCCCAAGATGTGAACAAAGTCTACTTGAAAGAATCAGAGCTTTTCGGGGAAAGATGGGACAAATCCTGCACAGATGCGTTTCATCAGATTATTCACTGTCTGACACATGCGCCTGTTCTGGCATTTGCCAATCCACACAAACCATACATCCTTCATGTGGATGCAAGCTTGAAGGGTCTTGGTGCTGTTCTTTACCAAGAACACCCTGAAGGCCTTAGACCAGTCGCCTTTGCAAGCAGAAAAGTCAGCTGTGCAGAGAGAAACTACCCCATACATCAGCTGGAATTCTTGTCACTCAAGTGGGCAGTAGTCGACAAATTCCACGACTATCTGTATGGGGCAAGATTCACCGTACGTACTGATAACAACCCGCTTACGTATGTGCTGTCCACAGCCAAGCTCAGTGCGGTGGGGCATCGCTGGCTAGCTGCCTTATCGACATACGAGTTTGATGTGCAGTATCGCCCAGGCCGACAGAACATCGATGCCGACCTGTTGTCAAGGAACATGCCAGAAGAGGACGACGATGGCTGGGTGACTATACCTCAGTCTGGAGTGAAGACCATCTGCCAGAGAGTCTGCATCCCAGAGTCTGCACGCAGTACACCAGTCTGTGTTGCTCAGCTTGGTGCATCTCCTCACTGTGTTCCTGACCTGTATGCGTTTCCCACACACCTGGAGTTAAAGTCCCTGGAACTCATGTCCAAACTGAGTCTCAGGAAGGCTCAGGAAGAGGATGCAGCCATTGGACCGGCGATCCAAGCTGTCAAGCATGGGAGCTGGCCAGAGGGTGTGAACTTGAGTCCGGAGTTGTCCAGATTGAAAAGAGAAGCTGGGAAGCTGTCCATGAAAGATGGATTGCTGTACCGGTACAGCAAGAGAACATCTGGAGATGTGGTCAGTCAACTCATCCTGCCAAGAGAGTTCCGGGATATGGTTATGCAGGCCATGCATGATGACCTAGGGCACCTTGGACAAGAAAGAACTGTTGACCTGCTCCGAAGTAAATTCTTTTGGCCTAGGATGTCGATGCATGTGGAAGAATACATCAAGAACTGTGAAGAGTTTGTTACTCACAAGACTCCTATACAGAGAGCTGGTCCATTGCACCAGATCGTAAGCCATGGGCCTATGGATTTAGTGTGCATGGACTTTCTTTCCATGGAACCTGACTCCAAAGGCATAAGCAACGTGTTAGTGGTCACAGATCATTTCACGAGATACGCTCAGGCTTTCCCAACAAAAAGCCAGAAGGCCCATGTTGTGGCAAAGGTCCTGATTGAGAAATATTTCATACATTATGGACTGCCTTCAAGGATCCATTCGGATCAAGGAAGAGATTTCGAGAGCCGTTTGATCCGAGAGCTGTTGACGTTGATGGGGATACGCAAGTCGCGGACAACGCCGTATCATCCGCAAGGAGACCCGCAGCCAGAAAGGTTCAACAGAACTCTGCTCTCCATGCTAGGTACGTTAGGCCGCCGCGCCTCAGCAGCCGCAGCAGCCGCGCCTAGACCTGCACCAGTGGCAGCGTCCTCCTTTTGCTCAAGTCATTGCTTTGCTTGAGCGTGTACTAGAACAGAGGCCGCAACAGACGGTGGAGACCAATGGATCTCGTCCACAGCAACGGTTTCGAAGGAGGTTGAATCCATCTCTGCCATGTGCGATATGTGGAGGGGCTGACCACAGTACAGTGCAACACTGTCGAAATTATCATTTGTGCTACCTCTGTCATGCTCCTGGCCACACACGCATGACGTGCCCACGAGCCTCAGCCCAAGAACCTGTTCCCCAGACAGCAGGGCTCACACAGCGGGGCCCAACCAACCCACAGGAAAACTAGATGGCCCACGCAGGGAGGGGACAAGTGATGGGCCGAATATAGTCCCCGTAAATAACTGTGATGATGTGGAGTCTTTGTATTCAAGTGCATGTGCCTCTGCAGGGCCCAGTGTGAATATAATCTATCAAAACATACAAGCTGTAGCTCCTAATGATGATCTGATTTATACGTGTGTTGTTGTAAATGACATAATTGAGGTGAAGGGGATGATTGATAGTGGATCGATGGCCTGTATATTGAGCTCGGCGATGGTGCCACGCCTACAGGAAGCTGGGGTGTTGACAATTGAGGCGCTCTTCCCAGTTGATGTGGTGCTGGTTGGGTGTGGTGGGTTAAAGACCAGGGCAGTGGGTGCATGTGAGTTGGTGCTAAGGGTATATGGCCATAAAGCCTCTGTCCCTGTCTTAGTAGTAGATGGTCAGATTGACGGACTGATTATTGGCAGTAATTTTATCAAACATCTCATACAGGTCATGAAGGGTAGTTTCATTGAAGGGTAGTTATAAGGGTAGTTATATCGGCCGGCCGATATATCGGTCGATCCCTAGTGTGTTGTCACAGAAAAGAATAGTGACATTCATGTGTATAAGATCCGCAACTCTTCTACTGGCCAAGAGAAGACTGTGCACCACAATCTTATTATGCCGGTCAACTACCTACCGCTGCTTGATTCTCCTGAGCAAGTGATTGATGAATTCAGATGCTCTTCTGATGAGAGTGATGCACCAGTAGATATGATAAATGCTGAAGAGAGAACAAGTGTGTTGGTGTCAGAGCTGTCAAGTGATGTACCAGAGGACGAGCGAACAGATCACATGGAAGAAGAATGCAGGTCAAGTGTGGAACATGGCTTGATACCGGATTCTAACCTGTTACCTGATGTTCCTTTGGAACAGGCTATGGATGGCATCTCCAAGTCTGTCTCCGACTCTGGATTGATGGATTCTGACTTCAGACTCTGTGTGTCAAATTCCGGTTGCCCGCCGACTCCTACCCATGACTCAGCACAACCAAATGACGGTGACTTTGGACTGACTGACCCCCCGGCTTCTGTTTCTGACTTTCAGTCAATGTAGACTAATAGACGTAATGTTTCAAGGCCAGGGCGTTTCATAAAACCTGTTAGGAGACTTATTGAAACAATGCAGACACAGAGGGTTTGGGGTAATGGGTTGAAGAGAATAGCTGTATGGGTGTAAAATGGTTTGGGTTTGCATTTTAGGGGGATGAATTGTCATCTCAGCCAATTTTTTTTTGTTTTTTTTGATGTTTTTGTTTTCTTTGGGGCTTCCTTTGACTTTGTTACCAGGTGTAATTAACATGTAATAGGCATGTTTACTTGGGGATCTGAATGTACTCCCTCATTCTAGTGTGGAATGGTCTGATAGACGGGAATGTTTGGTGACATTTAATTGCAAGGCTTTGCGTGCCTCATGTTTTATTTTATTAGGGCAAGTGAAATTCAGAGAGGGAGGGTGTAACATGGTTAATAATGCTTCCACTTGCCATTGCACCAGAAATGTATGTGTATGGGGAAATTGTGTTCTGTCACTTTAAGTGACCAAGCTTGTTCTTATAATGGGAATGACACGCTTTTGCTCTTCCCAGTTTATCTTGCCTGCACAAGAGGTAGGTCACGAGTACATGCACACTGTAGATTATTTTAATAACTAGATGTACCGCAGAGCGGTACAAAATATGACCGCCGCCCAGTCCAGCACATGTTTTCCACAAAAATAAGTCACGCTGAAAGGCATATATGATTCTAACTGTCTCACTGAATTGCATTATGCACACTCAATTCTCACTGGTATCTGCTAGACAACAAGTACCAAAACATGATTAGTTCATAGATTTCACATGTAAAATACATTTTATACAACCCCACCCCCATCTTGCCTGTTCATAATTCTGAGAAATTCTTGAATTGTGTGCATGTGTGCGTGTACATGTTTATGTTTATGTGTGTGTGGGTGGGTGTGTGTGCATGCATGTGTGTGTTTGCCTGTTTATGTGCCTGTGTGTGTGCATGTGCATGCATGCGTATATATGTCTACTGTGTGAGTATGTGTCATACGTAGGATTACTGTGAATGTATGTGTGTGTGTGTGTGTCTGTTTATGCACATGTGTGCATATGGAATGGGTTTACATGACCCCTGGAGGCAAACATACGCAAAAAATTGGTCATCCTAGGCCCTACGGTTCTCAAGATATTCACAGAAAACTGTGTCTGCCCTACCCTCCTTTCGGGGGGTCCAGTCCAGCGGGAGGGCTACAGATCAAAACGAAAAGCGATGGTTCCATGCTATCCATGTGGGGTTACATGCCCACCAAGTTTCGTGTACCCCGGTCTTTCAGTGTCCTGGGAATCCTTGTTGGTGTACGGTCACTAAATGTACACATAAATTATTTTATTGTAAGGCCCCCCATGAATGAAAGTCCACGAAACTTGGCATGCATTCGGAGGGTGTCATAATGATCCTACACTTCCAATTTCGTGCAGTTTTGACCATGTCAGCCAGAGATATTGTGATGAAAACACCTAATGTTTTGATTTTTAATTTTTAACTAGGTGGCGCTATACATGAAATAAGTGGTAATGGGATAGGTTGACATGCCCCCTTAAGACCAACATACAAAAAAAAGGTGGACCTCTTAGGCCCTACGGTTCTCGAGATATTCACAGAAAACTGTCTCCGGCCACCTACAGGCCAGTTGGTGTATAGTAACATAAATTAATTTATTGTGTGGCCCCCCATGAACGGAATTCCACGAAATTTGGCGTGCATTCAGAGGGTGTCATAATGATCCTACACTTCCAATTTTGTGCAGTTTTGACTATGTTAGGTCACAGATACCTGCGATTACAACACCTCATTTTTACTTTTTTGTGTTTAACTAGGTGGCGCTATACATGAAATGAGTGGTTATGGAATGGGTTGACATGGCCCTTTGAGATCAACATACAAAAAAAAATGGTCCTCCTAAACCCTGCGGTTTTCGAGATATTCACAGAAAACTGTGTCTGCCCTACCCTCCTTTCGGGGGGTCCAGTCCAGCGGGGGGGCTACAGATCAAAACGAAAACAGGAGGTTCCATGCTATCCATGTGGTGTTACATGCCCACCAAGTTTCGTGTACCCCGGTCTTACAGTGTCCCGGAAATCCTTGACGGAAATTTGGACATGCGAAAAAAAAAAGAAAAATCTGACTAAACCCACCGCTTCGCTGCGGTCATAATAATGGTTGTCTTGGTTTCAAAAATGTTCTTATATCAATGTATATGTACCTATGGATACTGATAGACTTTTGTATGATCAGAGATTTGCACATTCATTGTATTTGTTTTGATAATGACATGTAGGCTGCGTAGTAGGCTAGGTTAGCTAACTACTATGTAATATGTACTGTATATGCTAACATAAGTGTTTCTATATTTCTAGCTGCAGCATTGCCAATCATTATTCAAGACCGTTGAATGATTGCATTATTTTGTGTACTACCAGGTACATATCTTTTGTTATTGTTAAGCCCAGTTTATCTTGCCTGCGCAAGAGCTGCAGCATTGCCAATCATTATTCAAGACCGTTGAATGATTGCATTATTTTGTCTATTACCAGAATAAAAATACTTGACTGGGAATCATCGTGTATGGTGCTTAACTACACAACGCAAGATCACACCTGTTACAGATGCAAACTGTAAACTGATCCTGCTTCGGTCGGCGGGTACGATACACTGAACTTGCAAGCGGGATATTCTTCCTACAGGCAGTAGGGGCGGGCGACAGAGTCTTCATTCGCCCTGTAATGAGTCATTTAACCATATACCGACTTCCGAAGATGAGTAATTAACACGAAAACGTTGCCTGGTGTCCCTTTAACATATAAGAATAAAGAATAAAAAACATATAAAGAATACAAAACAGAACAATAAGATTGGAATGAAGAGCAGTAAGCTATGCATAAGTAGGCCTATAATTACAGTATGTACATTTGCGATTGTAGAGGAATCCTGCATAGTAGCCTCCAGTGGTGGACAGTAACGAAGTAGATGTAATTCGTTCCTATACTTAAGTCACATATAGATGTATCTGTACTTTACTCAAGTATTTATATTTGGTGATACTTTATACTTTGACTCCACTACATTTTTAAGTGAAAAATCGTGCTTTTTACTCCGTTCCATTTATTAAAACCTCTCGTTCCATTTTACCAAAGCGAATCGTAATAAGAGGTCAAACACTCTCTGGTCACAGCCAGTGCACAATCACGCACCAATCAGGGCTCAGCGCGCAATTTGCTCTGAAGTCCTTTCGATTTTGTGAGTTTCGTTCGTTTGATGAGACATTGTGTGCGGGAGAGCTAGGTTGAAATCATTACAACGCAAAGCATTTTGCAGGATGATGCTCATGCTTACTTAATGCTACAATAATGACAGAACTGATGGAAGAAACGTCCGACACTGACTTGCCTGAACACCCGTGGCCTTATTTAGGCTAACTTTTTGAAATGGTGGAAAGGAAGAAGGATTCGTTTTACTTCAAGTGTCTTCTCTGCCTGCCGAAGAACAATATTTTATCCACGTTCAAGAATTCTCCCTCGAATTTAAAGAAACACGTCGAGGTAAGTGATTTTCATTCTGGTAGGTTTGATGACTAGCAACCGAATTATTTTAAATTTAACCTACATTGTCTGCATTGTGTGTTTGGCTAAATTAGTTTAGCAGCTACACTAGCATAGCTGGTCCTTAGCGTTCCATGGTCAATTCTTTGACTGCTATCAAGCAAAGTGGCCTTTTTCGTTCAAAAGAAGTTTGTTGTCTTTGGCGAAGTAGCCCGCCTTCATTTCTCAGCAGTTTCGGCTACGGTTTAGCCTGGGTGTTCCCATGCTGCCTTGCGCACAATTTGATTCACGCTGCTAAGGCAGCCTGGAGACCATGGAGCAAATTTTCGCCTGAGATAGGGGTCCAATCACAGAACAAGGGGGAAAGCAAGACGATGATGAGCTATGCACAGACGCATTTGATAGACATCCGTGGCACCCAATAAACGGATCTGGGCATTTTTTTCAAATACGAGAAAATGAACGTTTGGTTTCCAGACCATGTCTCATTGAGAAGTGGTGGCGCTAGCCAGGCTAGCTATGGTTAAAAATGGTAGCCCAATTGGCTTTTGAAGACAAATTGGGTGAAGTTTATGTTTTGTTTTCGTTTTGGCAAGTAGCCATAAGCGGGATAATGTATAGGCAAGTTGAATGCATTTTGACTTGCTTTAAGTGCATGGTATGGCGCATAAGGAATTGGCTGTTGGAATTTGCTAGGCTATTAAAAGAAATCCCCTAATTTCGAGTTCACCTTTTAAAGATCACATTTGATTAATATACATATATATAAACATACAGTGTAGCCTAGATCTAGGAAATGCAAACATGTGTATTTTATTTATTAGGGGGAGTAGCCTATGTGGACATGTTGTTAATGGTTGGATTTTTTATGTTTTTTTCAGAGAAAGCATGCAAGTGTTGTGGATAGGTATGACGCTTTGACTGCCCCACGCAAAAGAAAAGCAAAGAACCAAGACGCTCCTTCAACTTTAAAACAGTTAAAGTTAGGTGAGACCAAGGGAGTTTCTCAAAGAAATGTGGATCATGCTGTTTTGAATTTTGTAATTCAGAGTCTCCAGCCCTTTAGTGTGGTAGAGCAGCCATCATTTCAAGATCTCTTGCAAGATCTTCAGCCCAATGCCTCTCTGATGTCCAGGGCTGCAATTGTGATGAAGAGGAACATCAAAGAAGCTATGGACAAGGTCGATTTTATTGCTACGACAACAGATTGTTGGAGTGCAAGGCGGAGGGGTTTTCTTGGAGTTACTGCCCACTGGGTTGATCCCAATAGCCTAGAGAGGTGTTCAGTGGCGCTAGCATGCAAGCAGCTCAAAGGTGCACACACTTTTGACGTCTTGGCTAATTCGTTAAATGAGATACACTCAGAATTTGGCATACAGAACAAGATAACCCGAACTACTACGGACAACGGGTCCAATTTCTTAAAGGCATTCTGAATGTACGGAGAACAAGATGAAAACAACTATTCTCCTTCAGATGAGTCTGAAGATGGTGATGAGGTGGGTGATGAGGACCAGGAGTGTGATGGGGTTGAAGTGGATTTTGTTGAAGTCACATCTATCTTAAATGAAGATGATGGTTTGCAATTCCAACTCCCTAAGCATCATCGATGCGCCTGTCACTTATTGAATCTTGTTTGCGGCCAAAGCAAACTCAAACGGTGCATTCAAAAGGTTGTCTAGATCAGCTTTTTCAAAATGCTATGGACTATGGAACAAATGTGGGAGATCTTCTACTGCTGCAGAGCTTATAGAGAATGTGTGCAAAATTCAGCTTATCCGTCTCAACGGTGGAACAGGTGAAAATAAGGTGGAATTCTTTGTTTCTTGCTGTCGAGAGAATCCTACGAATTGTTGAGAAGGAGCTCTAAGAACTGTATTCACTTCACTCAAGTTGCCCATGTAAGCATTGTTTTTGGAGTTTTTAAATTCATGTATTGCTTTAGACAGCTGATCAATATCACGGTACGATAAGTTATTGTTTTATCACCGAGCCCTATTCCAGAAGCCTATAAATGTCACTTTGTAAATCTCCCCTCCCCCCACTCACACACACATGCAGAATTAACCGTATGACCACATTAATTGATAAATTGCTGTTGTATGAATCTGCTAGGCTGAGTCCAGTCAAGATCGCCTTTTTGGAGGAGTATGCCAAAACCATGGGACCACTCGCCAAGGCCCTCAACATTCTGCAATCCGAAGCAGACGTTCAGATGGGATGGCTCCTACCTACTTTGACGCTCCTCATCACTAAGCTTCACAAAATCCGCACTAGTTGCAGATATTGCAAACCATTGGTGGATGCTGTCCAAGAGGGCCTGCAGCGACGCTTTGAAGACATGCTTCTGGAACTAGAATTTATTGCTGCTGCTATCCTTGTCCCAAAGTTTAAAACATCGTGGACCTCTGAAGAAAACGTCATAAAACTAGGTAAGACTACATGATCCAGTGACTAGTGATGACTAGTGATCCAGTTTTGTGTCAGAAAAGTATTTAAAGTTAGATTCACAGAAACAAAATAACCAAAACACTTTAAAAAGTTTACAAGCTCAAATGGGTATACATTACATTTCTAACACCTTCAAAATTCTGTCATTCTGATTTAACATGGAGGAATGCATGATTACAGTGATTTTTTAGCCTAGAAATCTAGACGCACCCTAGCGGCGGCAAATTAATTTGCTCAGCCTGTACGTCTAGTATCAAACCATAGGGATTTCTATTGGCTGACGCCGTGGACATCCAATCACAGCGCTCTATTTTGTTAGAGAGTCTTAAGGCGGGCTTAACAGGATAACCACAGTCCTGTGACGGTGAACAACAAGGAAGGTGGCTATGGTGAACGAAGAGTGGTTGTTTGAATCGGCGTTGGCGTCAACTTTGGAGGAGTTGCACTTGTGCTTTTCTTTGAAAGTTGAGCAACACAATGCACTTAAGTAATTCCTTTCGAAGAAGGATGTATTTGCCGTTTTGCCGACCGGATACGGATATGGTCGTAGCGCTGGCCTATTGCATGCCTAGGCAGTTTGAAAGACAATTCTCTGCCCGCCCCTTGGATTAAGCGAGGTAAATGGTTCGATTCCAGACTATACATTTCAATGATATAGGATGGCCGCCAGGCTAGTGATTTTTAGCATTTATTTAAATGTCCATTTCAGGCCTGGACTACATTAAGGACCATCTGGAGGAAGACCCTTCACATCAATCGCCAGCTAATGGCTCCAGTGCATCAGATGAAGAGGACTTCTTTGCAAGCATGAAGACATCTGATGGTCAGGAAAATATTAAACAATTAGAAGGCTACCTTGCCTCAAAGGTAGACCACAAGGATATATTGAAGTCGTACCCTGTAGTGTGTAAGTTATCTCTTAAACTTAACACCATTTTACCAGCTTCAGCCGCTTGTGAGCGCCTATTTAGCACAGCTGGGCTGATTTTTAGTCCACGGCGGGCAAGGCAGGATGCAAAACATTTTGAGAACCAGCTCCTCCTGAAGCGAAATAAGAAATATTTCAGCTTTAGTAAATAATGAACAGCTCTGCCATTTTAGGCTCGCTGTTTTAGCATGCCTTTTGTGATTCAGGGTAGGTCAGAGGGGTATTCCAGAAAGGAGGTTTAACAAACACTGAGATAAAACTTAACCTCTGGGTTGTCTGAACCTGTGGCGACTAAACCCGAGCTGTCGGTTCCAAAACACCGGTTACCAGTTAGTTCAATCAACCCTGTGTTAGATAACCTAGAGTTGTGCGCGTTCACGGCGAACTTATAAAGGCATCATCTATTGAGAGTCGAAACCATGAGTGAAACCGGCGAAACGAAGAGCACAGTATTTTTCTGAGGCGGAGTAGCAAAGTTCTCCTCGAGGCTTACGAGGAGGAGAGAACTGTAATGACAAAAAAAAGAGCAATACTTACGCGCGTCTGCGTCCGAGACCTTGCTTGGCAGAGAATAGCCTAACTGACCGTGTAAATGCGTACGTTTAGGATAGCCTATTTAATGTCAAAAGCACAATTAAATAATTCACTGGACATCACATATTATATTGACTGCTTTGAATGATGCTTTCTTAAACTAGCCTATCTTGTCACAGATTGAGTGGGCCATAGAATTCTTTGAGAATCCCAAATTTAATTTTCTATTTTAACGCGGGTTCTGCAGCTGTGGGCCAAGTTAAACTTTTGCGCTCCATCATCGGAAGGGTGAATGTCGGAAGGCATGGGTAGCCTATTGCAGTGTTTCTCAAAGTGTGGTCCGGGGACCACTGGTGGTCCGCAAGCTATCCCAAGTGGTCCGCGGGCAGACGTGGAAAAACATAATATAGATGAGTTGTTTGCAATATTGAACCAACTTGTATGTAAATCCAAACAGTTCTGCAACACTGCCTATGTAAGCTATGCCAATTTATATCATATGAATCCACAATAAGTAAGGTGCAAAGACAATAAGCAAGGTGGTTCAGTGAGTAGGCCTATTGTGTCTATTAGCTAGGTGGTCCGTGATGTTTTTTTTACTGGTTAAGTGGTCCTTGGTCTGAAAAAGTTTGAGAAACATGTTGGACACATTTCGGTGCACATTTGGGAAATGTAATAAGTGATGCTGACCTGCCAGTTGGTGAAACTAAACTTTAATGATCCTCGTGGATTTGTGTCCAGGAAAACGAATGAAGTTGCGCAGGAACTGCTTTAGCACAAGGCAAACTTTACGGACCAACCGACAGCTTGCCGATATGCTCTGCGTCTCCAACACTACAAAAACTCCCAGTCGGAGAGCGTGTGTAGCCTATTAAAAAACTATTTTATCCCAAATGCCATCAGCATTTTTAACCAAACGTAGTGACAACATGCATACCCGGCTGAGCTGTACAGCTATATTTAAACTTATTTATTAATTTTCTATAGGCTATGTTTCCCCTTTTTTGTACTGTAGGCTACTTGTTTTAATTATATCTTCAATGTGTCTGAGATGTTGTTTGTCCGTCTGTCTGGTGAGCCAAAGACGTAGGCTAGCTAGCCTACATTAAATATTTATTTTATTCTATTCTAATCCACCATGCGTAATGTAGGGAGGGAGAATGATTTTCAAGTAGCCTACTGTATATTTAGGATTCAGCTGAAAAACACGAGCGCTCTTGAAAAACTCATTTGGAAAAGAATGGATAGGCTATCATGTGATGTCGTGGTCTTATCGCCCTCTCACTGTGAATTGCACGGATGAATATTACAGTGGGCAGTGCTTCGACGTGGCCAGCTTCACTCGCGGTCCGTGCGTGGGATCACGCGACTTTAATTTGTATTTTTCCAGTGAGACGCTGCAACAACCCAAACAACCGGTAGATGGCTCAAGTGAGCAGGGTGTCTCATAAAAAGAAATGGAGCCTGGAAAACCCTACACAGACTTCACTACAGACTTTAGCAGACTGGTTTAGAAATAATTTAATAGCCAGAAATATGCCTGCCCTGCCCTAATAAAGAAATATTTGGTTAACTGCGAGTGAATCCCGTTTGCAGCCGTAGAAGAAACGCAGGACAAATTTGGACAAAATATAGAGCATATTAACCTCCGTTGCTCAGCCAAATGCCTTCCTGTTACGTCCTGTTATCACAGAGTTACAGGCGATAAACGATTTTTTGATGGTCACTTCATTGTTCATGGTTTACTTCATTAGCGGTTTATTTTTTTGATTATTAAAGAGTGTTTTTCATTTAAAGGTTTGACTTCATGCTTATTCAGTAGAGCATTTAGTGCTCTTTCCAATCCCAGACGTTCACATTGCATGTTTGTAATGGATGCAACCACGAGATAGGTTACACGTTTGACGGGAATGAGTTGTTAGACATGAACCAAGACATATAGCCCAGCAGCAATCTAGGGACTGTTCGTTATTTATTGAAGGGGCCACCGGAGGAATTTTGAGTGCTTCAGTCAAAAGTTGCATGACCCTCCCTTGCCTGCTAGAAATTGTTCAATGACCCTCCGACAGAATTGTTAAAAAAGACATGACCCGCCCCTGCCAATTGTCGCTGTCTTCCGCCCGCGCTGATTTGCGCCACAGCCACACACTGTGATAACGTTCTTAAATATTTTTTCCCATGAGCACAAATAATCATATGTGATTAATAATATGACAAATAATCCCTATGCACAGGGACCATAACAATGCATGCCAACTTTTTCCGTGTTCGGCCTTATGTCTACGTGCGCACCTGAGGCTACTCATCTACTAGAGAAAGAATTTCCCCTGTTTGTATGTTCACTCCAAGTTGGCCTATAACTTACCAACTCTGCACTGTAAACCCTAACTGGCTTTTTATATTTTTCTGTGAAATAAGCAAATGTATTTGTTCAACATTATGAAGCAGAATTACGCACTAGGCTACTTGGAACATAACACATTTGACAAAGGAATATTAACTTTCAGTGTTTTACGATGTCTTTGTCATGGGGAAGTTTTTTCCCCATGCATTTATTAGGCTACTGTCAGTGACTGCCGTGAGAGAAGCGGGTTCTGTGTTTCGTTCATGTCAGGTGACTGACGCGAGAGAAGTGGGGTCTGTGTTGTGTTGCGTTAATTTATTTTCAATCGGGCATGCCGTGCCATGTCGTCCACAGCTCAGTTCTGACAAAGCCGAAATTAGGCTACTCCTTTTGAAACAATGAGTGCGCGCGTTTGTATGGTTATATTGCTTGACAGGGGGGATCCCAAGCAGCTTTCAGCCATAAAGCTATGAGAACATTTCCTATAATTCACCCGACACTAATATTCAAAATGTTGAAAACTATTTAGGAATAGCCTATAAACAGTTTAATTAAATCTAATGTTAGTTGTAAACAAACGGGCTACTTGGTGAGGCTTGGCCTCACAGATGCGCCCGTGCCTTAGATGGCAAGAAAAATCTTCACGATATAGGCTTAGAGGAGTACGGTCACAAATATGTGATTAGAATGTTCGCGAACCGAGAGTTCCACATTATGATGTGACAATTACCCTCAGAGATTTCCCCCATAGACTGTATTGAGAACACTGAAACTATAGATCGTTTGCGTAGAATTCTAGAAGGAAACCGGAAAATAATTCACTCCTCAACAGGTTAACTGACCGATTCACGTTGACTGGGGGGCAGGGGGGCCATCAGACATTTGTGCCCAGTTAATCTGGCCCTGCAAATCACACCTTCCCACCAGCTGTGACAGCTTAAAAGAAGACGAGAGGACTCCTAACTCACAGACCTATTCACAAACCGGTTTTGTGGCATTTCGCCTGAAATCCTATGCGGCTACAGGAGCTTCCAATCGTGAGAAAGCAATTTTGCATTGTAGGCATAACTAACATGCAATAACGCCACCAACAACAACCAAAACTAGGCTACTCATTGTCAACATTATTGTGAATCAAATTAAAATGTTCTCTTTTGCAAACGTAGGCATAGGCATAGTAACAGATTAATTTAATAATATTACAAAGATACTACATCAATCCGTATGTTTCATTAGGCTACTAGGCTATTTGTTTTGCCTTACTCTTGATTCATTTAGGCTACGCCTTTTTATTCAGTTATTCATCATCTTCCGTCCTTGTGTAGCGCACGCATTCTCAGACCTGTCACCTGTCACTCATCATCGTAAGGGAGGTGTTTGGAATCATTCCCGCGTTACAATCATCAGCCAATCAAGGTGGTCACTTCAGTCAAGCTCGTGCATTAACGTCATCCATAGCAACGAAGACTCACTCACTCTTAGACTGTTAGTCAAAGATTCTAGAGCGCTCAGCTCCAGAATCTGTTCAGGAGTTGTCATTTTCCCTTACTAAGAGTAGGTCTGAAAGGCTTTGTGAATAACTTAATAAGAGAAACACCTATAGCTAAAATCTTTTATTGCTCTTTAGGAGTAGCCTACTCCTAGTGGTAAGATAAAAGGCTTTGTGAATATGGCCTCTGGTGTCTAACCCAATGCATAGCCCATTTACACAAAATAATAATATTAGCCTACTGATGATCATTGTTATTTATGCAGGGCACAAAAAACATCTTGCTCGTAAAAAATCATCATACCGCACATTGTGGCGGGTCTGTTATTTAACCTACTTAGTGTAGGCTGCGCAAACCACAGGCATTTATTTTGGGCAAGCCTGCATTCGAGGCAGGCCTTCTGTTGAATAATTTTATATAAAGCCTGCGCTAACAGTAATCCTCCTGCCCCCGATACCACAGCTGTGGATAGTGTGGAATGTTCAAGTAATAACACAATCTAATGTGTGTCTCAATTGTCCACCGCTGACCACCTCACACATTTCTCTAGATTTTGCAACTTTACATGACACAATGCCATAAAATGCCAGTTTTTAGGACACAGAATAATGTTTGTAATGATACCAGTTATGCCTACGTTCAACAGTAACATAAGTGTAATGAGCTATTCATTGTTGAAGGTGCATGGTGAAGTGAAATTCTTACTTTGGAAAACAAACATTTGCCGATATCATTGGACAGAGAATAGGCCTAGGCCTACTTGTTTATTTTTATACGTAGGCTAGCCTACAATGGCCAGTTCAGACAAAGCCGAAATTACTCATTTTGAAACATTTGTATGGTTATATTGCTTGACTTCCCAGAGAGTAGGCTAGGCTACCGCTGATGGGCCTAGCGGTCTTACGCGTTCAGTGTGGGGTATAAACAAGCTTTTCACTTTTATAAAGGCTTTGTTTGAATGCTAGTAGTTGTTTATAAAGGCAACTTTCTGTTGCAATATTCTGTGTGTTCTGTACTGCAGGTAACTCGCCAGTGGTTCTCAAAGCCAGTGGTTCTCAAACTTTTTCTTTCATTCCCCACTTTGATCAAGGAGGCATTGACTGATGATAGTGGAGATAACGTGTTATCCCGAGGCCTTTGCAAGTCAGTATCTCCGATTAAAAATATACGTTTTCGATGTCCCAAACGGAGAGCCATACTTTATTGTTTTAACAATCTCTATGCTACTCACCAAAATGTAGGCATGGGAACATGATGAAGTATCCAACTGTTGTGTGTTAAATTATTGTGATTACGAGCCAGTGGTTTTCAAACATTATGCGTGACTCGGACATCTATGCAACAGACTCATATCGTCCTCGCATTCGCAAAATGAGGACATACAGACTGCTCAGATAACAGGTGTACCTCCAGTTATGCACGGTTTTAGTCAAGTCATTTAAATGTGCTGGTGAAACAGTTGTGTAGTATTGTTATTTATCCCTAGGCTAAAGCCGCTGTTATGCAGCAATCAGTCCCCTGTCCAAGAGTTCGAATCTGGGTTAAGCCCTTATTTTGAGAAATGCTGAATAGACCTAGCCTGGGTGTTCCCATGCTGCCTTGCGCGTGATTTAATTCACGCTGCTAAGGCAGCCTGGAGACCATGGAGCAAATTTTCGCCTGAGATAGGGAACGATCACAGAACAAGGGGGAAAGCAAGACGACGATGAGCTATGCACAAACGCATTTGATAGACATCCGTGGCACCCAATAAACGGATCTGGGCATTTTTTTCAAATACGAGAAAATTAACGTTTGGTTCCCAGACCACGTCTCATTGAGAAGTATTGGGTGCCACGGATGTCAATATTGCACCGTGCGTGTATGTGTGGTCTACCTGGTGTGCTATACGGCAAGCAACATTGATAGAAAAATACACTTTGCTACCGTTTGTGCACGAAATGTGCACTCGCAAGCATATCTCATGCAATTTCCGTGGTCAGATACAAGGCGGGGAACATAGGACCCTTTTCTACAAAAAGGGTCCTATGTTCCCCGGTCCCATACAAATAGCAGGGAACATAGGACCCGGGGAACATAGGTACGCTCCCCTGAATGCGTGCTGCTGTCATCTGGCTTGCGTTTTAAAACTCCTATTGCTTTTAAACAGAGGTACAAAAATTCCTTCATCCCCTTTTCTTGTCCATTTAGTGACCCCCCCCCATATTCACTTCCTCCTCTTATATCTAACTTATTTAATGAAGTTTTACCTTGGTTTTACTGACTTTTAGGCATTGTCAGACCTATTTTATCACAACTAAATTATTATTTTGTGCATATCTGTTTGTATTGTGTTGTGTCTTGTCGTGTGGTATGTGATCCTGTCTGCAATCAAATTGCCCATTTGGGACAAAGAAATAAATTGAACTTGAACTTGATCTGCCGTCCTGTTCAGAGTCTATGGTTGCTATAGCAACCGCTGCTGTGCTTCATACACTGAGGAGATAAGCATGCAATTGTGGTTGAAATACTCCCAAAACACAAAGAAAACAAACCAAAATATATCTATGCAAGAACATGGGATGTTGTTGTATTCCAAACAATAAGCCAACAGTCGTGGAAGGGCATTACTACGGTTAAATCTCACTATAATCTCCTAGCTGTGCGATATGTCCCATTACACACTGCAAAAACTGCTTATCTAACAAAATCTCACCAAGTGTTATTAATCTTATATCAAGATAAAAAAAAACTAGTTGGTATTGTTTTCAGTATAAAGAGACTTACCTAGCGCTTCCTTGTGAAAACATTTGACTTAATTTAAAAAAAAGTTTGACTTATTTTAAGACATCTCATCCTGAAAACAAGCAAATTTGGCTGCCAGTGCGTTAAGCAAATGTGTCCTAAAAACAAGCAAATTTGGCTGCCAGTGCGTTGAGCAAATTTGTCTTGATAAGACTCCTTAAAATAAGTCAAAATGTTCTTTTGAGAGGGCGCTAGGTAAGTCTTTTTATACTAAAAACAATACCAAATAGATTTTTTAATCTTAATATAAGATTAATAACACTTGGTTAGATTTCATTTTTTGCAGTGCAACCCATTGATTTGATTCGTGTTCTTGCCGTCCGCTAGGCTATTTTGCTGTGGCGCAAACAAAACGTGACGTCACTTGCAAGGGGTGAATACAAGTGGATGGGAGTTGCTATGGCAATACAGCTATGCACTAACAAGTGACTAGTAGTTGAAGGACTTCGCTTAAACTTAATATACTGTTGCAAATTCACTTGAGTATAAACTATCCACTTTAACTAATGTCAGTAATGTTATTCAGCTAGTTGTCATTTCAAAGAAATTACACTTCTCCGTTTAAAAATGTTACCTTATCTAAGAGTCTAGCTAGCATGCTAACAACTGGACAGTAACTTGCAGCAGCATGGTCTGATATTAAGTTATTTTATTACAAATCCGAACGCTAACAAATTACACTTTTAGGCTTGAAATGATCCCAAACACTTACAGATTATGACAAAATTTTCCAAAAAACCCTCAACAAATCCAGAAAGACATAATGACCAATTTATTGGTAAAATTCTCCAATGACATTAGTGCAGCGAGGGCTTACTCTGGTCTGCATAAAGGGGGATTTCCCCCCCCCCCCTTGCAATAATCGAACACGGAAATTGTCGAACGTTTGCGCCTCTCGCTCCGCTTTAACCCTCTCTGGTTGTACCTTACGTTGTCTCCGTCTGTGACGTGGAACCTAATTGGCTAATTCTAGCTGGTGCCGGTGTTACATGGCAACTGGCAACATTGCAGATTTGTCACTTTCTGATGGAAGCTGGAGATGGAAAAAATACAAATATGCATGACATATTTAAATGTCAAAATTGTCTGTAGTACGCTACATGCACTGGACCATAAATATGCCACCAAAAAAATAAATTCCTAAATAATAACTCCACGTGGGTATTGAACTTGCCTCCTAAATGACACTGCTTACATGATAACCTATCATCTACGTACTACGCGCTACGAACCAGCTGACAAATCCCAGTGAAATTTACTTGACTATACAATTAAAAGAAGTCAGCTGATATGTTATAATGATTATAGCAAGTTAACACGGCTGATCATGGTATGTGGCTACCTACCTTGTTGTCTTGCTACAGCAGTTGCCAAAGCCAGTAGGTCTTCAAAGTATCATGGTTAAATTTTCAAACATTTCATTGACTGCTGGTCAGACTATGTGGCCACCTAGTCTATCTGTAACTTAAATTGAGCAAGCAAAAATTGTGATGGGGGAGGTTTGAACCCCATGTCAAGTGCGAGCGCATGAAATAGCAATGTGTAGGTATTAACCTGTTGCGCCACAGGAGAAGCACAAGTTTTTTGAGAAATAAACTATCAAAAAAACATCAAACATGTCAGCAACATTAATGTTAACTCATTGAATGCCAAGCTGTTTTCGGGAGCTTTGTCCTAGAGTGCCAGCAATCTAGACCATTGCTGATGATTTGTGTACAGCCACAGCATATTCTGTGTTATAGCTATGAACACGTACAATAGCTCAATTAAAAGGTGAGACTTTAAGATCTCAGTGCGTGCAAACCGTGTATTTCTACACGCCTCCGTTTCTGAGAAATCCCAAGCTAAACAGTGGCTAGTTTTCATCAAAATCGCTGTTTTTTTCTAGAAATGGAGATAAACGTCTTTCATGAAATATGAAGTGTTGCCTGTTACTTACTCGTGTAAACATTCCGGGAAGTGATCAGTGAGATCTGGCGAGACTGCCACCTCGTGATAGACCCACGAAAATGGCCTGGTTTTGACCTGACGCATGATTCGACCCAAAGCGGCAACCGAGTTATGATAAAATGTCCAGATACAATGTCCAGATTGTCCGTTTTCATGAGTTCGATCGTCATATAGTTCATTTCTATTCATCACAGAGTTCCCAAAATCACATATAAGGTGTATTAGAGTGTCTAGTTTCGTAATTTAAAAAAAAAGCTAAAAACGTAATATTACGTTTTTGGCACTCAATGCATGGGAAGGAAAAACGTAATATTACGTTTTTGTCACTCAATGAGTTAATAGCCTATAACCCTAAGAGTTTTGACTTTCCCTGTGTGCAAATTTTGTGTAAAATATGGACACGTTATAGACTTCACATGCCCATTGCAGTGTGCGTTTCAACACACATTTTTATTTGATTTAATTGCTGGCGTTCATGTGCCTCTACAGACACTTCAGGCTAACCTCAGTGACATGTTA
Source organism: Alosa pseudoharengus (assembly GCF_046254945.1). Taxonomy (NCBI): domain Eukaryota; kingdom Metazoa; phylum Chordata; class Actinopteri; order Clupeiformes; family Clupeidae; genus Alosa; species Alosa pseudoharengus. The sequence continues at coordinate 12,517,963 of NW_027468564.1, read as the reverse complement.
GTAAAACTTAACCATGATACTTTAAAGGCCTACTAAATGGCTTGGGCAACGGTAGCATGATAACATGATTGCCAGATGACATTATCAGCTATGTTAACTTGTTACAATGATAATGACATTAGCTGACTTTTAATTGTACAAGTCAAATCAATTTCTATAAGTGCCATCAGCTGGTTCGTGGCGCAAGCAAGTCTGATTATCAAGCCCCACAGTTCAATTTATTCGTGGTTCGATGGCATATTCATGGTCCAGTGCATGTAGTACTATACACAATTTTGACTTTTAAACATGTCATGCATATTTGTGTTCGTCTAGTTTATATCAGAAAGTGACAAATCTGCAAGCGGCAACATCTGTCAAAGACTCATCATCAATCATGAAACGTCATCAACGCAGCCAGTTAACATGGGAGCCAGTTGCCATGTAACACCGGAAACGAACACCCATGAAACGATATTTTCATAAAGATGGCTGCGGTCAATTTTAAACTTTTTTGGCTGAAGTAGCTAGCTTAGCATGGGCCATTGAAATGAATGGGGGCGGGACTTAGTCACTCTCTCCAGTTATATATAATACCCTCTCACTCTCCTCCCTCTCTTACACACACACACTCTTCCCTGTCACACACACACACACACCCACCCACACACATCCTCCCCACACAAACTCACTACATGAAGTGATGCTTACTGTAGTTCCTCCAGTTTGCAGTTTTGATGACAAAGAGCAGAACATAAAAGTTTCACTCCTGAGTCTTGCAGCAGTTTATTGTGACCCAGATCCAGCACTCTGATATTTGATGAGCATGATGTCTTCAGTGCAGAGGCCAGATAGGAACAGCTCTTATTGGTCAGATTACAGTCCTGCAGCCTGAAACAGAGTTAAACATCTGAATATTAATCACCAATCCTCTACTCACACACACACTGTAGGAATATTGTTGACGAACTGACCTATGTGTCAGTTAAATAACCCGGTTCGTGTCACTGAGCCGGGAGAATCGAGTGCCAAACGTCAATAAACCGACTCAGTGTTCCTATCATTCATTTTCACATACAGAGCAACACTGGCTTGATTGGCTGTGCTCGAGTGCTCTCGTCGCTACTCTTTCATCGTATCGCGTATTAGCGCCTCAACTGGAGTGGTAGTATAATCAGTCAAACTATGATGAGCCTGTATGGTTCTGGGCCTCAAACCGTGGCTGCGAAACGAGTCAAACAGTTCGCTAGGTTCTCCGGGCCTCGTAACCATGGCTGCCACACGAGTCAAACAGTTCGCTAAGTTCTCGGCAAGTTCCAGTAATCAACCGATCACATAAGCCTTTCTAGTGCAAACTAGATGCTTATGCTCATGGAAATTTTATCGATGGGAAAGTATTATATCACATACCTACAAATACACATAGGCCTAATGTTATCTTGGTAGTTACGTTAAATAAATGCTTAGAAGTGAATGACTGTAGGCTGCAGGCTGTCACGAGGAGACAGAATGAGACCGAATGTAACCGTGCAACAACTGCTGTACCCTTTATTGTGTCTTGGTTCTCGGCAAGTTTGATTCATACCAGCCTTGTTAGTGCATCGTAGCCTAGATTATTTATTCATGGCAATTCACACATTATCGATGGGGAAGTAGGCCTACATCTCATATTAGCCTACACGTCATATTATCTTAAAGTTATAAAGTTAAATGTTAGAGAAGTGAATGTTGCTGGCTTCATAGTAGCCTCACGAAGACCATGCCAGGCTGAACGAGACCGTAACCGAGAGTGAGTCTAATGTTATCAAACAGTCTAGGTTCTCGACAAGTTAGTTATTAACCAAGCCTTATTCTAGTATCGTAGATGATTGTGTTCATGGCAATTCACACATTATTGATGGGGAAGTAGCCTACATCACATAGGCTACAAATACACGTTATCTGGATAGTTATAAAGTTGAATGTTAGAGAAGTTAATGTTGCTGGCTTCGTTTGTCACGAAGAGACCACGCATCAGGCTACTTACTGAACGAGACCGTAACCGAGGTATAGGCTATGAGTCTATGTCAAAGCGGTTCTCTAGGTTCGTGGCAAGTTATTAACCATGCTTTGTTTTTCAGTTGTCTAGGTTTGTGGCAAGTTATTAACCATGCCTTGTTTTTAGTGCATCGTAGATGCTTGTGTTCATGGCCATTCACATATCGATGGGGAAGTTAATCACATAGCCTACACATACACGTCATGTTATCTTTGTAGTTATAAAGTTAAATGTTAGAGAGGTGAATGTTGCTGGCTTCATAGTAGGTTCACGAAGTGACCGCGCGCCAGGCTACTGAAGGAGACCGTAACCGAGAGTATGAGTCTAATCAAACGGGTGTTATCGCAAGTTTGAGCTATCAACCGATCGCAGAAACCTATTTATTTCTGGTGCATTTTAGGTGATTGCGTAGCCTTGTTGTTTGTTGGTAGGTAGGCTGTCATGAGGAGACTGTGCACCAGGAGACCGTAACCGTGCTAATACATGAGTAATGAAACGGGTGTCTAGGTTCTCGGTAAGTTGAGTTATCAACTGATCCCAAAAGCCTTTATGTTTCTTTAATGCATGAGTAATGAAACGGATGTCTAGGTTCTCGATAAGTTGAGTTATCAACTGATCCCAAAAGCCTTTATGTTTCGTGCATCTTGGAATTGTTCATGGAAATTCATATCCTAAATTACAAAGGGGGAAATATTATATGACATAGGCTATGTTATCTTGGTAGTTAAGTTAAATGTTAGAAGTGAATAGGCTATTGGTAGGTAGGTTCACGAGGAGACCGCGCACAGCTGACTACTGAACAAGACCGAATGTAACCGTGGGCAGTGCTTGAGTCTAGTGTCGGACAATATGAGTGTGTATGTCAGCTAATTTCAGAGACATGGAGAGAATGACATTTGCAGTTTGAGGCTACATGTCTTGGAGCGACTATGGCGGGGGAAGTAACGCGCGATATATACCCCCCCTAGGGTTGGGCGATGTCGCCTAAATTGGCATTTGATGATGTGTACAGTAAAACATCGTGATGGACGATGATATCGTGGGGGGGGGGGGGGTGTAGTGTGGTAAACACTAATTAATTAGCCTATAGTCTATGTCTGTACAGAAATACATTTATATTGTTCTCCATAAAAAAATAAAAAATATATTATATAGGCTATACGGCCTGATGAAAGTGGACAGCTAAGAGAGACATACTGACCAGGCTACCGAAGTTGTGTGGAAGATCTGCTCCAAGAAAATTGTTGTGAAAGACGGATAGACAATCAATCTGAACACTTGCGTGTGCACCGACCAGCGGAATATTACACATTGCCAGCCTTTGCTGTGCCCAGCAAAAAAGCTACTTAAGACTACTATCGTGGTCACTCATTTAAAATCTTGGTACTATGCAGCATCCCACGTTATCAGGCTACCGTCTATGCTGACTATGAGGGCAGCGGGAAGTGAAAGTAAAGGGCTGCGATCGCGCAGTCCAGGCTATATATAGGAGGGCAAAGTAAAAACACTTTTACAAATAACGAATCCCGATTACCACTCTGCTGCTGTCTGGGACTTTTGCTAAATGCATGAAATACAAGCCATACAGTGAAAGACGAATAGGCTACCTTCTGATCCTATAATTAACGAAAGAAATGGTTTATTTTAACACAGAGGAGAAGGACGCATTTGGCGCTCGCTGTAGCCTTGCAAAAATATTTGAGCGCTAGAATGTCCTAGTCGTAGCCTAACAATAATAAATCTATATTTTCTGCTAAAACATTAGGCTACCTATTAAGTCCAATGTAGGCTATAGGCCTGCGAGACATGTAGGCTACAAAAAGACAATTAGGCTACACATTCACGTCACAGTCAGGAATTATTTGAATAAGAGGGTAGACTAATACGTCTTTTATTTTACAAGATGGTAGACTAATACGTGATAACTGTTTGGTTGACAGCCTTTAAAGTAGGCTCAATTTCATTTTCAGGGAAAGTTTTTTTTATGTTTTAGCCTGTTACAGCAGGAATTAGTGACTGGCATGTGGGGGCGTGGCATCACGATGGTTGCTTTCCATCGTGATGCCTGTCAATCATCACGATCGTCCATCAGCACAACCCCCCCCCCCCAGCCCCCCCCCCCCCGGGTCGTGCGAACCGGTGACCGAATCTATTAACTCGGTAGGCCAACCAACGACCGTCCGGTTGAACCGACTTGCGTAAAAGAGTCCGTTGTCCCATCACTATGTAGGAGCCATTTATGATATTTATTTTTAAGTAAATTTAATGACCCCTGCTGGTGAATCATGACCTTGCACCTTGGAAGGCCTTTGGACAGAAAGAGTTAAATTGCACACTTGTGCCAATTAGTGGCTTATAGGTAGACAAAGGAGGAATCCTTGAGTTGCTTGGAAAGTTTGAAACTCGTTGTTGGAAATGCACACCAGCAGGCATATGGTTTTCAATTTATTTATCAGTTCATTTAGCCCGTTTATTTGTTTAGTGTCTGTTTATCGTATTGTTGTTCGTCATCCATATTGTAGCGTGCCAGCATAGGCAGTCCCAGCGTGGTGAGCTCCCATAATGCTGTGCAAAGCGTGTATGAATGTTAATGTTTGATTACTTGCAATGTTGGTTATATTAATGCATTATTGTGACAGTTGTGGCTGTGTTCTACAGTTGCTAGAGTGCTTACAGTAGTACCAAGGTCAACCAGTGTGTAAGGGCCGGGTGTTCATGTGTTTGTGTCAATAAAGCTCTGTTAGGAAAGCGGTTCCGCAAATCTCTGATTTGTTACACTGGTGTCAGAAGTGGGATGGAGACCCCTCTGTTAATGGATGGAACTACAGCAAAAAGTTCCAAGATGCCGGCTTTGAAGAGCCTCCTGCCGAGACGACTGTAAGACGACGTCCAAGCTCAAGGCCATCTACCTGGCCCAGGAGATGGAGCCAGCATGCCGCGCTGTCTCAAAGACACTTTTATACACTCAGCAAAGACCATTTTTATTGGCCTAGTTGCTGACACGACGTGCAACTGTATGTCCACTGCTGTGACACCTGCATAATATGCAGTGGGGGTTCCCATGGAGCGGGTAGCCGTCGACGTTCTTGGTCCCTTTCTTCTCACTGACCTGGGAAACCGCTACGTCATCGTGCCCATGGACTACTTTACAAAGTGGCCCGAGGGGTACACGGTACCTGATCAGAAGTTGATCACGGAGATGTTCTGCCATTTCGGAGTGCCGGAAGAACTCCACAGTGACCAGGGGTGGAATTTTGAGGTGTCTTTTTTTTGATTACCCCTTCAACCACTCCCTGTGTCTACGCCCTTGGATACTTCAAATTCCCTGCTGTGATACCCTCTCCTGGACCATCCTGAATTCCTGCATCATCCCCTTTCCGCCCAGTGACTGTGGTAGGATCTGGGCAAATACACCCTCACACACGGACTGTGACATTGAATGGAATTACATCCATCATTACTTTTTATTTAAATATTTACTTTGAGTGCACTTTTTTATTTTGGGTTTATGTTCATTTTGTTATTTTGATTTCTGGGGTCTTAAGTGAATTATTTACTTAATTATTATTTTTTATTCAAAAGTTACCTAAGTGCCGGCACTTCCGATAAGCTGATATTGTAGTTATATGTTAAGATTTAGTTTTTTATTGTATAAGGAAAAGTGATGACACCATAAGTAGTAATAGTAATTAATTGAATATAGAATAAAATAGTATAACATATAACGATTAAAATAGATCAATACATAGAATAGATAAAGGGTATATCAAATAGGGTTAAATAGATTTTAAGTAGAATATCAATAATATAGTCAAATCAAATAGTTAATATATATCACAATAGTAATAATATTTTTTATACTTCCACCGATACCTTAGAATATATAGAATAGCATATGATTGTAGAGTGAACTGAATGATCTTTTGAAAGTTTAAATAAACATATTTTGTATTTAAAAGGAATATTTGAGTGTGGTGTCTTGGGTCACTGGTCTGTGGTCTAGCAATAACCTATACCAAGCTCCTCAGAACTTAGAGTCTTAAACTAATAGACTGTTCCCTCTGATCACCCCAGAGAACAGACGCTCATCCATGTTTGAGGGTTGCCCTCCAAGTGCCCACTCAGCTGTACACAACCAACTGAACCTTGATAACGTCATCAACCCTCCAAGCGCCAGAGGGTTGTTGTAGAACATGTAATCAGGAATGACTCCGCACCACCGTCCTTTAGCCAGAGAAAAATCTGCACCTTCTCAGGAAGACTTCCAAAGCCGAATGGTGAAGTTGATTATGAAGCCTGGAAAACTCAGGTGTCAGTCAAAACTCAGAAACAGTTCAATTTATGTCACTGATTTAAATAAAGTGAGGAAGAGCCTAGAGAGTCTAGTTGGCCCAGATGCTGACATGGTCAAACCGCTTGGTAACGTCCTGGCTCAAGGACGAGACAAAAAACAAGGGCACACGCCACACCACGAGTAAATTCGCACTAATTTATTTAGAGCGTTTAACAACAAACAAAAAGATCATTAGAAAAACCCTGAAACCCTGAATATGTCAATAGTCAGTGGTGTAGGCGAATGTATGGATGTATTGAGTAAATGTAGTGGTACTAAAATAAAGAAAGGAAATAAGTACCAGAAACCTAACAAAACCCAGACTCAGGTCTGCCGCTGCCACCAACAGCCCTACGCCCGCCCTCTCCCACAAAGCATCAGAATGCCATTTTAAAGACCCTGAACACCAATTAAGCAATTATTGATGAGCTGACAAGGACGCCATGTACAACCCCATGTACAACCCCCTGTGATTATGTCAGTCAGCTTGAATCAGCTTTTGGTGTTGTAGAAGATGGAGAACACTTGTTTGCTGCTTTCTTGAGTTCAAATCAGAATGCTGGCGAGAAGCCATCTGATTACTTGTTCCTCCTCACAAAAGTCGTTTCTCCCCTTGGAGACTCAGACAAATACTTCAAGACAGTTCTGCAGAGGGTGCTGGGACCACTCGTTGCTTTTAGGGCTCCAGCTAGAACAGAAAAAGAATTTGTTCCCTGAATTGTTGCATCTGCTTAGGACAGATGAAAACTGTCGTTCAGCCAAGCTAGACGGAATGAAAAAGCTTGGCATTTAGGGAGCTCAAAAGCTACAGCACATGCTCACATGGTTTATGGTTTACACACCTGTTACGATGGTTTTGAGGTCCCGATTGAAAAGAAGCAAGATGATTCACAGAAACTTAATGACAAAGTAGCTGAGTTTGTGCAATAAAAATCTGGACCAACACTGACGAAAGAATGGACACCGCTAAAACACGCTGACATAATTCTCAATATACACCACAAAAAAAGTATACTCTTTAGCCTCATACTCTGGGAAAATAACACACTTGCTGTGCATAATTAGACTCCCACTTTCCCCTTGACCCTTCCATGAATGCATATGCATGACACGGAAAAGCACAATTTGCCATTTTCAGCTCCTGCGTCAGGCAGTCTGGGCTTTTACCTCAGTGCGGCCTGTTTGTACATACCTCGCCATGATTTTAGGCGCACGTTGCGAAACAAATACGCCTGAAGAGGGCACAAAAGCATTTTGCTTGTGTAGATCTGGCCCACACTTTCCTCCCTCTCTTACAAACACACTCTGCTCCCTCTCTTACACACACAAACACACACACACACACACACTCCTCCCTCCCTCACACACACACTCTCCTAACTCACACACACTCTCCTCCCTCTCTTACACACACAAACACACACACACGCACAGACACTCCTCTCTCCCTCACACACACACTCCTAACTCACACACACTCTCCTAATTCACACACACTCTCCTCCCTCTCTTACACACACACTCTACTTCCTTTCTTACACATACAGTGGGCATCACTTTCAAATGACGACTTCAGTCGCGCATTACGTGGCGTGAAGCTGCGTGAAGCTTTAGTACCACTTTCAGCCACTGTGCGTCGCTCTGCCACTGTACATCGCTCTGCCTGCCGCCCCTTCTGAAAAAGCAAGCTACCATTAAACATAATTGTTACCGAGAGTAATCCCAGCCTACGAATTCAATAACAAAATAAATCATGCATAATTAAACATTACCTGATTTAGGCTACTTGGGTATGGCTTAAGGCTTGACTACACGGTGGTAACGAAAATCGAAATCGAAATTTGCTGTCTACATTATTGTCAGTGTTGGGGGTAACGCAACTACGCAAATCAAAACAGTGGTGTGATAATTGAGCCAGTAGAGAAATAACTGTTCAGAATTATTCTGTAGCCTTGGGTAGGCTTCTGCAGAAAACAATGTTGCCGATTTAATACTATCTAGCTAAGTTTTTAACAGGCTACGCTATAGAGGCTTAGACAACTATGACTCACGTTTTGGTTTAAATTAATTTGCCCTACTTCTTGACTGCAATGTAGTCAATTGACTGCTTGACATGCTTGACATGTCATTTTTATTTTTCTGAACAATAAACAAATGCATCTGCTTTATGCCGCAGAATTACATTCATATTTGGAACTTACATAGTCGAATGCATCGTTACACTACGTTAGTGTTTCCCAAAACCATAGTAGCAACGAACGTTCGCAACCACTATCGTAAAGTTGTGTAGTTACAACTACACCTCTCGACCTGTGGTAGAATGCTAGTAGAAGCATAGTTCCGGGGATCTTCATGTCAAAGACATCACTGACGCCAGTTATTTGTTTGCAAATTAATAATTATAAATATATTTAGGTTTCTAATTGACATTTACACTTCTAACCATCATACATGCATATTTTAAAATGCCCAAGGCAGAATATACATAAATTAAAAGTCAATTTGCAGCCATGTGCACGTAAGTAAAAGTCACACACCTGCAGATAATAATAAGGTGGTGCGCACTTTTTGACGAGTCAGTTGAGAATATGTATCCTTTGATTTTCATGGAGGGGGGGGGGGGGGGGGTTCCTTGTTAGTTTACGCAAACCAGGCCAAGAAGGCTGATTCTGATTTTGATAATATGATCTGCACAAAACATAAACTTAGGTAAACAACGATGTGAATATTGTTGTCAAAATCTTAACCCCGATTCGAACTCTTGGACAGGGGACTGATAACTGCTGCGCAACGGCGGCTGTTATCTACCGGCCTTAACGCAGTGCGCCACAGAATTATGTGCAGGTGCCCGTTCACGTGCTAGTAAACGTCATTAACTCATTGAGTGCCAAAAACGTAATATTACGTTTTTAGCTTTTTTTTTAATTACGAAACTAGACACTCTAACACACCTTATGTGTGATTTTGGGAACTCTGTGATTAATGGAAATTAAATATATGACGATCGAAAACTCATGAAAACGCACAATCTGGACATTTTATCTGGACATTTTATAACTCGGCTTTTGATGGTTGCCGTTTTGGGTCGAATCAGTGACGCATGCACGTCAGCTCAAAACCAGGCCATTTTCGTGGGTCTATCACTAGGTGGCAGTCTCGCCAGGTCTCGCTAGGTCACTTCCCGGAAACTTTACAGGCAACACTTCATATTTCATGAAAGACGTTATATCTCCATTTCTAGAAAAAAAAAAACAGGGATTTTGATGAAAACTAGTTTAGCTTGGGATTTCTCAGGAACAAAGGCGTGTAGCAATACATGGTTTGCACCCACTGAGAGCTTAAAGTCTCACCTCAAACGAGCCATTGTATGTGTTCATAGCTATAACACAGAATATGCTGTGGCTGTACAAAAATTATCAACAATGGTCTAGATTGCTGGCACTCTAGGACAAAGCTTCCGAAAACAGCTTGGCATTCAATGAGTTAACCACCTTAGACCAGACTACTGAAGTTTGGAAACTATCATGGTCCAAACTTACATAGTACTATGTAAGTACGACAGTTTTGGGAAACAGTCATAATGTACATGTTTGTTAGTTGAACGATGCATCCTGTTAGTAAAAAGCTAACCTCCGCAGTTGTACGGGAAACGCACCCCAGATCAGCTTGTAGGCCATTAGCAATCTGTTTATTTTATTTTATGAAGCCTATACAGTAGATCACTTGCCACATTCTAACTTTCAACAGACAGATGCAATAGGCATTGGTCAAGTATTGAGTATAAAGCAATTAAGATAGTAGCCTATACAAAAAGTACTTCATACTATCATAAAAATTTGTTAAAATGAATAGCATATAAGGGTATTTCCCAGAATTGGGGCCTATTTCTGTCCACAGGGTGTAATTCTATTAAAAACACATTACATCTAATAATGTTTAGCATCACTAATTAGTATAAAGAAAAACAAGCCTAGACTTTTTTAATGGTTGCTCCTACTCATGATTTAGACACATTTTATTGGTGTTTTATGGTACAATATCAGTGTTTTGGTGTTGTCCGCAACCAGAGTTTTCATATATTGTGCCATATCTCAAACATTATTTATCAAAAATTAATTTAAAAAATCATGCATATGAATTAAATGTTATCTGAACTAATGAACTGCATGCACACATTATGCATATATATGCATTTCCTGCTTTATTTTGCTTAATGTATACCTGTCCCATGGTTTAGCCGTCATTACCAGCACACTCTACATAAAAGCACTTTGCTACTGTTTTTTCATCAAAAAAATATTTGGTAACCATGGTCACCTAATATCACAGTGGAATACATGGGTGTCAAGCAGAAAGATTGATGCCTTGATGTCCAGAAACATAAGAAAATCTACTCTTTATCCCTCGTTTTGGGCATGTACACTTATTATGTGTCATTACCATACGCATTGTATTTCTGTATTTTTGAATATTCCTGAAATTTTAAAATTATTTTAATAGTTTAAATGATGTACATTACATGTAGAAAGCTAGCTACACTTGCATGGTGATAATTTTTGCTTCTCAGGGTAGTTTTTCGGTATAAATGTCATCACCAGCACAGTCATTACCAGCACATTATAGCTTGAAATGTAGTGGTAATGACGACTGTGTTGGTGATGACATTTTTGCAGATACATTTAAAGTACTCTTTTTAAAAGAAATACGTTTTTTTTTTCACAAAGTCAGTTCAACTTGGGTTTCTAAATTATAAACATTTAATTGCAATAGATTACGATCAGTGATTTGTCATCACCGCAACAAATGTCATTACCAGAACTGCAATGTCATCACCATCACCATGCATATTTTTGCCAATAGATTATGTATAAATTACAATAAATTACATTAATTAGATATTTTTGACAATGTTGGACAGTCTAAATTGCCACTGGATGAAAACAGATATGATATATGGCATTTATTTCAAATAAATGAAATTCCAAGCCAGGGTCGAGTGAAAAACTAAAAAAATAAGATACTTAAACGACTATAATTCATGTTGTAAGTAAAATTCAACAATTCTAATAAGTTCAAGATAAAATAGACTTCATGTGAAACCATAATTGATCATTGATTGATCATTGATTGACCATTTCATCTTTAAAATGTACATATTAGATGATGTGATGGTAATGACATTTAGCTGAAAAAAAATCATAAATTCCCTTATATTGTGGTCTCAACCAAGCTCACAAGGTTACTCCTATCAAAATGACTGATAACTTGATGCATACCAATTAGTAAAATTTAGAATTTTATTTTTCAAAATTTCAGTTACCCAAATAGGCCCGAAATCTGAGAAATGCCCATAAACAAATACATCTGCTTTATGCCTCAGAATTACGCACTTGGCCAGCCTATAGAACGGGCACATTTTGGAGAGAATAGAGAATGTACGCACACAAGAATCTGTAGGCTATTTGTGGCGGGTTACCAGCAAACAATGTTTAATGCATTAACTCAAGACGTCAAAAGTTTTCTAAACAATACAAACAGAAAGGATGCAGCAGGCAGCAAATGTAGAAGAGTAATTTCCAGTGGAAGAACAAAATGCTGAATGAAGCCCAAAGATATGAAGGCATATCTGGCAAGTTGTTATTTTTTGAAGACGTAAATGGTTGGCTATAGGCCTAGTTTGCAAGGAGACATAAAGCGTGAGCATGCCACACTATCCACAGCTGTGGTAACGGGGGGTAGGAGGATTACTGTTAGCGCAGGATTTATATAAAATTCTTCAACAGAAGGCCTGCCTCGAATGCAGGCTTGCCCAAAAAAAAGGCCTGTGGTTTGCGCAGCCTACAGTAAGTAGGTCTTAGTGAGTTAGGAGTCTTCTCGACTTCTTTTAAGCTGTCTCAGAGGTGGAAAGTTGCATTCGTTGGGGGCAGGGCCGGATTAACAATTCATAGACCCTTGGGAACAAATGTCTGATGGCGCCCCCTGCCCCCCAGCCAACGTGAATCGGGCAGTCAGTTAATAGGCCTATATTGTGAAGATTTTTATTGCCATTTAAGGCTAGAGCGCATCTGTGAGGCCAAGCCTCACCAAGTAGCCCGTTTGTTTACAACTAACATTACATTTATTTAAACTGCTTATAGACTATGCCGAAATAGTTTCAACATTTTGAATATCAGTGTCGGGTGAATTAGAAAAATGTTCTCAAAGTAGCCTTATGGCTGAAAGCTGCTTGGGATCCCCCTGTCAAGCAACAACCATTATGTCACTGACATAATGCGCAAATAATATAGCCTAGATATTCCAATATATTCGAATACATGTGTTTATTTTAGAGGGGATATTCGAACATCATTTTTGAGCAATTTTGACAGCCCTAGTCCACTGTAGGCTACGCCAATCGTCTATTAACACCTTCCACCTAACCCCGGTGAGTGGGGGTCGCTATAATGTGTGTGAAATAGCACCATTGAGTAGCCTATGCGAAATAGCCTTAAAATCGTTCCGGTGTTGTGTGCCTTCTGGTTTCTCCACCTACTGGTTTCCTTGCGCGTGCATGCGCTGCAGCAGTTGTCAGACATTCACAAACAAGTTGTTTTAGGCGGTTTGAAGTCGCTTTTCATACGCCATGAGCGCTCGGCTACATTACAGCCACTCGGACAAAAGACATGTAAAAAAAAATATATGTTTTGAAAACTAGCATTAAACTGGATTCGATCCCGCAAAAGCAACACACGCGTGACTTTCTCCAGCCTGATTCTCTACTCTTTGAGCAAACTAATATGTTACGCGATACAATTAACTATTGTAGGCTACCATCAATTAATAACGTAGGCAACACCCAGGTAACATGGTGTCCAGGCTATCTGAAACAAGTGGTTGCCCTTCATCTACAACAGCTGGTTACCTTGGGCTGCTACAGTCGTCAGTGCACTGTGCACAGTAGGCCTATGCTACTCTTTGTGGTTGATCAACTAAAAATAAAAGATGTATTTGGTGATGACGTTATTGTAGGCCTAGTAGACCTAAATTCTGTCTTCAAGGGTTGAATGAAGGGAGTTTCAAGCGTATTTTTCAAGTCAATAAACATTCTTAATTTTCGAATGTCTTTGACAGGGAACATCTGACTTTTCAAAACCATAGGCCTGGTAGTCGCTCAGACAGCTGTCTGCATGTTGTAGGCTAGATTTGCTTGAGTTCTTTCTATCTGCTTTACGTTTGTGATTTGCGACCACCTAGGCTATGTTATAGACGTTCTATGAGGTACCAGTGTTTAGCTGTGTCACAAAACAATAAGCTTTGTCAGACTACTTTTAAAATGATATTCAGGGCTATATACATTTTAAACATTCGGGGCTGAAGACCCGACAAAGCCTTGCATTAATTCTTCAGGTGGGAAGAGTCAGGAATTTTCATACGAGAGATGCTCTCATTGGTGGTTAGTATATGGAGTAGGGAATTGACAGCAACATAGCCAATCACATTATGAGAGATGCTGAATTAAACATCAACTGCGATGTTTGATTTTAGCTAGGTTTTTTCTTTAGGAACAAATCTTGTTTTACTTTTTCTGCCAGAAAAAGGCTAGTCGATGCCACATTTCTTCCTATTATTGATTATGGTGATCTGTTGTACATGAATGCCCCATCAAAGTGTCTTCAGATGTTGGATGCTGTGTATCATGGAGCTTTAAGGTTCATTTCAAATTACAGACCCCTAACTCATCACTGTAAACTTTACTCCACAGTGAATTTGCCCTCTCTGTCAAATCGCCGACTTACTCACCTCTATATCTTCATATATAAGGGCATTATAGGCAGGCTTCCATGTTACATATCTGAATTTCTTTCTTTTACACACAGTACTTATGCCTTAAGGTCTCAGTAGGGCTGAAACGATTCATCGAGTTACTCGAATAACTCGATTACAAAAATTACTCGAGGCAAAAACCCTGCCTCGAAGCCTTGTTAAATTCCTATGACGCGCACTATACGTGCAGGGATCTGATTGTTCCACACGGACCGTTGTTCAGGAAGCACACCACTAGCGCGTGAATCGTGATACATTCTAAATTTAGCTGGCGCGATGGCGGAGTCAAGATATCCATAAATGGCAGAGAATGTCTAAAGTTTTCAAGTAAAGTTTTGGGATCATTACATACTCAAAAAGGAAAAGAACAAGCATCTGAACCTAAATATCCACTCCATGCTGTTTCACCAAGCGTCAATAAAGTAGGCTATTTATCAATCTATCTAGCCTATCTATCATCTATCTACGTAGCCTATAGCCTACATTGATGTTGGCTGATTTTAATCACATACTGTATTTGTATGTCGTGATGGCTTGTTTAGCTTTGATGTTTTTAAGTAAGTAAACTTATTCACGTTCAATTGCAAGACAGTATGCCTAAAAAAGAACCCCTCACACACATGCATGCACCCTCATCTTTCCTCACGCACCGCACGCGTGCACACACACACACAGGTTGCTAGGTTACCATAGCAAATAGGCTCACCCCAGAAATAATTTTTTAGTAGCCCAATGGTAAAATTATTTGTTAGTAGCCTAATGGTAGGCTATGTTTTAGTAGCCTAATGGTACAATTATTTGTTAGTAGCCTAATGGTAAATGCTGCAGGTGTAGAAATCTACAAAACAGATATTTATGTTGATGTCAGGTCTAGATTACAGCATGAAACTTGTTGTAGGCTACATATTAATACATTAAATTGCTTTCCCTCTTCTCCCTCCCAGCACTTCACAACATAGTATGGACAGCTTTGTTCGCCCAGCTAAGTCATGCACAAGAGGCTGCAATTTTACAGAGAGCATTTTGAACATTATTTAATTGATGGCACTGGCACTTAAAAACACTAAATGGGTAAATTGCAATAAATGGGCTTAGTTTTGTAGCCTAATTTGGAGTTAGAATAAATACCTCTGTGCCAATTGCTTAATCATTTTACAGCCATGTCATTTTCTTTATGCATTATGTGTTTTGGTTGTTTAAAAATGCAAAAGAAAAAAATATCCGATTAATCGATTAATCGATCGATAAAGTGCTAGATTAATCGATTACAAAAAGAATCGATAGCTGCAGCCCTAGGTCTCAGAACACTATTTTATTGAATGTACCTCAAGCCCGGACAGAGTTGTTCAAGAAGGCTTTCATGTTTGCTGCACCTTCTGCTTGGAATGAACTACAGAAAACACTCAAACTACAGTGTCTAATTTCCTTAAATGATTTTAAAGGTGTTGTTAAAGCCATAGAACATGAGTCCATCCAGTGCAAATGTTTTAATTAATGGTACTTTTATTTAATCTGGAATGCACTTGAGTTGTCTTGCCTCTTTTGTGTTTGTTTTGGGATTGTTATGTGTAACTATTTGTTCTGCTATCTTGGCCAGGTCTCTCTTGAAAAATAGATTTTATATCTCAATGAGACTAACCTGGTTAAATAAAGGTTATAATAATAATAATTTTAAATTAATGTAAATTTAGCCGGGACTGTAAGCTGTCACACGTGGGTGCTCGATGTTTTCCGTGGGTGCTCGAGCGACGGAGCATCCACGGTATCGGCGCCTATGACAAGCGTATCTCGCGGTTGCATCCATTACAAACAAACATGCAATGTGAACGTCTGGGATTGGGGAGAGCACTAAATGCTCTACTGAATAAGCACGAAGTCAAGCCTTCAAATGAAAAACACTCTTTAATAATCAAAAAAATAAACGCTAATGAAGTAAACTTGTGACCATCAAAAATCGTTTATCGCCTGTAACTCCGTTATAACAGGACCTAACAGGAAGCCATTTGGCTGAGCAACGGAGGTTAATATGCTCTATATTTTGTCCAAATGATGTCTGTCTATCATCGTTGCACTCGGAGAAAACCATAATGTTTCATTTGTCCTGCGTTTCTTCTACGGCTGCAAACGGGATTCACTCACAGTTAACCAAATATTTCTTTATTAGGGCAGGGCAGGCATATTTCTGGCTATTAAATTATTTCTAAACCAGTCTGCTAAAGTCTGTAGTGAAGTCTGTGTAGGGTTTTCCAGGCTCCATTTCTTTTTACGAGACACCCTGCTCACTTGAGACATCTGCCGGTTGTTTGGGTTGTTGCAGCGTCGTTGCAGCGTCACTGGAAAAATACAAATTAAAGTTGCGTGATCCCGCGCGCGGACCGCGAGGGAAGCTGGCCAAGTCGAAGCACTGTACACACACACTCCTTCCTCTCTTTAACACACTAACACCATTCACTCTGTTACACACCAACTCAAACACACATACAAAACACACACAAACCTCTCTCACACACATACTCTCCTCCCTCCCTTACACACACACTCTCCTCCATCTCTTAAACACTCTCCTTACACACACACACACACACACACACACACACTCTATCTTCAAACAAACTCACTACATGAAGTGATGCTTACTGTAGTTCCTCCAGTTTGCAGTTTTGATGACAAAGAGCAGAACATAAAAGTTCCACTCCTGAGTCCAGCAGCTTATTGTGACTCAGGTTCAGCACTCTGAGATTTGATAAGCGTGATGTCTTCAGTAAAGAGGCCAGAAAGGAACAGCTCTTATCGGTCAGATCACAGTTTCTTAGCCTGAAACAGAGTTAAAAACATCTGAATATTAATAACTAATCCTATACTCTCTCTCTCTCTCACACACACACACTCCTCCCTCTTTCTAACACAAACACACACACACCCTCCCTCACACACCCTTTATACCCTTTTATACCCTTTATATTCCCCATTTAGGCCCATGCTGGCCGAAGGGGTGGACCAACACACACACACACACACACACACACACACTCACACAGCCCATGTAGGCCCATGCTGGCAGAGGGGATGGACGGGTGGCAGGCGTGCACCATTTTGTCAGTCGATTGCCAAGTGTGGAGTAACACGCTCTGGAAATTCACAATTTCGTCGCTGTTTTTAAAAAAAAAAAAAACATAGTCCAGTATTTCTTTCGTAATTGAAATGAAGTAGTATGCAACAGCAAACCCTAGCTTACTAACAGGTTGGAATTTTGAAATGTCACGTGACGGATATCGACTCCTACACTCTTTCCCCTAAAGATGGAAGCTGCAGCAGCAACATTTCCGGAAAGGTACTGGCTTGATGAAATTCATTCTGGACTCTCTATCCGACCACATAAAGACCTCGGGATACTTCGGTTTGGCTTTAGGGACCCTCTACTCACTACCACGTAAGTGTAATGTTGTTTGGAACTGTAGAAGAGGTATAAAAATAGCGTTTCGTAGCGGCGAAATGACATGCCCGGGTCACTTCCAGGCTAACGAGTTTTGACTAAAAACGGTAAAATCGAACTTTCTCAAAACACATCCGAATGACATGATTTTGATGTCAACTCAACATATGTACTCCCAATCATCCGTAAATTGATCTAAAGTGCATAATATTTCGGATAATTCCTTTAATACATTTTTAAGTTAAAACATGTGTTCTCCTCTGTTTTTGTCACAACTTGGAGCCAGGTTGTTACACACACAAACACACTGTTCGATACATACCCCATTTTTTTTGGAGGGGGATTGTTTGGGGGGGGGGGGTGTAACATTTCAACAGCCAGAAGATTAGAAAATAACATTTTAACAGCCAGAGGATTAGAATATAACATTTTAACAGCATTAAAATATAAAATTTTAACAGCCAGAGGATTAGAATATAACATTTTAACAGCCAGAGGATTAGAATATAATATTGTAACGATTTGACGCGACACATTCAGTTGTCCAATCAAAGGTTTATTCGCGGAAGCGGGAATCAGCCAAACACATAGACACCATTACATAGGAAACACAAACAGGGTAGTCACATACAATACACCGGGTAAAACACATGAGGTAAAACCTAAAGAAAGACTACACAAGCTAACACATACATGACAAGGTAAACGCATTTACACTAACTAAAACCGACATTACACAATCCAGCATTCACACACATTGCATTCTGGGAGGCTAGCACTCCGTCCAAAAGACACCGACGTTACACAGCCCCCTCGCGAGCTATTGCCGTCCTCGGCAATATCTCCTAGCCATTGCCATAATGTCGGTGTGGGCATTCACTCGCTCAGTCCATCAGTCCGTGTTACCGCCAACAACACGTGGGGTGCACACGCCGCAGGAGCTCACTCAACGGGGAGCCACGCTGCTAGCAATCCAGTGCGGGCGTGCTAGCAGCCACGTGGCCTTCCCCGCTCGTCGCCAGCTCCCTCTCCGCAGCCGCCCTCAGGCTGCACTTTCCGCGGCGTGTCACCACGGCACTCCTCCTCTCCTGGCGGGGGCCTAGGTGGCCTTACTACCATAGACTGTGGCACCAAGCACCGGAACTCATGGGTCAACTGTCGCTGCACCTCCTTCGCTCCACTCCACAGTCGCACCGACCAGGACAGGCAGGAACCAGCTCCGCTGCAGCCGGACACGCTGAGCTCTCAGGCTGTCAGCTATCGTTGCTCCTCCGCTGCTCCCGGCCCGCTCCACTCCGTCATAGTCGCGACAAAGGCTTGACCCCCCTCTTCTGCCTCGTGCTATCAATCAACACAGTGAACCCTTTTTCTTTTTTTCCTCTGGCACCGGCCAACAGGCCAACTAGAACGGGCGCCCACACAGCACGGTGCCTCTCACACGCACCCAAACGTTTTAAAGTTCAGAGTTCAGAGGGCCTTTCCGACGAAGCTGCCCCACCGTCGCGAGTTCGCTGCCCCCAGCAGGTCCGTCCGTCGTCCAGGAACCTCTTCCTCGCCACTCTCCCTTGGCTCTGCTCACGCGTCGCGGCCAGGTCCACCGCCAACTCCAGCCTCGAGCTGCCCGGCGGGGGCAGGATCTCCTGGTCTCCTGGCAGCGGAGTCATCGCACAGGCCAGCGTCGTCTTCTCCGCGAACGCTTCTTCAGGCCCCTCTTCCGGCAAGATCAACTCCCATGGCAGCAGGCAGGTCCAGGCGACAGCTCCTCTCCTCTGGCGGCAGTAACGATAGAAGGCCTCAAGCTCTTTAGCAGCCCTTACAAGGGCTCTCTCTGGATCCTCTTGCGTGGGCCTCCACCCAGTGGTAAGGTATTCCATTCCCAGCTTCTCTCGCAGGGTGGAGGCCATGTTCGAAAGTCGCTTCTGAGACCAATGTAACGATTGATGCGACACAATCAGTTGTCCAATCAAAGGTTTATTCGCGGAAGCGGGAATCAGCATACAAACACGTGAATTAGTGAAGCACACAGTGAGGTGAAGCACACACTAACTACCTGCAACAACAGCGGGAAAAACTAAACGTGCATTACGAATATAATCAGTGGGAGCCCTGCTTGTTTCCCTGCAACAAGAAGCTTCCATCTGGGGGTGATGGAAGACAGTGACACCCTCAGTGTGTTTGAAATGTCCAGTCGATTGCGCAATTTGGTTTAAGTTGCAGTCATTGCCGAAAACCCGGCCTCGCACAGATACATGTACGTGGTGGGAAACGTTTTCAGCGCTTTTACGGCTATCTCGGGATATTCTGCTTTGGTTTTGATCCAAAAACCCGCCAGAGAGGTTTCCTTACACTCTTAAGACCACCGTCATTTGCAATTTCGATCAACTGCTCTTCCTCCTGCGCTGACAAGTTAGGACTATTCGGGATATTGACAAATGGGTTGCGGACCCACTCATTGGTTTGCCGTGGATCTTTGGAGGATGGGAAGTAACGCTCAAACTCATTTGAAAGCGCAACAAGGTGATCGCGCACGAGCTGCGAGAGAAAGGGCCCGGCCTCAGTCTCTCCCAAAACCCGCACTACTGTTTGGAACATATCAAATACACCCCGATCCACTCGTCGTACCCACAAATCAAGCTTGGCTTTAAATGCAGCGACTTTATCTGCCAGGTTAAAGACAGTCGTCATTCTCCCTGGAGTGACAGGTTGAGGTCATTAAGCAACCTGAATATGTCACACAGGTAAGCGAGTTTTGACATCCAGTCCTCATCACTAAAATGTGCAGCTGGTTGTGCCCGGTGGTTGGGGACCGCTGATCTAAATCACTCTGTGGGTATGTTTGTTTGTGTGTGTGTGTGTACGTCTGTGCGTGCGTGCGTGTGTGTGTGTTTTGTGTGTATGTGTGTGCGTGTGCGCATGTGTGTGTAGTGTTCAGTGATTTGTTAATATCACACATCTGTTACGCACGATTGTTAGCTAAAAATAAAGTGTCTGTGTGGATTAAAGTGTCTGTGTCGATTGAAAGCGAAACAATGAAGCACGCAATACACAAATATATCCACACAATGCACAAATATATACTGCATATAGGCCTATGCCATGTAAAAACGTGACATTATTGCGAATTAACCCTTTAGGCGCCAGAGGTTTTTTTCCGAAACGATCAATTTTGACATCTTCATTTCAAAAGGCTATATCTTAAAAGTGATAAGAGATAGAGACTTTCTGTAAATTAGAGAAATATTAAGGATGACCCAAAGTTTATGTAGAGATTAAATGTTTATATCTAATTTGCATATTATGACGTCATATGGTGGCGGCCATCTTGGATTATAGCAAATCAACAGTGTAAATCATTACTAATAAATGGCTGACTTTTTTTTTATGTAGCAGGCCTTTTGCTGTAGAGATAATGACTCCCTATCCCTATCCATACAGGGCCGGCATTCCCATCATCTTGTGATAGACTATGCATGACCTAATGTGTGTGTGTGGGAGAGGGAGAGAGCGTGTCACCACCTCCACCATGCGAGCAGCATGGCCAGATATGCCTCACGCGCGCCGAGTGGAGAGAATTTGCGCAGCTCGGACTAGGACTACTGTCATTCTCATTGCGACTCCCCACACTGCCACTACGTTCCCCCCTAACTGTCCTATGAGCACTTCAACCTCGTCTAACATACCCAGTGGCATTAGACAAAGGCTCCACCACGTTACTATCGCCGCGATTGTGGAGAGGCACACGTTCAGAAGACAGAAGCCAGCTAGCGCTATGGACATTATGCTACCTCCAGCCTCGTTCGGCACACCACTAACACCCTGCTAACTTCCCGATGAACACTCCGAACCCGTGAAACATTATTCCCACCAGTGACATTGGGCAAACGATTCAACGTTTGTGCTTGGTGTAAGCTAAACTATGGAGTAAACTCACTTTGTCCAGCTGCATCATTGCAAGGCAGGGACGCATCTGAAGCCTCACTAAACGAATCACCGTCATTTTCTGAAGGCAGATATTCCCCTTCAGAATCAGGGTCCGCGAATAGAAGACCCAACACTTCATTTCAGGTAAACTTTTTTGATGCCATTAGACGATAATCTAATGCAAATACTCGCTGACGTTGACAATATCGATCTGACAAAGTGGCTCACACGCACACTAGCTCCGGTATTTCACGCACTGATTCAATGGGCTGTAGCTAGAAAGTTTTGTTTAAAGCGTGCCCTTTTTTTGACTCGGGGATGACGTATGACATGTCTGCCATCTAGTGGAGTGGAAGTCGAACGAAATATGACACTCTATTTGACTAAATCGGCCATTTTATTCAGTACCGCATCTTGTCGACTATAGTCGACTGTGGCGCCTAAAGAGTTAAATTTAGTTTAGTTTGCATGAATTTTTTTTTTAAACTCATGTCGTAGGCTACAGCCCGGTTAGGAATGTCCTGCGGCCCAGTGGTTGGGGACCCCTGCCCTAACACACACACACACACACACTCATACACACATATATACATATTGCACAAACACAGACACTCAGATTGTGCTACTTACAGAGCTGATGGGACTCCTGGCAGCACCTTCTGAAGAACTTCATCTGGGCTGAGGAGTTCAGTCTGATCTTCCTCTGGTGTCTTTATGTACTTCTGCAGGTCGAACTCGGCCAGCTGCTCTTCTGACATCTTAAACGTCTTCCATACCTTAGTCCCCCACTGTGCTGGTAAGAGCGTCTCTACATGCAGATCTACTGAGTTCATTTTGTGCTCCACTACAGCATGGTGATTCAGCTCATTCAGACAGTAGAACAGGTTGATCCTTCTGTCTGAGCTACTCTCATCCCTGATCTGCTGTTTAACATACTGGACTGTTTGCTTTGAGCTATCTGAATGGGTGCTGCTCTGTGGCAGTATATGCTTCAAGAGATTCTGATTGGACTCCAGTGAAAGGCCCAGAAGGAAGCGGAGGAAAAGGTCCAGGTGTCCATTTTCACTCTGTAAGGCCAGGTCCACTGCAGTCTTGTGTATGTCATGAAGTGTTACAGCTCTGAACAGAGCAGAGAGCTGAGAGGTTTGCTGTTGGCCAGGCATGTTTCTCTGTCTGTTGCTGATGCAGAGGAACACATACAGAGCTGCAAGAAACTCCTGGATGCTCAGATGCACAAAGCTGAACACCTTCCCCTGGTACAGCCCAGACTCCTCTCTGAAGATCTGAGTACATACTCCTGAGTACACTGATGCTTCTGTGATGTCAATGCCACACTCTCTCAGATCTTCCTCATAGAAGATCAGATTGCCTTTCTCTAGCTGTTGGAAAGCCAGTTTCCCCAGTTTGAAAATCACCTCTTCATCTGTCTCTTTTCTTTGTGTGTACTTGACATTTTTAATGCTTGTCTGAATGATCAGGAAGTGTGTGTACATTTGAGTCAGAGTCCTTGGCATTTTAACTTTGTCTAATTCTTTTGATGTTTTCTCTACAACAGTGGCTGAAATCCAGCAGAAGACTGGAATGTGGCACATGATGTAGAGGCTCCTGGATGACTTCAGGTGTGTGATGGTTCTGCTGGCAAGGTTCTCATCACTGATTCTCTTCCTGAAGTACTCCTCTTTCTGTGGGTCATTGAATCCCCTTATTTCTGTCACCTTGGCCACACACTCAGGAGGGATCTGATTGGCTGCTGCTGGTCGTGTGGTGATCCAGAGGAGAGCAGAAGGAAGCAGATTCCCCTTGATGAGGTTTATTAGCAGCACGTCCACTGAGGCTGGCTCTGTCACATCACAACACCTCGGGTTGGAGCGGAAATCTGGAGGAAGTCGACACTCATCCAGACCGTCAAAGATGAACATGACTCTGTGCTCTGAACTGGAGAAGACTCTGGGATCTTTGATTTCTGGGAAAAAGTGCTGTATAAGATCCACCAGACTGAGTTTCCTCTCCTTCATCAGGTTCAGCTCCCGGAAAGGAAAAGGAAATATGAAGTGGATATCCAGATTGGCTGTTCCTTCAGCCCAGTCTAAAATGAACTTCTGCACTGAGACTGTTTTCCCAATGCCAGCCACTCCCTTTGTCAGCACTGTTCTGATGGGTTTGTATTGTCTGGGTTTAAAGATTGTGCCCTTCTTTTTCCCCTCGTCTTTCTGGAAGCGTTCTTTTCTGCGTCTTTCCTCTTCCAGGAAGCGTTCTTTTCTGCGTCTTTCCTCTTCCAGGAAGCGTTCTTTTCTGTGTCTTTCCTCTTCCAGGAAGCGTTCTTTTCTGCGTCTCTCCTCTTCCGGTAAGCGTTTAAAGATGTCACTGCATTTGATTGGTGTGTCTCGTGCTGCTTTTCTCCAGGATGCCCTCTCTATCTGTCTGACCTCATGCTCATCATTGACCCCTCCTCCTCCTCCATTTGTGATGTAGAGGTCTGTGTAGATCTGATGGAGGAGTCTGGTGTCTCCCTGCTGTGGGATTCCCTCTATCAGACACTTAAACTTCTTCTGCAGGTGGGATTTGTGGATCTGCTGATATCTGTGTGTGAAAACCAAAACACATGATTTAATACCAAATCAAACGATTCAATACCATGCATGCATACACACAAATATGTACTTTGATAAGCCCGTGTGTTTGTGATGTAGGTTGATAACACACACACACACACACAAATACACAACACGATACACACACACACACACACACACACACTCTGACTTGCTTCATATTTCCCCTGAATGCTCTTCTCTCATGTGATTACTGTTTCCTCTGCAGTCACTCTCTCTCTCACTTTCATATTTTTTTGGTAGTTCCGGTTGGATTTTCTGTGTTTCACATGTGAGTTTATGATGTGGGTTTTCTGTTTATCAGTAACGTACACACACATGACCCTGTGCTTTCACACTGTTCTGTTATTACCCTACACACACACACACACTTCACCTGATCACTCCATGGCTGGTGTATTGTTCCTCAGGTAGACTGGTGTTATAGGCAGCAGCCCCGTCCTCAGGAGCAGATCTTACTCTAGGGAACAAGCAGAGAACAACCTCCATCACCACATTAACTTATTACATTAATCACACACACACATACACACACTGGTCTGTGTGTGGGATGTCTGGGTATAGGGGGAGGCCAGCACATCGAGAATGTGAGAATTAATATGCAGGGGGAGAGAGCATGTTTCTTCAGCAATGTTCAGACTCGTGTAGCAGTATTTCAAACAGAAAAATACTTTAATTTCACAAAACTTTCATTAGTTACAGTACCTTTTCTCCATAAACTATAACTAAATAGGAGTAGGGCTTTTATTTAGCTATCTATAAACTACCACCACAACGGTCAGAAAAAGTGTTACTCCTATCTCCATGCTCTCATGCCCTTTTCCTTCACATGTTCCAATTAGACCTACTCAGCCTCTTCTCCTTGCTACTGCCCCCTATAGGCCTGAGGTTATTACTAGGACAGTTCCAGCATTATGGATGTGACAATTGGACTCATATTGGTAAACAAAATGCCTTAGAGTGGGGGCAAAATTAGTATCAGTGAATTAATTTGCATAACTTTTAATGTAACCTCTGTCCTCTGAATACTGAGAAATCCTCAAATTTTATATAATCAATTTCATCCTAAGAATACAAAGCATTTTATCAGCGTTATGGATGTGACATGAAATGGGACAAACTTTTGTGAGAGATTACAGGTTTTCTACAAACTCTGTGAATTTTGAAGGAAACTGCCGAAACTATGATATATGTAGCATGAAGGAGACTTGATTGAACAAAAAAAGTGTGTTTTTGAAACTATGCGTCATTTTCGTTATGCATTATGTAAGAAAAACTGGCGTTATGGATGTGACTGTTTCACGTTATGGATGTGACGTGTCTGAACCAGTCATCGACAAACTACATAAAACACATAATTAAGTAGTGAATTTTGATATGAAACAATTGAAATAGTAATCATGAAAAACTAGCGATGAAATTATTGCTTCCTCAGTGCCCACTAAGAGACACAGGAAGAATCAGGACAAGTCATTTAAAATATAAAAAATAAATTTATTTTTTTCTTTTACCGTCATCAATTTTGGTCAGTGATTCCCAGGTTACTGAAACACCAGGGAACATGAAACTTGGTGGCCACTCCCCTAAATAACTAGCCCTACCTGAACCGTTGCACCCAAGATGACAAAATATTTATGGTATGTTAGTCTCAAGAGCCAGCATCAACCTAACCCATACCCACTCATTTGTGATTTGCACACATAAAGTACATGTGCACACACACACATGCACACACACACACGCACGCACGCAGGCACAGTCACACACATACAGACAGGCAAGCACACACACACATAAACACATACAGACAGGCAAGCACACACACACACACACATGAATGCAGACACATAAACACACACACACAGGTACGCATACGCACATGCACACACACACACACACACACTTATAAACAAAAGCAAACTCACATATGCACACACTCATTTACATGCACATGAGTTGCAGGAGTAGGAAATGGAGACAAATTGACAAGCGTGATTTATTTTTGTGAAGAGAATATGCAGGACTGAGAGGCGGTCATATTTTGTACCGCTATGCGGTACATCTAGTTTATTGCTGCCGTTACTTATGTTACTCTGTGGGTATTAGCTACAGAGGACCTGACACTTCAAATGCTGGCATATCACGTCACATTTAAAATTAAACTGTGTTAAGCAGACGTGAACGGCAGGCTGAACAGATCTGCAACAGAAGGAGGTTGCTATGTTAACTCCAGCTGCAAAGTCAGCTATCTACACCAGCTAACACGATAATCCAGTTACTGTACAACAACAGTATGACTACAGGAAGATAATGGCTAGGCTAGGCTAATCACTGGAGGTATTTTAATATTACCGGTATGTTTGTTTTGCTAATGGTTAGGCAAGGCCTCCCTGTGGTTTTGATCAACCTAATAATCTTTGAAATGTCAATTGTAAACACTAAGGTGAAATGTGTTGAAACTAAAATGCCACCAGAACAGACGTTTTATCGTCTTAGTCTTGTAAATTCACATTATGTAACATCCATAACGTCACATCCATAACGCATCATTAAAGGTTTTAAAAGCAAGAAAGTGGCACAATTTGGTCATCACACTTTACATTGATATAAATCAGCTTTGCAAAGACACTATGGACATTGTCGCATCAACACTGTATGTGTAGCATAAACTTTTCCTATAAAACGTTATGGATGTGACATGGCCATGGAGCTTGCTGACTTAAAAACCAAAGCCTTACAAATGTAAGGAGTTGTGCTCTTAAAGGCAAGCTGAGCATAGACATTGCTCTACCATTCCCTTGTCAATCTGGAATTTGTCAAATGGCACAATTTGTTTGAACCTTGGGTCCATTTATCCACTTTTTAAATATGTATAATATTACCATGTGAAAAATGTTGTTTCTGTATGGTTGCACACCATATTTATGATGTAAAAAGAGTATAATTATCCATCAAATTCAATCAGATCAGTTACAAACAATAAAATATAGACCTAAATGAAGGTTTTAACAACAGTTCTATTTGCGTATGCACGACTTTTTTTTTCCATGGTAAGGATGACCTTTGCATGGAATTGCCCACTACATTTTTCAAACATTAACTGGCACTTACATTCCGGCCCCTAATTGTCTTGTGTATAACAAACAATTACTATACTACTTTAAACATTACTTCTATACTATACTATGGTACATGACATAACATACAACAATTGTGACAACATTTTTTTTTTTACAAAAAAAGAGTCTCTGTTAAAGCTCAGTGCTTATCAATATTCAAAGCACGTGACTGGAGTTGGAGATCAGTCTACCACTGTCTCATGGCTGACATGCAGAAAATCCACTACAGATCAGCCTCAAGCAGCAAACACAGCTTGCTGACAGGTCTCTGTAGAACATTTGTGCTGGTTCTCAGCTGCACTTGACGAACTCTTCCCTTGCTATCTTCAATGGTGTCGATGACTCGCCCCATGATCCAAGAACTTCTGGGAGTTGAATTGTTGATCACAAACACAATGTCACCAAGCACAACATTACGCCTTGGGTGCAACCACTTCTGTCTTTGCTGTAGGTCTGGTAAGTACTCCTTTGTCCAGCACTTCCAAAACAATTCTGCCAGGTACTGGACCTGGCGCCATCGACGTCTGGAGTAGCTATCCTTTGCATCCAAAATACCTGGTGGTATCAAAGGTTTGGTCTTCAGCAAAAGCAGATGATTCGGAGTTAAAGCCTCCAAAATCACTCAGATCATTTGACACTCTTGTAAGAGGACGGCTATTGATGATTGCCTCATCCTCACAAATTAGTGTTTGCAGGCACTCTTCATCCATACTCTGCTGCTTCACAACTGAATTCAGGATCTTTCGCACATCTGGCGTTCCCACACCCCACCATGGTGCAACCCTGTTGGAGGATTAAAAATCCACTTGATGTTCCTTTTTACCATTTCAGCTTGAATCTTTTCCTCATCCAAGGCTTGTACTGCCTCCCGTAGTTCCCAACAAAGTTTGTGCCATTGTCAGATCTGATCACACTTACTTGTCCCCCTTCTAGCAACAAATCTCTGTAGGGCATGAATACAAGAGTCCGTATCCAATTAACTGGCTACCTCAATATGAACGGCTCTCACTGCAAGGCAAGTAAAAAGCAGGCCATATCTCTTAATGCTTGTGCGGCCTCTCTTGATGGCAAATGGCCAAAATAGTCAACGCCAACATTAATGAATGGTGGCTCCTCCGGTAAGATTCTTTCCTTTGGCATGTCCGCCATAATCTGAGCAATTGCAGCACTGTGTTGATGTCTACAAGTAACACACTGAGACAGTATGTTCCTGATGACTGCATGAGGCTTTGGTATCCAAAATTTCTGTCTCAACTTCGACAGCATGTAATTGCGACCATTATGGCCCACTTCCTCATGGGTTGCTCTAAGGATGAGTGGTATGATGTGCATCTCCTTTGACAAGATAGCTGGGTGCTTAGACTCCTCAGGCATGACTGCTCTGTTCAATTTGCCACCCACCCTCACAATCTTGTCCTGCAGAACAGGTGACAACCTGTAGAGAGGGCTGGTTTTTGACACCAATCTCCTTTGTTCTAACATGGCAATGTCATTGGAGAATGCATATCTTTGGCTGATACGCACAATCTCTGACTCTGCCTCCAAAATATCATCAGAGCAGCTTTTAGTTCTTCCATCTTTCTTTCCAACCCATTCTTGTCTTTTCCAGGACCAAGAATTCCTTCCTTCAAAGCAGACGCAAAATCCTTTCGCCTTTGACTTATAAACTTGAGTGTGTTCTTTATCTTGATAATCCAAGCAACTGCCCTCTTCAGATGATACCAGTTTGAGTAATGATGGATGAACTTTAACACTACATCTTCTGAGCTCTTATTGATTATTGTGAACACTGCAGCTTCCTTAACTTCCTCGTCCTTCACCAGAGGCTGGAATTTGTTCCAATGTTCAACCTCTAGAACAGTGTTTCGACCGACTTGGTTGCGACCCACAGGTGGGTCGCAGGAGATTTTATTTGGGTCGCCAGCACAATTTATGTTGTGTTATAGGCCTAACTGATACCATTTGTCATTTGATACCAGGAAAGCTAACAGTTTCCTATTAGGATGTAGTTTGTTAACTAGCACAGTCATGGTTTTGTCATAAAAGCTCATGAAACTGGCGCATGAAACTGGGGGACGAACGCATCGCAGAGGGGGTGCCAGAGCATGGATATCTACCTCTCAAAATGAACCAGGGGCCCAAGCGCCAACAGATGGACTTCCAGGGGTAAGTCTGATGGGGGTGGTGAGAGCCGTGGTCAGTTCCATCAGAGACACAGGGAGTTCACAGACTTTGATTCAGGAGAGCCTGGCCCCGGTAGAGGAGAGTAATAGTCAGCCAACAGTGAAAGTGTGTTGCGTGCATGGTGACATTAAGAGCTACCGCACAGCTGAGGTGTTCCTGACTGTTAGTGGCCAAACATTTTTTATGCCTGTTGCAATCGGCCCTACACTGCCCTATAAAGTAGTTCTGGGTCACGATCTCCCCATTTTATGGGACCTCGTCCCCAAAGTCGAGCACTGCAATGCGGTCACAAGAGCGCAGAGTGCGAAGGAACTGGAGGAGTTGCCTTTTGCTGATGCAGATTTGGACATGGCAGACAGTAAGAGAAGGCACTTGACACGACAGCAAAAGCAGAAGATGGAAAATGGTGTTGAGCAGGCAGAGACTGAAGTATGGCCGCAGCCTGAGTTGTCTATTGATATAGATATACCCCGTAACATTGCAGAGCTACAGAGGCAGGATGAAACCCTGAAGCAAGTGTTTAAAAAGACTGATTGCAGTAATTCAGGTAGCTTGTTGCATGAAGAGCAGTACATCCTGAAAAAGGGGATTTTGTACCAGGTCAAAGGAGAACAGGAGATGTTGATTGTGCCACAACCATTGAGGCAGAAAGTAATGACCTTAGCACACTCCATCCCATGGTCAGGCCATCTGGGAAGGTACAAGACCCTGGCTAGAGTTGGTAGCCGTTTCAGTTGGCCCAATATACTGACATCACAGAGTTTGTTTGCACATGCCCAGAGTGTCAACTCACTTCAGGGAAGGCAGTACTACGTGCACCACTTCATCCACTCCCAATCATTGACACACCATTCACCCGCATTGGCATGGATATAGTAGGGCCACTAGAGAGAAGTAAGAGGGGTAACCGCTATATCCTAGTCATATGTGATTATGCCACCAGGTATCCAGAGGCATTCCCCCTGAAGAACATTAAGGCTAGGCAGGTGGCGAACTGCTTAGTGCAGCTGTTTTCACGGGTTGGGGTGCCACGGGAAATAGTGACTGATCAGGGTAGCAACTTCCTGTCAGTATTACTGAAGCAGGTCTATGGTTTGTTAGGGGTTAAAGCGATCAGGACCACGCCATATCACCCCCAGACAGACAGGTTGGTTGAACGCTTCAACCGCACCCTGAAGAACATGCTCCGCCGCTTCGTGTGCCAAACAGGAACTGACTGGGATGAATGGCTGCCGTATCTTCTGTTCGCCTACAGGGAAGTCCCACAAGCCTCCACCGGCTTTTCGCCATTCGAACTCCTGTATGGTCGGCAAGTGCGAGGGCCGTTGGACCTGCTGAGGGAGCTGTGGGAGGAGCCGAAAGCTGAGCAGCAGAGTGTGGCCGCATATGTGCTCCAGATGAGGAAGAGGCTGGAGGATATGTCAGAGCTGGCTCATCAAAACATGGAGTTGGCACAAAAGAAGCAGAAAACCTGGTACGACAAGAAGGCCAGGGGTCGGACATTTGAACCAGGTCAGAAAGTGCTGTTACTACTGCCCACTGAGGACAGCAAGCTGCTGGCCAAGTGGCATGGGCCATATGGCATCATCAGGAAGATGGGAGACGTCACGTAGTCTTGATGCCGGAACGTGGCAAGAAGAAACAGACCTTCCACGTGAATCTCTTGAAGGAGTACCACGCCAGAGATCGGGTGGAGATGCAGCTTTTTGTGGCTGAAGAGGAGGAACCGGACGAGCAGTTTTTCCCCATCGAGCCCATGACCGGAACCGTGGAGCTGTCGCACCTGGAGGACCATCAGCAGGACCAGGTGAGGGCGCTTCTGGATCGTGACCTGTTCCAGGAGAGGCCGGGACGTACATCGCTCGTGACCCATGACATCATCTTGAAGCCAGACGCATCCCCCCAGAGGAGAAGCTATCGGGTGCCAGAGCGGCTGGTTCCAGCGTTGAAGGAGGAACTGGATGTGATGCTGTCACTGGGAGTCATAGAGCCATCGTCCAGTGATTGGTGTAGCCCAGTGGTACTAGTACCAAAGAAGGATGGCAGCGTAAGATTCTGCATAGACTTCCGCCAAGTCAACACGTTGAGCAAGGTGGACCCCTATCCAATGCCTAGAATCGATGACCTTGTGGAACGGCTGGGTAAGGCGAAGTACATATCTACCATCGATCTGTCTAGAGGGTACTGGCAGGTGCCGCTGAGTTCGCGTGCAAAGGAGATAACAGCTTTTCGCACCCCTTTTGGACTATACCAGTTCAATACTATGCCTTTTGGACTGCAGGGGGCGCCAGCCAGTTTCCAAAGGCTGATGGACCGTGTCCTGAGAGGAACCCATCAGTTTGCGGCAGCTTATTTAGATGATGTCTGCATCTGGAGTAACACCTGGCAACCACCTCAGACAGGTGTTTGACCGCATCCGTGAAGTGGGGCTCACAATCAACCCAAAAAAGTGTGCCTTGGTAAAACGGGAGGTCCACTACCTTGGCTACGTCCTTGGCGGTGGGGTCATACGCCCACAGGTGGAGAAGGTTGAAGCCGTTCGGAGCTGTACGCCACCAAGAACTAAAAAGAAGGTGAGAGCTTTTTTAGGTTTGGTTGGATGGTACAGACGTTTCATTGCTAACTTCTCTGAGCGATCATCTCCCCTTTCTGAGCTCACCAGGGCAGCGGCGCCGAACAGAGTAGTCTGGACTGAGCAATGTGAAGTGGCGTTCCAGGATCTGAAGGGGGCAGTCTGCAGTGACTCTGTTTTGCTGAGCCCAGACTTTGAAAAGCCCTTCATTGTGCAGACAGATGCGTCTGGAGTAGGCCTGGGTGCAGTCCTGCTACAGGAGGAGGATGGACAGCGGCCAGTCGCCTTCATCAGCCGGAAGCTGTTCGACCGGGAGAGGCGATATGCAGCTGTGGCCCTAGCCATCAAGTGGGCCCTTGACTCCCTCCGTTACTACCTCCTGGGCAGACCTTTCAAGCTGGAGACTGACCACAGAGCACTTCAGTGGCTGGGGAAGATGCGGGACACCAACTCCCGGGTCACCAGGTGGTGGTGCAAGACTGCAACGAGATTCCTTTAAATTATTACCCATCGTGCAATAGATAAACAGGAACTGAAATGATAGCCTACTAAACTCAAAGTTGTATTTTCGTGTTTCTGCAGCATTGTTTCATGCGTGACATCCTTAACCGATATAGAGTTGTTCTGTCACGTGGAAGAGCCGACCAAATATAAGAAATGACAAATATTGTAAGAATAACACATAATCATATAGGCTACAGCTGTCGCCTACTTTGCCCCTTCCTGTTTGGTGTTGGAGAGAGGTCACTATTGGTTTTTATAGTTCGCATCACTATTTGCATGAGCCACAACTAGAAAGACTTGCAATAATATCAAACATGTTTGATATTGTCTTAACGGAAAAACTAGAAAAGGACTCACTCCGACTGACCTAAAACCGCTAAGATTGGCACCTTATACTTAACGATCTAGTTGACGGGAGCGCGCCGCGATTCCAGTACAACTCCCATGATTTCTGTCGACTACTTTGGAAATGTAGTCGCCGACTGTGAAAACAGACCAAAATCGTACAATGTAAGGCCGCTTTAAAGCAGACATCCATAGACTGGATAAGGCCATTCGATTTGCATGTAGATAGTTTCGATTGTAGATGCAATCTTTACAAGAGAAGTTACAAGCAACCTCCTCACATTCTTATTTCTGATTTAAAATGCACAACAGTGCATTATATTAGGCTACAATTTAAATGGACATTTTAAACACTTCCTTTCGTTTTCTACCTCGCTAACTCCAAAGTAAAGGTGCATTCTTCTGGCTATTGCACAAAAGCCTCTTGTTCTGATATAACGACTATACAATATAATATAATACAACAATACAATATAACGACTTGAGTTATTTGCTGTTTACAACGGAATTGACGTCTACGGTGTTATGGACACATTTGTCTGCAATGCAACGTAGCCTACAACATTTTTTTTAGGAATACAGGAACAGCTTATGCTGACGAATGACGACTGCGCAACATGCGAGGATTTCCCCAAACTCTCGGATGCGCATTAAAACGTATCTTTTCAGTAGTCATTTCCAACTTTTCACGCTGATGGTGCTCAAAATGCAACACAACCGTGTTCAAAGCAGGATCTATCTATCTAGATCCTATAGCAATGTATGGTTGGGGAAGGCATAGAAAAGTTGGCGAACCTGTGGCCTAAAACAATATTGGTGGTTGCAGGGTAGATTTGAAATGAAATGGGTCGTGATGGTCTGTCATTTTTCAAAAAATGGGTCCCCAGAAAAAAGTTTGGGAAACACTGCTCTAGAAGCATGAAATCAGAACCCTGGTAGCCAGCCGTAGCCTACCAGGGTTCACTCGGGAGACACGTAGGCTTTACCGGAGCAATGGTAAGATTTAAAGAATAGACTATGCTTTCATTCTGCTGTAGGCTATAAGGAAATAGATAGGCTACATGTACGTTAATAGATACCGATCTTAACTGTAGCATACATTTTGTTTTCACAGACTAACTTTGCCTCTTAATGGGGCTGTGACCTCTTTGCTTGGAGCCGTCTGCAAGTCATTCAAGCAATTCTGTAAACTCCAGGTTGCTGTCCATAGAGGACCGGTTGGCTGCTCTGGAGTCGGAAAAGCGGCAGAGACAAACTCTAAGAAAAGAAAACGGGTGCACAATCCCAAGCTTGCGGTAAGAATGTGTTCGATGACTGCTAGCTAAGCTAAAAGTAGCCTAGCCTAAAACCAAAGCTAAGAGTAGCCTAGTAGCCTTGCAAAAGAACAAGTGAGCAGAACCATTGTAAGTTGCTTTATTAAAGTGTATTTTTGAAGTCGATCGAGAAGAAAGAGGGTAAGACTTTTTTTGGTGACTATTTTCCAGGTGCATTGATAGATGTGTCGTGTCCATACGCAGTGCATCGCACAGTACTGATTGTCTTTATTGTTTTTTACAGCTGCTCCTGGCAAATGTTCATTTCCTCTATACATTCATTCATGTCCTTAATGGTAATAAAAGTGTAGCATAGGATATCAATGACATGAATATACAGCATAATAACACGTAATATACAACAATTTATTTGTCAGGTTCAAGTTATTCATCCAGTACATTATAGAAAGTACACCTAAATGAATAATGTGAAAGTTAAGAAAACAGGCTAAGAGAATACTAAGAAAATCATACGAGACAATCAGAGAAATGAACATACCCGGCTCAGAAGATGATGACTACACACCAAAGTGATGCGGGAGGATCTGGCTACAGAACTCCTGGAGCTTCTTGTGAATTGTTCTTAAATAGGCTCCACACTTAATCTAAGTTTTAGATGACTATTTGCTTTGATAGAGATTACATGGTTGGAGGTTACTAAACATGTATGATACAATAGCGTGAGTTTATATATCTTATAGACATAAAATCCTTAAAGGAAAATTCCGTTTTTTACCACTTTAAGGCACTTTTCTGGTTTGTTTTGGATGAACTAGAGTGGTGGACACCGAAATTTTGACGATTGGTCCTGTCTCGACTTTTCTGACTCGTTTTGAATCGCCTTTGACTGCTCAGGGTGGCTGCCAAAAGGCATACTGTAGGCTACTCAAACATGTCCTAAAACAACCCTTAACGTTCGTTTTCAAAATTGTGCAACTCACCGAGTGGTTAGTGGAGTTCATTGACTATAAAAGCAAATATATCTTTGCTGCCCCCAAGCGGCTGCAGTTGTACTTACATTTCACACAGCTGCGTGAATCACGTTGTTCATGAATGAAGTGTCGATTCTTAACTACTACCCACTGTACTGTTCCAGACCTGACACAACCTAGCACGAGAATTCAATCGTCTTCGGAGAATCTTCTGCTAAGTGACTCCTCGGAGAGATTCAAATATCAGATCTTACACCATCATCTGAAGAATGAAGAGGCATTGTTGATTGCTGATTTGTACATTAATTCAAGACATCCATATACAGACACCATGGCTGCGCTTGATCTTCAGTATGGGCAACCACACCAACTTACCCTGCAACGAATAGCAGAAGTAATACAAGGTGCTGAAACTACTGTCCTCACTTGGCTGCAGTCAGATTCTTGTAGGTTTAAGGTGTTTGTGGGTACCCGCATCGCTGAAATCCAATATCTGACTGACAGAGAGTCGTGGAGGTATGTAGACTCAGCAAGTAATCCTGCTGATGATATCAAGCAAGGGAAACACCTTATTGAGATCACAGCAGACAACCTGCGTGAAGCTGGCCCCCCATGTTATTCAAAAATGATTAAAAACACTGCTATTCGTTTGTGCTACATTTGTGCCGGTTTGTGCCGTAAAAATTATCTTTTGTGCTGTTAAGGGTTTTAAGTAATTAAACTTTACATTTTCTGGCCAGTGACGTCACTCAGCCCCCCATACTTGTTCAAATTTCCCCAAAATAGTGTCAATCGTTTGTGCTGTTTGTGCTCATTTGTGCCGTTAAAAGTAACATTTGTGCTACTATGTTTTTTAAGATATTCCACTTTATTTGTTACACGTGTGACGTCACTCAGCCCCCCATCAATGTCCAAATCTTCCCAAAATAATCTCAATCGTTTGTGCTAGGTTTGTGCTGATTTGTGCCGTTAAAAGAAACATTTGTGCTACTATGTTTTCTACGTTATTATGTTTTATTTATTACTCGCGTGACGTCACCAGCCCCCCATCAATGTCCAAAACTCACCAAAATGGTCTCAATCGTTTGTGCTATGTTTGTGCTGATTTGTGCCGTTAAAAATAACATTTGTGCAGCTATTTTTTTTAAGTTAACACGCTTTGTTACATGTGTGACGTCATTCAGCCTATCATCAGTGTCCAAATCTCCTCAAAATAGCCGCGATCATTTGTGCTACGTGCGTGCTGATTTGTGCCATTTGCATAAACGTTTGTAGGGTAAGCTACTATGTAAATTGTCCAGCGTCCTTGTCCAGCAGTTGTAGCTCACCCCCTCCATTAATGTCCAAACCTAGGCCTATACCCAATCGTTTGTGCTGATTGCGCCGACATTTCTCTGTTTATTACACGTGATAACCAGCCCCATCAATGTGTTTTCTGTAGCTATATTTTTACATTACCAAGTTCCATCTGCTATGCGCATGACATCAGTCTCACACACACTGGCCAAATCGTCCCAAACTGTAGCCTACCAAATGTTTCTCCTGATCTGAGCAGAAAACACAAGTGCAAGGAAGCTGTTTCTTAGGTTTATAGCTAAAGAGTAGCCTAATTTAGTCAACTTTATAAAGTGCTAAAAAGGCTACAAATGTACCTTTAGTTTTAGTATGACTTTAATGTTTAAACATTATTTTGACAAACATACCAATTTAGCCTACCTTATTGCTGCCTCCTTCCTTTCTGTTTTTGCTGTTTGCAAAGTTTCATCCACGGTGGCCTTGGAGACTTGGGTCAGCAACAAGCCTAAGTGCTGCTTGTGTGCACAATCCACTGTAATTCTGATGCATACAATTATTGAAGGATACATTTGTTTATCTTAGAGAATATGGGCTACAGTGCAGTGATGAGTTATGGTAGGCCAACTTGGAGTGACTATACACACACAGGGGAAATTATCTCTCGTAAGTCTCTCGTAGCCCACTCCGTAGCTGCCTAATAGTAGGCCTACGCACACTGCTGTGCACACCTGCAGACGCTACTGTCCGGAGAATGGAGTGGTGTTTCTCCACAGCTGCCGACTAATGGCCAGCAGGTTTATTCTGGTAGTGGTTGCAGTAATTCTGACGTTATCCACAAGCAACTGGTGTAGGCTACTATTGAACCCTTGGCAGCACAAATAGCCACGTAAATAGTAGCACATCTTCTTTTCTTTTCTCGGTTAAGATCAGCATGATATAGCTTTGTAAACAACACAAATGTTTCTTTTTAGGGCCCGAGCACCGAAGGGCGCAAGGCCCTATTGTTTTTGTAAGGATTATTATTATTATTATTATTAGGGCCCGAGCACCGAAGGGCGCAAGGCCCTATTGTTTTTGTAAGGATTATTATTATTATACTAACTTTGTCTCAGAGCGTTTTCCTTTTTTGAGGTGGTTAAGATGGGAGAAAAGTCTTGAAATTTGGCACACACATCAGGTGTCACGCAAAGCAGTTAGGCACAAGAGCTTGGCCCTGGGCGTGGCCCAGGGACTCAGTAGCGCCCCCTTAGGTGATTGATGCAGTGGTTGGCACATACTTTCAGCTAGACACATCAAATTTGGTATGTGTGTGTATCTCCCCAAGATGAACAACTTTCGTGTGTACAATGCATTAGCCACGCCCAACAGGAAGTGAGGTATTTGGGATTTTGTGCGGACTAAAATGTGATGAATTGTGATGTCAAAAGAGGTGCTTCCCATCGGTGAAAACGCATGAAATTTGGCACACAAGTCAAGAGGTACAATGAATACACAGGGGAAAAGCCTTGGCACCGGGCGTTGCCCAGGAACTCCATAGCGCCCCCTTATGTCACTGTGACTTGTGGTTGGCATACAGTTTTAGATACACACACCAAATTTGGTGGGTGTATGTAACTCCCAAAAACAAACAACTTTTGTATTAACATGCCATTAGCCACACCCAAAGGAAGTGAGGTAATTGAGATTTTGTGCATTGTGGACATGATAAATTTTAACATACTCCTCCTAGACGGTTGATCCGATTCATGTCAAAGTTGGTATACATGACGCCGAGATGTTCCTGATTTTAAATTGTGAAGCCTTTTTTTGATATGTTGTAATTTGACGAAATGGCAAAATTATTCATTTTAATACCCTTCCACATAAGCAATAAATGTGTCATAATTCACCATGCATGGCTTGAAATGTTTTAAATTTCACAGGTCATTGAAGACCATGTTAATGATAATATTTACATGCCCATAATGCATGTTTGGCATAGCGCCACCAACTGGCAACAGAAAGAATGCCAATTACACTGATGTCACATGATCAATTTTAACATACTGCTCCTAGACGGTTTGTCAGATTCATGTGAAATTTGGCAAACATTATGCCAAGATGCCGCTGATGTTAAATTGTGAAGGGATTTTTGATATCTTATATATTTGATATGATTTTAATATCTCACCACATAAAGAGGAAATGTGTCATAAATAACAGTGCATTGAATGAATGGTCTGAAACTTCTCAGGTTAATAGATATCATGATTATGATGATATCCAGACACCCAATGGGCCTGCCTGGCATAGCGCCACCACCTGGCCAAGCAGGAAATGTGCAGAAATGGACAATGCCTTAAGTGATTGATCTGAAACTTTACAAAATATCGGATATCATTATTGTGATGATATTTACATGCGTAATTCACAGGCTTAGCATAGCGCCACCTTCTGGCCAAGCAGGAAATGTGCCAGAAATGCTCTATGCTTTGAATAAATGGTCTGAAACTTCTCAGGTTAATAGATATTATGATTATGATGATATCCAGACACCCAATGGGCCTGCCTGGCATAGCGCCACCACCTGGTCAAGCAGGAAATGTGCCAGAAATGGACAATGCCTTAAGTGATTGATTTGAAAGTGTACAAACATTTTGGATATCATTATTGTGATGATATTCACATGTGTAATTTCAATGCCTAACATAGCGCCACCATCTGGCCAACCAAAAAGTGTATCAGAAATGTTCTTTGCTTAAAATTAATGGTCTGAAATTTCTCAGGTTAATATATATTATGATTATGATGACACCCAATGGGCCTGCCTTGCATTACTCCCCCACCTGGCCAAGCGAGTAAATGTGGCAGAAAATAAAATACAAAAGCAAATAGCCCACTTATCAAATATGTACATTTCACACAAGCACCACGTCGGTGCTTTGTTGGTTTCCGACATGTCACGGGTTGCGGCCCGCAGGTGCTCGGGCCCGCCATTGCCGCTTGCGGCTATATTTAGGGCCCGAGCACCGAAGGGCGCAAGGCCCTATTGTTTTTGTAAGGATTATTATTATTAGGGCCCGAGCACCGAAGGGCGCAAGGCCCTATTGTTTTTGTAAGGATTATTATTATTAGGGGTCCGAGCAGCGTAGCTGCAGGAACCCTATTGTTTCTGTACCGTTCATTTTTTGGCCAAAATTCTGTAAAAGTCATACTGCAGCCTAAACCGTAACTCCAAAACTCTTGAAATTTTCAGGTATGGTTACCAGTACCCCCCTCTACCCATAACCCAAAATTTGGGGTACTGCACCCAAAGGTGGCGCTATTGAAAAAAAAAAGTTAATTATGCTTATTTCTCCTTACCAGATTCACCTAGACTCAAAATTCTTTCAGAATATTAATCTCTAAACTCAGATGCATCTTTTTGGCCCTGGTCTTATGGTCTACAAATGTTTACTTTTTCCACAATTTCATGGAAAAGCCAAACATTATAAAAAGTTTCACACTCTTCAAAAATAATCGAATCTTCACCAAAATTCTCACAGACAATGTTTAGACCAAGCCTCACAAAAGTTATCGCTCATAATTTTGATATTTTGTTCCATTTCAGAGATATAGGCCAATAAAGTTAGACCACTTAGGCCTTTTTTCCTAGATCACCTATATTCCTATAAACCGTAAGTCCTAGAAACTTGACATTTTCAAGTATTGTTACCAGTACCCCCCACTACCCATAACCCAAATTTGGGGTACTGCACCCAAAGGTGGCACTCTTGTCAAAAACGCTTATTTCTCCTTACCAGATTCACCTAGACTCAAAATTCTTTCATCATATTAATCTCTACATTCAGATGCATCTTTTTCACCCTGGTCTTATGCTCTAAAAATGTTTACTTTTGCCACAATTTCAGAGAAAAGCCAAACATCATAAAAAGTTTCACAGGCTTCAAAAATTATCAAATCTTCACCAAAATTCTCACAGACAATGTTTAGACAAAGCCTCACAAAAGTTATCAAAAGAATTTTGATAACTTATGCTATAATGTATGCTAGGAATTTTCTTGATGTTGTGTGTTTGCCAACACACATTTTCACCATTTGAATGTGACTGCTCAATGTGTATGATTGTCAGTGGCTGAGTGGGATAATGCCTAGTGCTGGTGTTTGTTAGGTTGAGAGTTCGAATCCTGCTAGAGCTTTAGGCTCAAGATGCACATGCTATTGGTTATTGAAGATTCACACTATTGAACAGCACCTGAATGACATCAGACAATTAACATTCACACTCATTAGTTGCCAAGAATCAGAATGCCGACACACTCTATGACATATAGGGGAACTTTTTTGTTTACTATTTTTCCTTCATCATTAAGTCTATCATATTTATATTTCATCCATTACTGTTCTTCTCTATAAATGTCTAATTGCCCAAGAATATCCAAAAGTTTTCAGGTGTACTCTTTCAGGAAAGCCCTTCATTTTATTGTCAAATGTATACTTGGAGTTTTTCTTGTGTGTTTACCAATACACATTTTCACCATGTGAATGTGACTGGCAAAGATGTAGGATTGACAGTGGCTTAGTGGGATAATGCCTTGTACTGGTCATCCTTATGTTGAGTGTTCAAATCCCACCTGAAGCATTAGTGTTAAAATACTGTTGGGTTGTGGAGGTTAGCATACTAGAATAGAATGCTGTTGGGTTGTGGAGGTTAGCACACTATAACATTACAGCATTACAGCTACTTGTCAATATGGACTTGTAGTGCAAGGCAAGTATAACTGTATAATTATACGCTGTTTATCTTATTGACTCCGACACAGAACCCACCACCACAAATACAATTCAATTCTGTGGGAAACACTGCCTTCCATTATCAAACCCTTCATCTTATCCACAACAAATAAATAGTCCTGTAGAATCAAGTATTGTTAGAATACTGTTGGGTTGTGGAAGTTAGCACACTATAATGTTACAGCACAGGGTAATCCTAATTTTATGCATCAAATTTATTCCAATCCAACTCAAAAGTTTTGAACGACACAAAGTGAAGGTTTTATCCAGATCAAAACCAAGAATAGATTATGTGATCTAATCCAATTTCAGGATCCTTGTTTCCCTTTGAACAACCCATTTTCAAGATTTGATCCAATCCGATAGCTGAAATCCGGTAACTGAAATCCGATAACCGAAATCCGATCACGTTTCTTTTGAACAATTGTGCCCAAACAATCAAAGCATATGTAAAACTAAAAAGCTATGCTATCATGTTTGTTTTGCTCGGACCCCGTAAATCACCGCTTGCGGTTATATTTAGGGCCCGAGCACCGAAGGGCGCAAGGCCCTATTGTTTTTGTAAGGATTATTA
The DNA here is from genome assembly GCF_046254945.1 of Alosa pseudoharengus. Classification (NCBI taxonomy): domain Eukaryota; kingdom Metazoa; phylum Chordata; class Actinopteri; order Clupeiformes; family Clupeidae; genus Alosa; species Alosa pseudoharengus. The sequence goes on along the minus strand of NW_027468564.1, from coordinate 12,476,232 downwards.
TTATTATTAGGGCCCGAGCACCGAAGGGCGCAAGGCCCTATTGTTTTTGTAAGGATTATTATTATTATTATTATTATTATTATATTAACTTTGTCTCAGAGCGTTTTCCTTTTTTGAGGTGGTTAACATGGTCGAAAACGCTTGAAATTTGGCACACATATCAGGTGTCACGCAAAGCAGTTAGGTACAAGAGCTTGGCCCTGGGCGTGGCCCAGGGACTCAGTAGCGCCCCCTTAGGTGATTGAGGCAGTGGTTGGCACATACTTTCAGCTAGACGCATCAAATTCGGTAGGTATGTGTATCTCCCCAAGATGAACAACTTTCGTATGTACAATGCATTAGCCACGCCCAACAGGAAGTGAGGTATTTGGGATTTTGTGCAGACTAAAATGTGATGAATTGTGATGCCAGAAGACCTTCTTCCCATCGGTGAAAACGCATGAAATTTGGCACACACGTCAAGAGGTACCATGAATACACAGGGGAAAAGCCTTGGCACTGGGCTTGGCCCAGGAACTCCATAGCGCCCCCTTATGTCACTGTGACTTGTGGTTGGAATATAGTTTTAGATACACACACCAAATTTGGTGGGTGTGTGTAACTCCCAAAAACAATCAACTTTTGTATTAACATGCCATTAGCCACGCCCACAGGAAGTGAGGTAATTGGGATTTTGTGCATTGTGGACATGATCAATTTTAACGTACTCCTCCTAGACGATTGATCCGATTCATGTGAAAGTTGGTATACATGATGCCAATATGCTTCTGATTCTAAATTGTGAAGCTTTTTTTGATATGTTGTAATTTGACGAAATGGTGAAACTCTGAATTTTAATACCCTTCCACGTTAACAATAAATGTGTCTTAATTCACCATGCATGGCTTGAAATGTTTTAAATTTCACAGGTCTTTGAATACCATGGTAGTGATGATATTCACATGCCCATAATTTATATTTGGCATAGCGCCACCACCTGGCAACAGAAAGAATGGCAATTACATTGATGTTACATGATCAATTTTAACATACTCCTCCTAGACGGTTTGCCGGATTCATGTGAAATTTGGCTAACATTATGCCAAGATGTTGCTGATGTTAAATTGCGAAGGGATTTTTGATATGTTGTAATATGTCATGATTTTAATATCTCACCATATAAACTGGAAATGTGTCATATAATCACAGTGCATTGAATGAATGGTCTAAAACTTTATAAAATATTGGATATCCTTATTGTGATGATATTCACACATATAATTCACATGCCTAGCATAGCGCCACCATCTGGCCAAACAGGAAATATGCCAGAAATGCTCTATGCTTTGAATGAATGGTCTGAAACTTCTCAGGTTAATAGATATCCTGATTATGATGATATCCAGACACCCAATGGGCCTGCCTGGCATAGCGCCACCACCTGGCCAAGCAGGAAATGTGCCAGAAATGGAAAATGCCTTAAGTGATTGATCTGAAACTTTATAAAATATTGGATATCATTATTGTGATGATATTCACGTGCATAATTCACAGGCCTAGCATAGCGCCACCTTCTGGCCAAGCAGGAAATGTGCCAGAAATGCTCTATGCTTTGAATAAATGGTCTGAAACTTTTCAGGTTAATAGATATTATGATTATGATGATATCCAGACACCCAATAGGCCAGCCTGGCATAGCGCCACCACCTGGTCAAGCAGTAAATGTGCCAGAAATGGACAATGCCTTAAGTGATTGATCTGAAAGTTTACAAACATTTTGGATATCATTATTGTGATGATATTCACATGTGTAATTTTCATGCCTAACATAGCGCCACCATCTGGCCAACCAAAAAGTGTATCAGAAATGTTCTTTGCTTAAAATGAATGGTCTGAAATTTCTCAGGTTAATATATATTATGATTATAATGACACCCAATGGGCCTGCCTTGCTTTACGCCCCCACCTGGCCAAGCGAGTAAATGTGGCAGAAAATAAAATACAAAAGCAAATAGCCCACGCATCAAATATGTACATTTCACACACGCACCACGTCGGTGCTTTGTTGGATTCCGACATGTCACGGGTTGCGGCCCGCAGGTGCTCGGGCCCGCCATTGCCGCTTGCGGCTATATTTAGGGCCCGAGCACCGAAAGGCGCAAGGCCCTATTGTTTTTGTAAGGATTATTATTCTGTATTATTATTATTGTTATTCCACTTTTTTGCTTTCCTGTTTTTGAGGTGGTTAACATGGTCGAAAACTCTTGAAATTTCGCACACACGTCAGGTGTCACGCATCGCAGTTAGGTACAAGAGCTTGACTCCGGGCGTGGCCCAGGGACTCGCTAGCGCCCCCTTAGGTGACTGATCCCGTGGTTGGCAAATATTTTGAGGTGGTTAACATAATCGAAAAGTCTTGAAATTTGGCACACACATCAGGTGTCACACAAAGCAGCTAGGTAAAAAGGCTTGGCCCCGGGTATGGCCCAGAGACTCGCTAGCGCCCCCTTATGTCACTGTGACTTGTGGTTGGCATATAGTTTTAGATACACACACCAAATTTGGGGGGTGTATGTAACTCCCAAAAACAAACGTCTTTTGTATTAACATGCCATTAGCCACGCCCACAGGAAGTGAGGTAATTAAGAATTTGTGCGTTGTGGACATGATCAATTTTAACGTACTCCTCCTAGACGGTTGATCCGATTCATGTCAAAGTTGGTATACATGACGCCGAGATGTTCCTGATTCTAAATTGTGAAGCCTTCTTTTGATATGTTGTAATTTGACAAAATGGCGAAATTGTTCATTTTAATACCGTTCCACACAAACAATAAATGTGTCATATTTCCCCATGCATGGCTTGAAATGTTTTACATTTCACAGGTCATTAAAGACCATGTTAATGATAATATTCACATGCCCATAATGCATGTTTGGCATAGCGCCACCAACTGGCAACAGAAAGAATGGCAATTATGCTGATTTCACATGATCAATTTGAACATACTCCTCCTAGACGGTTTGTCAGATTCATTTGAAATTTGGCAAACATTATGCCAAGATGTCGCTGATGTTAAATTGTGAAGGGATTTTTGAATGTTGTAATATATTTGATATGATTTTAATATCTCACCACATAAACAGGAAATGTGTCACAAATCACAGTGCATTGAATGAATGGCCTGAAACTTCTCAGGTTAATAGATATCATGATTATGATGATATCCAGACACCCAATGGGCCTGCCTGGCATAGCGCCACCACCTGGCCAAGCAGGAAATGTGCCAGAAATGGAAAATGCCTTAAGTGATTGATCTGAAAGTGTACAAAGATTTTGGATATCATTATTGTGATGATATTCACATGTGTAATTTCAATGCCTAACATAGCGCCACCATCTGGCCAACCAAAAAGTGTATCAGAAATGTTCTTTGCTTAAAATGAATGGTCTGAAATTTCTCAGATTAATATATATTATGATTATGATCACACCCAATGGGCCTGACTTCCATTACGCCCCCACCTGGCCAAGCGAGTAAATGTGGCAGAAAATAAAATACAAAAGCAAATAGCCCACACATCAAATATGTACATTTCACACACGCACCACATCGGTGCTTTGTTGGATTCAGACATGTCACGGGTTGCGGCCCGCAGGTGCTCGGGCCCGCCATTGCCGCTTGCGGCTATATTTATTATTATTATTATTCATTATTCTACTTTTTTGCTTTCCTGTTTTTGAAGTGGTTAACATGGTCGAAAACTCTTGAAATGTGGCACACACGTCAAGTGTCACGCATCGCAGTTATGTAGAAGAGTTTGACTCCGGGCGTGGCCCAGGGTCTCGCTAGCGCCCCCTTAGGTGACTGATCTCGTGGTTGGCATATATTTTGAGGTGGTTAACATAAACGAAAAGTCTTGAAATTTGACACACACATCAGGTGTCACACAAAGCAGCTAGGTAAAAAGGCTTGGCCCCGGGTATGGCCCAGAGACTCGCTAGCGCCCCCTTATGTCACTGTGACTTGTGGTTGGCATATAGTTTTAGATACACACACCAAATTTGGGGGGTGTATGTAACTCCCAAAAACAAACATCTTTTGTATTAACATGCCATTAGCCACGCCCACAGGAAGTGAGGTAATTGAGAATTTGTGCGTTGTGGACATGATCAATTTTAACGTACTCCTCCTAGACGGTTGATCCGATTCATGTCAAAGTTGGTATACATGACGCCGAGATGTTCCTGATTCTAAATTGTGAAGCCTTCTTTTGATATGTTGTAATTTGACAAAATGGCGAAATTGTTCATTTTAATACCGTTCCACACAAACAATAAATGTGTCATATTTCCCCATGCATGGCTTGAAATGTTTTACATTTCACAGGTCATTAAAGACCATGTTAATGATAATATTCACATGCCCATAATGCATGTTTGGCATAGCGCCACCAACTGGCAACAGAAAGAATGGCAATTATGCTGATTTCACATGATCAATTTGAACATACTCCTCCTAGACGGTTTGTCAGATTCATTTGAAATTTGGCAAACATTATGCCAAGATGTCGCTGATGTTAAATTGTGAAGGGATTTTTGAATGTTGTAATATATTTGATATGATTTTAATATCTCACCACATAAACAGGAAATGTGTCACAAATCACAGTGCATTGAATGAATGGCCTGAAACTTCTCAGGTTAATAGATATCATGATTATGATGATATCCAGACACCCAATGGGCCTGCCTGGCATAGTGCCACCACCTGGCCAAGCAGGAAATGTGCCAGAAATGGAAAATGCCTTAAGTGATTGATCTGAAAGTGTACAAAGATTTTGGATATCATTATTGTGATGATATTCACATGTGTAATTTCAATGCCTAACATAGCGCCACCATCTGGCCAACCAAAAAGTGTATCAGAAATGTTCTTTGCTTAAAATGAATGGTCTGAAATTTCTCAGGTTAATATATATTATGATTATGATCACACCCAATGGGCCTGACTTGCATTACGCCCCCACCTGGCCAAGCGAGTAAATGTGGCAGAAAATAAAATACAAAAGCAAATAGCCCACACATCAAATATGTACATTTCACACACGCACCACATCGGTGCTTTGTTGGATTCAGACATGTCACGGGTTGCGGCCCGCAGGTGCTCGGGCCCGCCATTGCCGCTTGCGGCTATATATAGGGCCCGAGCACCGACGGTGCGCGAGGCCGGGACGGCCTTGCGCACCGAGAGGTGCGAAGCCCTATTGTTTTTGAAAGGATTATTATTATTATTATTATTATTATTATTATTATTATTTGTTCACCTTTTTGCTATTTTTGAGGTGGTTAGCATGGATGAAAAGTCTTGGAATTTGGCACACACATCTGGTATCACAATGGCTACACAGGCATAAAAGCTTGGCCCCGGGCGTGGCCCAGGGACTCAGTAGCGCCCCCTTAGGTGATTGATCCAGTGGTTGGCACATACTTTCAGCTAGACACACCAAATTTTGTAGGTGTGTGTATCTCCCCAAGATGAACAACTTTTGTATGTACAATGCATTAGCCACGCCCAACAGGAAGTGAGGTATTTGGGATTTTGTGCGGACTAAAATGTGATGAATTGTGATGCCAAAAGAGGTGCTTCCCATCGCTGAAAACGCATGAAATTTTGCACACACGTCAAGAGGTACCGTGAATACACAGGGGAAAAGCCTTGGCACCGGGCGTTGCCAAGGAACTCCATAGCGCCCCCTTATGTCACTGTGACTTGTGGTTGGCATATAGTTTTAGATACACACACCAAATTTGGTGGGTGTATGTAACTCCCAAAAACAATCAACTTTTGTATTAACATGCCATTAGCCACGCCCACAGGAAGTGAGGTAATTGAGATTTTGTGCGTTGTGGACATGATCAATTTTAACGTACTCCTCCTAGACGGTTGATCCGATTCATGTCAAAGTTGGTATACATGACGCTGAGATGTTCCTGATCATAAATTGTGAAGCTTTTTTTTGATATGTTGTAATTTGACGCAATGGCGAAATTATTAATTTTAATACCCTTCCACATAAACAATAAATGTGTCATATTTCACCATGCATGGCTTGAAATGTTTTACATTTCACAGGTCTTTGAATACCATGGGAGTGATGATATTCACATGCCCATAATGCATATTTTGCATAGCGCCACCACCTGGCAACAGAAAGAATGGCAATTACACTGATGTCACATGGTCAATTTTAACATACTCCTCCTAGACAATTTGTCAGATTCATATGAAATTTGGCAAATATGATGCCAAGATGTTGCTGATGTTAAATTGCGAACGGATTTTTGATATGTTGTAATATGTCATGATTTTAATATCTCACCCTATAAACAGGAAATGTGTCATAAAGTCACAGTGCATTGAATGAATGGTCTGAAACTTCTCAGGTTAATAGATATTATGATTATCATGATATTCTGACACCCAATGGGCCTGCTTGGCATAGCGCCACCACCTGGCCAAGTAGGAAATGTGCCAGAAATGGACAATGCCTTAAGTGATTGATCTGAAACTTTATAAAATATTGGATATCATTATTGTGATGATATTCACACATATAATTCACATGCCTAGCATGGCGCCACCATCTGGCCAAACAGGAAATATGCCAGAAATGCTCTATGCTTTGAATGACAGTTTTGAAACTTCTCAGGTTAATAGATATTATAATTATAATGATATCCAGAGACCCTATGGGCTTGCCTGTCATAGCGCCACCACCTGGCCAAGCAGGAAAATGTGCCAGAAATTGGTAATGCCTATATTGGTTGATCTGAAACTTTGCAAAATATTGGATATCATTATTGTGATGATATTCACATGTGTAATTCAAATGCCTAATATAGCGCCACCATCTGGCTAAAAAGTGTATCAGAAATGTTCTTTGCTTAAAATGAATGGTCTGAAATTTCTCAGGTTAATATATATTATGATGATGATGACACCCAATGGGCCTGCCTTGCATTGCGCCCCCACCTGGCCAAGCAAGTACATGTGGCAGAAAATAAAATACAAAAACATATAGAACACGCATCAAATATGTACATTTCACAAACGCACCACGTCGGTGCTTTGTTGGATTCCGACATGTCACGGGTTGCGGCCCGCAGGTGCTCGGGCCCGCCATTGCCGCTTGCGGCTATATTTAGGGCCCGAGCACCGAAGGGCGCAAGGCCCTATTGTTTTTGTAAGGATTATTATTATTATTAGGGCCCGAGCACCGAAGGGCGCAAGGCCCTATTGTTTTTGTAAGGATTATTATTATTATTATTATTATTGAGTATTATTATTGTTATTCTACTTTTTTGCTTTCCTGTTTTTGAGGTGGTTACCATGGTCGCAAACTCTTGAAATTTGGCACACGCGTCAGGTGTCATGCAACGCAGTTAGGTACAGGAGCTTGACCCCGGGCGTGGCCCAGGGACTCGCTAGCGCCCCCTTATGTGACTGGTCCCGTGGTTGGCATATATTTTGAGGTGGTTAACATGGTCGAAAAGTCTTGAAATTTGACACACACATCTGGTATCACAATGGCTACAAAGGCATAAAGGCTTGGCCCTGGGCGTCGCCCAGGGACTCAGTAGCGCCCCCTTAGGTGATTGGTGCAGTGGTTGGCACATACTTTCAGCTAGACACACTAAATTTGGTAGGTGTGTGTATCTCCCCAAGATGAACAACTTTCGTATGTACAATGCATTAGCCACGCCCAACAGGAAGTGAGGTATTTGGGATTTTGTGCGGACTAAAATGTCATGAATTGTGATGCCAAAAGAGGTGCTTCCCATTGGTGAAAACGCATGAAATTTGGCACACACGTCAATAAGTACTATGAATACACAGGGGAAAAGCCTTGGCACTGGGCTTGGCCCAGGAATTCCATAGCGCCCCCTTATGTCACTGTGACTTGTGGTTGGCATATAGTTTTAGATACACACACCAAATTTGGTGGGTGCATGTAACTCCCAAAAACAATCAACTTTTGCATTAACATGCCATTAGCCACGCCCACAGGAAGTGAGGTAATTGGGATTTTGTGCATTGTGGACATGATCTATTTTAATGTACTCCTCCTAGACGGTTGATCCGATTCATGTGAAAGTTGGTATACATGATGCCAATATGCTTCTGATTCTAAATAGTGAAGCTTTTTTTGATATGTTGTAATTTGACGAAATGACGAAACTATGAATTTTAATACCCTTCCACATAAACAATAAATGTGTCATAATTCACCATACATGGCTTGAAATCTTTTAAATTTCACAGGTCTTTGAATACCATGGTAGTGATGATATTCACATGCCCATAATGTATATTTGGCATAGCGCCACCACCTTGCAACAGAAAGAATGGCAATTACACTGATGTTACATGATCAATTTTAACATACTCCTCCTAGACGGTTTGTCAGATTCATGTGAAATTTGGCTAACATTATGCCAAGATGTTGCTGATGTTAAATTGTGAAGGGATTTTTGATATGTTGTAATATGTCATGATTTTAATATCTCACCATATAAACTGGAAATGTGTCATATAATCACAGTACATTGAATGAATGGTCTGAAACTTCTCAGGTTAATAGATATCATGATTATGATGATATCCAGACACCCATTGGGCCTGCCTGGCATAGCGCCACCACCTGGCCAAGCAGGAAATGTGCCAGAAATGGACAATGCCTTAAGTGATTGATCTGAAACTTTATAAAATATTGGATATCATTATTGTGATGATATTCACACATATAATTCACATGCCTAGCATAGCGCCACCATCTGGCCAAACAGAAAATATGCCAGAAATGCTCTATGCTTTGAATGAATGGTCTGAAACTTCTCAGGTTAATAGATATTATAATTATGATGATATCCAGACACCCTATGGGCCTGCCTGGCATAGCGCCACCACCTGGCCAAGCAGGAAAATGTGCCAGAAATTGGTAATGCCTTTATTGGTTGATCTGAATCTTTACAAAATATTGGATATCATTATTGTGATGATATTCACATGTGTAATTTCAATGCCTAACACAGCGCCACCATCTGGCCAACCAAAAAGTGTATCAGAAATGTTCTTTGCTTAAAATGAATGGTCTGAAATTTCTCAGGTTAATATATATTATGATTATGATGACACCCAATGGGCCTGCATTGCATTAAGCCCCCACCTGGTCAAGCGAGTAAATGTGGCAGAAAATAAAATACAAAAACAAATAGCACACGCATCAAATATGTACATTTCAGAAACTCACAACGTCGGTGCTTTGTTGGATTCCGGCATGTCACGGGTTGCGGCCCGCAGGTGCTCGGGCCCGCCATTGCCGCTTGCGGCTATATTTATTATTATTATTGTTATTCCACTTTTTTGCTTTCCTGTTTTTGAGGTGGTTAACATGGTCGAAACCTCTTGAAATTTGGCACACACGTCAGGTGTCATGCATCGCAGTTAGGTACAAGAGCTTGACCCCGGGCGTGGCCCAGGGACTCGCTAGCGCCCCCTTAGGTGACTGATCCCGTGGTTGGCAAATATTTTGAGGTGGTTAACATAATCGAAAACGCATGAAATTTAGCACACACATCAAGTGGTACAGTGAATAGACAGGGATAAAAGCTTGGCACCGGGCGTTGCCCAGGAACTCCATAGCGCCCCCTTACGTCACAGTGACTTGTGGTTGGCATATAGTTTTAGATACACACACCAAATTTGGTGGGTGTATGTAACTCCCAAAAACAAACAACTTTTGTATTAACATGCCATTAGCCACGCCCACAGGAAGTGAGGTAATTGAGATTTTGTGCGTTGTGGACATGATCAATTTTAACGTACTCCTCCTAGACGGTTGATCCGATTCATGTCAAAGTTGGTATACATGATGCCGAGATGTTCCTGATTATAAATTGTGAAGTTTTTTTTCGATATGTTGTAATTTGACAAAATGGCGAAATTGTTAATTTTAATACCGTTCCACACAAACAATAAATGTGTCATAATTCACCATGCATGGCTTGAAATATTTTAAATTTCACAGGTCATTAAAGACCATGTTAATGATAATATTCACATGCCCATAATGCATGTTTGGCATAGCGCCACCAACTGGCAACAGAAAGAATGGCAATTATGCTGATTTCACATGATCAATTTGAACATACTCCTCCTAGACGGTTTGTCAGATTCATTTGAAATTTGGCAAACATTATGCCAAGATGTCGCTGATGTTAAATTGTGAATGGATTTTTGAATTTTGTAATGTATTTGATATGATTTTAATATCTCACCACATAAACAGGAAATGTGTCATAAATCACAGTGCATTGAATGAAAGGTCTGAAACTTCTCAGGTTAATAGATATCATGATTATGATGATATCCAGACACCCATTGGGCCTGCCTGGCATAGCGCCACCACCTGGCCAAGCAGGAAATGTTCCAGAAATGGACAATGCCTTAAGTGATTGATCTGAAACTTTATAAAATATTGGATATCATTATTGTGATGATATTCACGTGCGTAATTCACAGGCCTACCATAGCGCCACCTTCTGGCGAAGCAGGAAATGTGCCAGAAATGCTCTATGCTTTGAATGAATGGTCTGAAACTTCTCAGGTTAATAGATATCATGATTATGATGATATCCAGACACCCAATGGGCCTGCCTGGCATAGCGCCACCACCTGGCCAAGTAGGAAATGTGCCAGAAATGGACAATGCTTTAAGTGATTGATCTGAAACTTTATAAAATATCGGATATCATTATTGTGATGATATTCACACATATAATTCACATGCCTAGCATAGCGCCACCATCTGGCCAAACAGGAAATATGCCAGAAATGCTCTATGCTTTGAATGAATGGTCTAAAACTTCTCAGGTTAATTGATATTATGATTATGATTATATCCAGACACCCAATGGGCCTGCCTGGCATAGCGCCACCACTTGGTCAAGCAGGAAATGTGCCAGAAATGGACAATGCCTTAAGTGATTGATCTGAAAGTTTTCAAACATTTTGGATATCATTATTGTCATGATATTCACATGTGTCATTTCAATGCCTAACATAGCGCCACCATCTGGCCAACCAAAAAGTGTATCAGAAATGTTCTTTGCTTAAAACGAATGGTCTGAAATTTCTCAGGTTAATATATATTATGATTATGATGACACTCATTGGGCCTGCCTTGCATTACGCCCCCACCTGGCCAAGCGAGTAAATGTGGCAGAAAATAAAATACAAAAGCAAATAGCACACGCATGAAATATGTACATTTCACAAACGCACCACGTCGGTGCTTTGTTGGATTCCGACATGTCACGGGTTGCGGCCCGCAGGTGCTCGGGCCCGCCATTGCTGCTTGCGGCTATATTTATTATTATTAGGGCCCGAGCACCCGAAGGGCGCAAGGCCCTATTGTTTTTGTAAGGATTATTATTATTATTATTATTATTGTTATTTCACTTTTTTGCTTTCCTGTTTTTGAGGTGGTTAACATGGTCGAAACCTCTTGAAATTTGGCACACACGTCAGGTGTCATGCATCGCAGTTAGGTACAAGAGCTTGACCCCGGGCGTGGCCCAGGGACTCGCTAGCACCTCCTTAGGTGACTGATCTCGTGGTTGGCAAATATTTTGAGGTGGTTAACATAGTCGAAAACGCATGAAATTTAACACACATATCAAGTGGTACAGTGAATAGACAGGGATAAAAGCTTGGCACCGGGCGTTGCCCAGGAACTCCATAGCGCCCCCTTACGTCACAGTGACTTGTGGTTGGCATATAGTTTTAGATACACACACCAAATTTGGTGGGTGTATGTAACTCCCAAAAACAAACAACTTTTGTATTAACATGCCATTAGCCACGCCCACAGGAAGTGAGGTAATTGAGATTTTGTGCGTTATGGACATGATCAATTTTAACGTACTCCTCCTAGACGGTTGATCCGATTCATGTCAAAGTTGGTATACATGATGCCGAGATGTTCCTGATTATAAATTGTGAAGTTTTTTTTTGATATGTTGTAATTTGACGAAATGGCGAAATTATTAATTTTAATACCCTTCCACATAAACAATAAATGTGTCATAATTCACCATGCATGGCTTGAAATGTTTTAAATTTCACAGGTCATTGAAGACCATGTTAATGATCATATTCACATGCCCATAATGCATGTTTGGCATAGCGCCACCAACTGGCAACAGAAAGAATGGCAATTATGCTGATTTCACATGATCAATTTGAACATACTCCTCCTAGACGGTTTGTCAGAATCATTTGAAATTTGGCAAACATTATGCCAAGATATCGCTGATGTTAAATTGTGAAGGGATTTTTGAATGTTGTAATATATTTGATATGATTTTAATATCTCACCACATAAACAGGAAATGTGTCACAAATCACAGTGCATTGAATGAATGGTCTGAAACTTCTCAGGTTAATAGATATCATGATTATGATGATATCCAGACACCCAATGGGCCTGCCTGGCATAGCGCCACCACCTGGCCAAGCAGGAAATGTGCCAGAAATGGACAATGCCTTAAGTGATTGATCTGAAACTTTATAAAATATTGAATATCATTATTGTGATGATATTCACATGCGTAATTCACAGGCCTAGCATAGCGCCACCTTCTGGCCAAGCAGGAAATGTGCCAGAAATGCTGTATGTTTTGAATAAATGGTATGAAACTTCTCAGGTTAATAGATATTATGATTTTGATGATATCCAGACACCCAATGGGCCTGCCTGGCATAGCGCCACCACCTGGTCACGCAGGAAATGTGCCAGAAATGGACAATGCCTTAAGTGATTGATCTGAAAGTTTACAAACATTTTGGATATCATTATTGTGATGATATTCACATGTGTAATTTTCATGCCTAACATAGCGCCACCATCTGGCCAACCAAAAAGTGTATCAGAAATGTTCTTTGGTTAAAATGAATGGTCTGAAATTTCTCAGGTTAATATATATTATGATTATGATGACACCCAATGGGCCTGCCTTGCATTACGCCCCCCCCTGGCCAAGCGAGTAAATGTGGCAGAAAATAAAATACAAAAACAACTAGCACACACATTAAATATGTACATTTCACAAACGCACCACGTCGGTGCTTTGTTGGATTCCGACATGTCACGGGTTGCGGCCCGCAGGTGCTCGGGCCCGCCATTGCCGCTTGCGGCTATATTTATTATTATTATTCATTATTCTACTTTTTTGCTTTCCTGTTTTTGAAGTGGTTAACATGGTCGAAAACTCTTGAAATGTGGCACACACGTCAAGTGTCACGCATCGCAGTTATGTAGAAGAGTTTGACTCCGGGCGTGGCCCAGGGTCTCGCTAGCGCCCCCTTAGGTGACTGATCTCGTGGTTGGCATATATTTTGAGGTGGTTAACATAAACGAAAAGTCTTGAAATTTGACACACACATCAGGTGTCACACAAAGCAGCTAAGTACAAAAGCTTGGCCCCTGGCATGGCCCAGGGACTCGCTAGCGCCCCCTTACGCCTCCTTAGGTGACTGATCCCGTGGTTGGCATATAATTTCAGCTACACACACCAAATTTGGTAGGTGTCTGTATCTCTCCAAGATGAACAACTTTCCTATGTACAATGCATTAGCCACGCCCAACAGGAAGTGAGATATTTGGGATTTTGTGCAGACTAATGTGATGAAATATGTGCTGAATTGTGATCCCAAAAGAGGTGCTTCCCATGGGTGAAAACGCATGAAATTTGGCACACACATCAAGTGGTACAGTGAATAGACAGGGATAAAAGCTTGGCACCGGGTGTTGCCCAGGGACTCCATAGCGCCCCCTTACGTCACAGTGACTTGTGGTTGGCATATAGTTTTAGATACACACACCAAATTTGGTGGGTGTATGTAACTCTAAAAAACAAACAACTTTTGTATTAACATGCCATTAGCCACGCCCACAGGAAGTGAGGTAATTGAGATTTTGTGCGTTGTGGACATGATCAATTTTAACGTACTCCTCCTAGACGGTTGATCCGATTCGTGTCAAAGTTGGTATACATGACGCCGAGATGTTCCTGATTATAAATTGTGAAGCCTTTTTTTGATATGTTGTAATTTGACAAAATGGCGACATTATTAATTTTAATACCCTTCCACATAAGCAATAAATGTGTCATAATTCACCATCCATGGCTTGAAATGTTTTAAATTTCACAGGTCATTGAAGACAATGTTAATGATAATATTTACATGCCCATAATTCATGTTTGGCATAGCGCCACCAACTGGCAACAGAAAGAATGACAATTACACTGATGTCACATGATCAATTTTAACATACTGCTCCTAGACGGTTTGTCAGATTCATGTGAAATTTGGCAAACATTATGCCAAGATGTCGCTGATGTTAAATTGTGAAGAGATTTTTGATATGTTATATATTTGATATGATTTTAATATCTCACCACATGAAGAGAAAATGTGTCATAAATCACAGTTCATTGAATGAATGGTCTGAAACTTCTCAGGTTAATAGATATCATGATTATGATGATATTCAGACACCCAATGGGCCTGCCTGGCATAGCGCCACCACCTGGCCAAGCAGGAAATGTGTCAGAAATGCTCTATGCTTTGAATAAATGGTCTGAAACTTCTCAGGTTAATAGATATTATGATTATGATGATATCCAGACACCCAATGGGCCTGCCTGGCATAGCGCCACCACCTGGTCAAGCAGGAAATGTGCCAGAAATGGACAATGCCTTAAGTGATTTATCTGAAAGTTTACACAAAGTTTGAATATCATTATTGTGATGATATTCACGTGTCTAATTTCCATGTCTAACATAGCGCCACCATCTGGCCAACCAAAAAGTGTATCAGAAATGTTCTTTGCTTAAAATGAATGGTCTGAAATTTCTCAGGTTAATATATATTATGATTGTAATGACACCCAATGGGCCTGCCTTGCATTGCGCCCCCACCTGGCCAAGCAAGTACATGTGGCAGAAAATAAAATACAAAAACAAATAGCACACGCATCAAATATGTACATTTTACAAAAGCACCACGATTCCGACATGTCACGGGTTGCGGCCCGCAGGTGCTCGGGCCCACCATTGCCGCTTGCGGCTATATTTAGGGCCCGAGCACCGAAGGGCGCAAGGCCCTATTGTTTTTGTAAGGATTATTATTATTATTATTACGAGTGTTTTAACTTTGTCTCAGAGCATTTTCCTTTTTTGAGGTGGTTAACATGGGTGAAAAGTCTTGAAATTTGGCACACACATCAGGTGTCACGCAAAGCAGTTAGGTACAAGAGCTTGGCCCCGGGCGTGGCCCAGGGACTCAGTAGCGCCCCCTTAGGTGATTGAGGCAGTGGTTGGCACATACTTTCAGCTAGACGCATCAAATTTGGTAGGTGTGTGTATCTCCCCAAGATGAACAACTTTCGTATGTACAATGCATTAGCCACGCCCAACAGGAAGTGAGGTATTTGGGATTTTGTGCGGACTAAAATGTGATGAATTGTGATGCCAGAAGACCTTCTTCCCATCGGTGAAAACGCATGAAATTTGGCACACACGTCAAGAGGTACAATGAATACACAGGGGAAAAGCCTTGGCACCGGGCGTTGCCAGGAACTCCATAGCGCCCCCTTATGTCACTGTGACTTGTAGTTGGCATATAGTTTTAGAGACACACACCAAATTTGGTGGGTGTGTGTAACTCCCAAAAACAATCAACTTTTGTATTAACATGCCATTAGCCACGCCCACAGGAAGTGAGGTAATTGGAATTTTGTGCATTGTGGACATGATCAATTTTAACGTACTCCTCCTAGATGGTTAATCCGATTCATGTGAAAGTTGGTATACATGATGCCAATATGCTTCTGATTCTAAATTATGAAGCTTTTTTTAATATGTTGTAATTTGACGAAATGGCAAAACTATGAATTTTAATACTATTCCACATAAACAATAAATGTGTCTTAATTCACCATGCATGGCTTGAAATTTTTAAATTTCACAGGTCTTTGAATACCATGGGAGTGATGATATTGACATGCCTATAATGCATATTTGGCATAGCGCCACCACCTGGCAACAGAAATAATGGCAATTACACTGATGTCACATGATCAATTTTAACATACTCCTCCTAGACGGTTTGTCACATTCATTTGAAATTTGGCAAATATGATGCCAAGATGTTGCTGATGTTAAATTGCGAAGGGATTTTTGATATGTTGTAATATGTCATGATTTTAATATCTCACCACATAAACCGGCAATGTGTCATAAAGTCACAGTGCATTGAATGAATGGTCTGAAACTTCTCAGGTTACTAGATATTAGGATTATGATGATATTCAGACACCCAATGGGCCTGCCTAGCATAGCGCCACCACCTGGCCAAGTAGGAAATGTGCCAGAAATGGACAATGCCTTAAGTGACTGATCTGAAACTTTATAAAATATTGGATATCATTATTGTGATGATATTCACACATATAATTCATATGCCTAGCATAGCGCCACCATCTGGCCAAACAGGAAATATGCCAGAAATGCTCTATGCTTTGAATGACAGTTTTGAAACTTCTCAGGTTAATAGATATTATAATTATAATGATATCCAGAGACCCTATGGGCTTGCCTGTCATAGCGCCACCACCTGGCCAAGCAGGAAAATGTGCCAGAAATTGGTAATGCCTATATTGGTTGATCTGAAACTTTGCAAAATATTGGATATCATTATTGTGATGATATTCACATGTGTAATTCAAATGCCTAATATAGCGCCACCATCTGGCCAAAAAGTGTATCAGAAATGTTCTTTGCTTAAAATGAATGGTCTGAAATTTCTCATGTTAATATATATTATGAGAGTGATGACACCCAATGGGCCTGCCTTGCATTGCGCCCCCACCTGGCCAAGCAAGTACATGTGGCAGAAAATAAAATACAAAAACATATAGAACACGCATCAAATATGTACATTTCACAAATGCACCACGTTGGTGCTTTGTTGGATTCCGACATGTCACGGGTTGCGGCCCGCAGGTGCTCGGGCCCGCCATTGTCGCTTGCGGCTATATTTGGGGGCCAAGCAGCGAAGCTGCGAGGCAAACCTTAGTGATTCTATGATTTCTTATTATTGGGGGCCAAGCAGCGAAGCTGCGAAGGCACCCATTGTGTTTCTATGTTTTCTTATTATTGGGGGCCAAGTAGCGAAGCTGCGAAGGCACCCATTGTGTTTCTATTTGTTCTTATTGGGGGCCAAGCAGCGAAGCTGCGAAGGCACCCATTGTGTTTCTATTTGGGGGCCAAGCAGCGAAGCTGCGAAGGCACCCATTGTTTTTGGGGGCCAAGCAGCGAAGCTGCGAAGGCACCCATTGTGTTTCTATCTTTGGGGGCCAAGCAGCGAAGCTGCGAAGGCACCCATTGTGTTTGTAGGATTTCTTATTATTATTATTCAACATCTTTCCTCTGCCATTGAAGTCTATGGCAGCCCATAGAACCGTCTGGTAAAAAGTTGTGAAATTTGGCACACTGATTAGGGACTGTCCCATGATTAATATCACCAAGTTTCATGTTGGCACCTTGACCACTAGCGCCACCAACAGGCCAAAGTTGGACTTGCGTTCACGCACGTAACTTTTGACCCGTATGCCCGATTGTCACAAATGAGGTATCGTTGGAATCCTTGGACCAAGCCGAGTTCAACGGACCCTATGACGTCATTTTCCGCCATGATGGATTTTCCGCCATTTTGCATTTCATCAAAAACAATAAAAAGTCTTCACAGGTCACAAATTTTGTCCGATCGTCACCAAACTTGACACACATGATCTTCAGACTAAGCCTCACAAAAGTTGTGGTGTTTTGTCTCCGGAACTAAAACCGTTCATCCATAACATCCAATAGAAATTTGCGGCGAAGCCGCCAAACAGGAAGTGACCTCATATCTCAGCAACTCTTGCATGTATCAAAGCCAAACTTGGTGCATGGACTCAGGACCCAATCTTGGGGACGCTCAAGAAATCTGGTGACCGTTGACCTCTAGGGGGCGCTGTAATTAAGAATCATGCTTTTTGGCCTGTAGCTGCTGTTGTGCTTAGAATTAAAATGCACTAGTGGTGTCTGACAATACTGTGGAAGGTCCTTAGGTCAACAGAAGACAACTTGTGACATCAACATAATTGATTTGGCCGCCATATTGGATTTAATCAAAAATATGAATAAGTATTCGCAAGACACAAATTTCAGCTGATCCTCACCAAAATTGGCAGAGACCATCTTCAGACCATGCCTTATCAGTGTATTTTTTTCTGGAACAATTGACAGAAGCGTTCGCCTGTAACAGCCAATTGAAATTTGCCGCGAAGCCGCCAAACAGGAAGTGAGCTCATATCTCAGCAATGCTTTCATGTATCAAAACCAAACTTAGTACATGGTCCTCAGGACCCACCAGGAGGACGCTCAAGAAATTTGGTGACCTTTGACCTCTAGGGGGCTCTGTAATTGGCAAAAATGTGAAACTGATGACAGCGAGTTCCATCCAGTTAATTCTAATGCGTGCGTGCAAGGGTGGGGCGGGGTGGGACGGGCAGGGGCGATTGCGGCAGTGGGTTGGCTTGGTGAGGGGGCGGCCACACTCAGCCCTGGTTCAGCGACACAAAATCAGTTATGTTTTGATGTGAAACTTGACCTTGTAACTCAGCCAATCTTGGGTTGTTTGACATGGAACTTGCTGTGACTGCTTAATGCTATATGCCTGATGCCACGGCATTGAGTTGCATGGCAAATCTGGACTTCTGGACTGCTGAACTGCCTGCTTGGCCCCCTCATTGCTGCTTGCAGCTATATTTGGGGGCCAAGCAGCGAAGCTGCGAAGGCACCCATTGTGTTTCTATGATTGGGGGCCAAGCAGCGAAGCTGCGAAGGCACCCATTGTGTTTGTTAGTTTTCTTATTATTATTAGGGGTCCGAGCAGCGTAGCTGCAGGAACCCTATTGTTTCTGTACCGTTCATTTTTTGGCCAAAATTCTGTAAAAGTCATACTGCAGCCTAAACCGTAACTCCAAAACTCTTGAAATTTTCAGGTATGGTTACCAGTACCCCCCTCTACCCATAACCCAAAATTTGGGATACTGCACCCAAAGGTGGCGCTATTGAAAAAAAAAGTTAATTATGCTTATTTCTCCTTACCAGATTCACCTAGACTCAAAATTCTTTCAGAATATTAATCTCTAAACTCAGATGCATCTTTTTGGCCCTGGTCTTATGGTCTACAAATGTTTACTTTTTCCACAATTTCATGGAAAAGCCAAACATTATAAAAAGTTTCACACTCATCAAAAATAATCGAATCTTCACCAAAATTCTCACAGACAATGTTTAGACCAAGCCTCACAAAAGTTATCGCTCAGAATTTTGATATTTTGTTCCATTTCAGAGATATAGGCCAATAAAGTTAGACCACTTAGGCCTTTTTTCCTAGATCACCTATATTCCTATAAATCGTAAGTCCTAGAAACTTGACATTTTCAAGTATTGTTACCAGTACCCCCCACTACCCATAACCCAAATTTGGGGTACTGCACCCAAAGGTGGCGCTCTTGTCAAAAACGCTTATTTCTCCTTACCAGATTCACCTAGACTCACAATTCTTTCATCATATTAATCTCTACATTCAGATGCATCTTTTTCACCCTGGTCTTATGCTCTAAAAATGTTTACTTTTGCCACAATTTCAGAGAAAAGCCAAACATCATAAAAAGTTTCACAGGCTTCAAAAATTATCAAATCTTCACCAAAATTCTCACAGACAATGTTTAGACAAAGCCTCACAAAAGTTATCAAAAGAATTTGGATACGTTGTTCCATTTCAGAGATATAGGCCAATAAAGTTCGACCACTCAGCCCATTTCTCCTATATCACCTATATTCCTATATGAGTAATTTTTTTTTCTTGGATAACAACCATACAACCATCATTAGGTGGATACCATTAACAGTGCACATTTTCAGATATGTACTCTTTTTTATAAAGCCCTTAATTCTATTGTCAAATGTATGCTAGGAATTTTCTTGATGTTGTGTGTTTGCCAACACACATTTTCACCATTTGAATGTGACTGCTCAATGTGTATGATTGTCAGTGGCTGAGTGGGATAATGCCTAGTGCTGGTGTTTGTTAGGTTGAGAGTTCGAATCCTGCTAGAGCTTTAGGCTCAAGATGCACATGCTATTGGTTATTGAAAATTCACACTATTGAACAGCACCTGAATGACATCAGACAATTAACATTCACACTCATTAGTTGCCAAGAATCAGAATGCCGACACACTCTATGACATATAGGGGAACTTCTTTGTTTACTATTTTTCCTTCATCATTAAGTCTATCATATTTATATTTCATCCATTACTGTTCTTCTCTATAAATGTCTAATTGCCCCAGAATATCCAAAAGTTTTCAGGTGTACTCTTTCAGGAAAGCCCTTCATTTAATTGTCAAATGTATACTTGGAGTTTTTCTTGTGTGTTTACCAACACACATTTTCACCATTTGAATGTGACTGCTGAATGTGTATCATTGTCAGTGGCAGAGTGGGATAATGCCTAGTGCTGGTGTTTGTTAGGTTGAGAGTTCAAATCCTGCTAGAGCTTTAGGCTCAAGATGCACATGCTATTGGTTATTGAAGATTCACAATATTGAACAGCACCTGAATGACATCAGACAATTAACATTCACACTCATTAGTTGCCAAGAATCAGAATGCCGACACACTCTATGACATATAGGGGAACTTCTTTGTTTACTATTTTTCCTTCATCATTAAGTCTATCATATTTATATTTCATCCATTACTGTTCTTCTCTATAAATGTCTAATTGCCCCAGAATATCCAAAAGTTTTCAGGTGTACTCTTTCAGGAAAGCCCTTCATTTTATTGTC
Source organism: Alosa pseudoharengus (assembly GCF_046254945.1). Classification (NCBI taxonomy): domain Eukaryota; kingdom Metazoa; phylum Chordata; class Actinopteri; order Clupeiformes; family Clupeidae; genus Alosa; species Alosa pseudoharengus. The sequence goes on along the minus strand of NW_027468564.1, from coordinate 12,455,218 downwards.
AAATGTATACTTGGAGTTTTTCTTGTGTGTTTACCAACACACATTTTCACCATTTGAATGTGACTGCTGAATGTGTATGATTGTCAGTGGCAGAGTGGGATAATGTCTAGTGCTGGTGTTTGTTAGGTTGAGAGTTCGAATCCTGCTAGAGCTTTAGGTTCAAGATGCACATGCTATTGGTTATTGAAGATTCACACTATTGAACAGCACCTGAATGACATCAGACAATTAACATTCACACTCATTAGTTGCCAAGAATCAGAATGCCGACACACTCTATGACATATAGGGGAACTTCTTTGTTTACTATTTTTCCTTCATCATTAAGTCTATCATATTTATATTTCATCCATTACTGTTCTTCTCTATAAATGTCTAATTGCCCCAGAATATCCAAAAGTTTTCAGGTGTACTCTTTCAGGAAAGCCCTTCATTTTATTGTCAAATGTATACTTGGAGTTTTTCTTGTGTGTTTACCAACACACATTTTCACCATTTGAATGTGACTGCTGAATGTGTATGATTGTCAGTGGCAGAGTGGGATAATGTCTAGTTCTGGTGTTTGTTAGGTTGAGAGTTCGAATCCTGCTAGAGCTTTAGGCTCAAGATGCACATGCTATTGGTTATTGAAGATTCACACTATTGAACAGCACCTGAATGACATCAGACAATTAACATTCACACTCATTAGTTGCCAAGAATCAGAATGCCGACACACTCTATGACATATAGGGGAACTTCTTTGTTTACTATTTTTCCTTCATCATTAAGTCTATCATATTTATATTTCATCCATTACTGTTCTTCTCTACAAATGTCTAATTGTCCCAGAATTTCCAAACATTTTCAGGTGTTCTCTTTCAGGAAAGCCCTTCATTTTATTGTCAAATGTATACTTGGAGTTTTTCTTGTGTGTTTACCAATACACATTTTCACCATGTGAATGTGACTGGCAAAGATGCAGGATTGACAGTGGCTTAGTGGGATAATGCCTTGTACTGGTCATCCTTATGTTGAGAGTTCAAATCCCACCTGAAGCATTAGTGTTAAAATACTGTTGGGTTGTGGAGGTTAGCATACTAGAATAGAATGCTGTTGGGTTGTGGAGGTTAGCACACTATAACATTACAGCATTACAGCTACTTGTCAATATGGACTTGTAGTGCAAGGCAAGTATAACTGTATAATTATACGCTGTTTATCTTATTGACTCCGACACAGAATCAAGATTTGATCCAATCCGATAGCTGAAATCCGGTAACTGAAATCCGATAACCGAAATCCGATCACGTTTCTTTTGAACAATTGTGCCCAAACAATCAAAGCATATGTAAAACTAAAAAGCTATGCTATCATGTTCGTTTTGCTCGGACCCCGTAAATCACCGCTTGCGGTTATATTTGGGGGCCAAGCAGCGAAGCTGCGAAGGCACCCATTGTGTTTCTTAGTTTTCTTATTGGGGGCCAAGCAGCGAAGCTGCGAAGGCACCCATTGTGTTTCTATTTTTTCTTATTATTATTATTATTATTATTATTATTCCTCTGCCATTGAAGTCAATGGCAGCCCATAGAACCGTCTGGCAAAAAGTTCTGAAATTTGGCACACTAATTAGGGACAGTCCCATGATTAATGTCACCAAGTTTCATGATGGCACCTCAAGCACTCTAGCGCCACCAACAGGCCAAAGTTGGACGTGCGTTCACGCACGTAACTTTTGACCCGTATGGCCGATTGTCAGAAATGAGGTATCGTTGGAATCCTTGGAGCAAGCCGAGTTCAACGCACCCTATGACGTCATTTTCCGCCATGATGGATTTTCCGCCATTTTGGATTTCATCAAAAAAACTTAAAATGTATCAGGGGTCACATACTTTCTCTGATTCCCACCAAATTTGACACAGATCATCTTCAGACCAAGCCTCACAAAAGTTATCACTTTTTGTCTTCGGAAGTATTACCGTTCGCCCGTAAAAGCCAATCAAAATTTGTGGCAAAGCCGCCAAACAGGAAGTGAGCTCATATCTCAGCAACCCTTGCATGTATCAAAACCAAACTTGGTACATTGACTCATGACCCCATCAGGAGGACCCTCAAGATTTTGGTGACCTTTGACCTCTAGGGGGCGCTGTAATTCACAAACATGCCTTTTGGCCTGTAGCTGCTTCTGTGCTTAGAATTAAATTGTACTAGTGGTGTCTGGTAATACTGTGAAAGGTCCTTAGGTCAACTGAGGACAACTTGTCACATCAATATAATTTATTCGGCCGCCATATTTGATTTGATCAAAAACACCAACAATTTCGCACAGGTCACAAATTTCATCTGATCTTCACCAAAATTGGCACAGACCATCTTCAGACCATGCCTTGTCACTTCATTTATTTCTGTAACAATTGATAGAATCGTTCGCCCGTCACATCCAATCGAAATTTGTGGCGAAGCCGCCAAACAGGAAGTGAGCTCATATCTCAGCAGTCGTTGCATGTATCAAAACCAAACTTGGTACATGGACTCATGACCCCATCAGGTGAATGCCGAAGAAATTGTGTGACCTTTGACCTCTAGGGTCACTGCAATGAGCAAAAATGCATTTTGCCTTGTAACTTTTGACGTGCTATACGTGAAACTTGCTTTGACAGCTTATGGCCATACGTCTGATTGCAGCATTGAGCTAACAGCATTTCGTTGCCATGGTTACTCCGGCCTATCTGCTTGGCCCCCTCATTGCTGCTTGCAGCTATATTTATTATAAATCCTCTGCCATTGAAGTCTATGGCAGCCCATAGAACCGTCTGGTGAAAAGTTGTGAAATTTGGCACACTAATTAGGCAGTACTCCATGATTAATTTCACCAAGTTTCAAGTCCGCACCCCGAGCACTCTAGCGCCACCAACAGGCCAAAGTTTGACATGCTTTCACGCACGTAACTTCTGACCCGTTGGCTCGATTTTGAAAAATGACCTATCCTTGGATTCCTTGGACCAAGCCGAGTTCAACGCACCCTATGACGTCATTTTCCGCCATGATGGATTTTCCGCCATATTGGATTTTAGTGAAAGTGAAACTAATCTTTCACAGGTCACAAATTTTGTCCGATTGTCACCAAACTTGACACACATGATCTTCAGGCCATGCCTCATTAATGCATTGCTTTTTGTCTTCGGAACTAAAACCGTTCGCGCGTAACAGCCAACCGAAAATTGCGGCGAAGCCGCCAAACAGGAAGTGAGCTCATATCTCAGCAACCCATAAATCTATCATAACCAAACTTAGTACATGGACTCAGGACCCAATCAGGGGGACGCTCAAGAAATCTGGTGACCTTTGACCTCTAGGGGGCGCTGTAATTAAGAAACATGCTTTTTGGCCTGTAGCTGCAGTTGTGCTTAGAATTAAAACGCACTAGTGGTGTCTGGTAATACTGTTGGAGGTCCTTAGGCCGACCGAAGCCAACCTGTGATGTCATCGTAATTGATTCGGCCGCCATATTGGGTTCAATCAAAAAAACGTACAAATTTTCGCAGGTCACAAATTTCAGCGGATCCTCACCAAAATTGGCAGAGACCATCTTCAGACCATGCCTTATCAGTGCATTGCTTTCTGGAACAATTGACAGAAGCATTCGGCTGTAACAGCCAATCGAAATTTGTGGCGAAGCCGCCAAACAGGAAGTGAGCTCATATCTCAGCAACCCTTGCATGTGTCAAAGCCAAACTGGGTGCATGGACTCAGGACCCAGTCAGGGGGACACTCAATAAATCTGGTGACCTTTGACCTCTAGGGGGCGTTGTAATTGAGAAACATGCCTTTTGGCCTGTAGCTGCTGATGCGCATTATTTTGCAATGGAGGTCAATGGCAGCCCATAGAACTGTCTGGCAAAAAGTTCTGACATTTGGCACACTGATTTAAGACAGTCCATTGATTCATGTCACCAAGTTTCATGTCGGCACCTCCCGCGCTCTAGCGCCACCAACAGGCCAAAGTTGGACTTGCGTTCACGCACGTAACTTCTGACCTGTTGACCCGATTGTCAAAAATGAGGTATCATTGGAATCCTTTGACCAAGCCGAGTTCAACGTACCCTATGTCGTCATTTTCCGCCATGATGGATTTTCCGCCATTTTGGATTTCATCGAAATCACTTAAAACGTATCAGAGGTCACAAATTTTGTCCGATCGACATCAATCTTTACATATATCATCTACAGACCATGTCTCATTAATGCATTGCTTTTTATCTTCGGAACTAAAACCGTTCGCGCGTAACAGCCAATAGAAATTTGAGGCGAAGCCGCCAAACAGGAAGTGAGCTCATATCTCAGCAACCCTTTGATCTATCATAACCAAACTTAGTCCATGGACTCAGGACCCAATCAGGGGGACGCTCAAGAAATCTGGTGACCTTTGACCTCTAGGGGGCGCTATAATTAAGAAACATGCCTTTTGGCCTGTAGCTGCTGTTGTCCTTAGAATTAAAATGCACTAGTGGTTTCAGGTAATACTGTTGGAGGTCTTAGGCCGACCCAAGCCAACCTGTGATGTCATCGTAATTGATTCGGCCGCCATATTGGATTTAATCAAAAACACGTCCAAGTTTTCGCAGGTCACAAATTTCAGCGGATCCTCACCAAAATTGGCAGAGACCATCTTCAGACCATGCCTTATCAGTGCATTGCTTTCTGGAACAATTGACAGAAGCATTCGGCTGTAACAGCCAATTGAAATTGGTGGCGAAGCCGCCAAACAGGAAGTGAGCTCATATCTCAGCAACCCTGCCATGTATCATAACCAAACTTACTACATATATTCATGACCCCATTAGGAGGATTCTCAAACCATTTGGTGACCTTTGACCTGTAGGGGGTGCTGCAATTAGCAATATTGCATTTTGATGTGTAGTTGCTGATGTGTTTTATAAATCTTTTATTTTTTGATTTGAAACTGATGATAACATATTCCATCCAGTTAATTCTAATGCGTGCGTGCAAAGGCAGGGCAGGGCAGGACGGGGTGGGACGGGCTGGGGTGATTAGGTGGGGGGGGGGGGGCTGGCTGGCGGAGGCAGTGGCAATACTCAGCCCTGTTTCAGCCCTGTTTATCCCGGGTGTCTGCTGAGTTCTATCTTGTCACCGTGGCTACTCCGGCCTATACTGCTTGGCCCCCTCATTGCTGCTTGCAGCTATATTTATTGGGGGCCAAGCAGCGAAGCTGCGAAGGCACCCATTGTGTTTCTTAGTTTTCTTATTATTATAAATCCTCTGCCATTGAAGTCTATGGCAGCCCATAGAACCGTCTGGTGAAAAGTTGTGAAATTTGGCACACTAATTAGGCAGTACTCCATGATTAATTTCACCAAGTTTCAAGTCCGCACCCCGAGCGCTCTAGCGCCACCAACAGGCCAAATTTGGACATGCTTTCACGCACGTAACTTCTGACCCGTTGCCTCGATTTTGAAAAATGACCTATCCTTGGAATCCTTGGACCAAGCCGAGTTCAACGCACCCTATGACGTCATTTTCCGCCATGATGGATTTTCCGCCATATTGGATTTTAGTGAAAGTGAAACTAATCTTTCACAGGTCACAAATTTTGTCCGATCGTCACCAAACTTGACACACATGATCTTCAGGCCATGCCCCATTAATGCATTGCTTTTTGTCTTCGGAACTAAAACCGTTCGCGCGTAACAGCCAATCGAAAATTGCGGCGACGCCGCCAAACAGGAAGTGAGCTCATATCTCAGCAACCCATAAATCTATCATAACCAAACTTAGTACAAGGACTCAGGACCCAATCAGGGGGACGCTCAAGAAATCTGGTGACCATTGACCTCTAGGGGGCGCTGTAATTAAAAAACATGCCTTTTGGCCTGTAGCTGCAGTTGTGCTTAGAATTAAAACGCACTAGTGGTATCTGGTAATGCTGTTGGAGGCCCTTAGGCCGACCCAAGCCAACTTGTGATGTCATCGTAATTGATTCGGCCGCCATATTGGATTTAATCAAAAACACGTACAAGTTTTCGCAGGTCACAAATTTCAACGGATCCTCACCAAAACTGGCAGAGACCATCTTGAGACCATGCCTTATCAGTGCATTGCTTTCTGGAGCAATTGACAGAAGCATTCGGCTGTAACAGCCAATCGAAATTTGCGGCGAAGCCGCCAAACAGGAAGTGAGCTCATATCTCAGCAACGCTTTCATGTATCCAAACCAAATTTAGTACATGTACCTCAGACCCCATCGGGAGGACGCTCAAGAAATTTGGTGACATTTGACCTCTAGGGGGCACCGTAATTGACAAAAATGCATTTTGGCCAGTAGTTGATGATGCGCATTATTTTGCAATGGAAGTCAATGGCAGCCCATAGAACCGTCTGGTAAAAAGTTATACAATTTTGCACACTAATTGGGGACAGTCCAATGATTCATGTCACCAAGTTTCATGTCGGCACCTCCCGCGCTCTAGCGCCACCATCAGGCCAAAGTTGGAGTTGCGTTCACGCACGTAACTTCTGACCCGTTGACCCAATTGTCAAAAATGAGGTATCGTTGGAATCCTTGGACCAAGCCGAGTTCAACGCACCCTATGACGTCATTTTCCGCCATGATGGATTTTCCGCCATATTGGATTTAAGTGAAAGTGAAACTAAAACTTCACAGGTCACAAATTTTGTCCGATCGTTACCAAACTTGACATACATGATCTTCAGACCAAGCCTAACAAAAGTTGTGGTGTTTTGTCTTCGGAACTATAACCGTTCACCCGTAATATCCAATCGAAATTTGCGGTGAATCCGCCAAACAGGAAGTGAGCTCATATCTCAGCAACCCATTCATCCATCATAACCAAACTTAGTCCATGGACTCAGGACTCCATCAGGGGGAAGCTCAAGAATTTTGGTGACCTTTGACCTCTAGGGGGCGCTTTAATTAAGAAACATGCCTTTTGGCCTGTAGATGCTGTTGTGCTTAGAATTAAAACGCACTAGTGGTGTCTGATAATACTGTTGGAGTTCCTTAGGCCGACACAAGCCAACTTGTGATGTCATCGTAATTTATTCGGCCGCCATATTGGATTTAATCAAAAACATCAAAAAGTTTTCGCAGGTCACACATTTCAGCGGATCCTCACCAAAATTGGCGGAGACCATCTTCAGACCATGCCTTATCAGTGCCTTGCTTTTTGTAACAATTGACAAAAGCATTCACCCGTAACAGCCAATCGAAATTGGTGGCGAAGCCGCCAAACAGGAAGTGAGCTCATATCTCAGCAACCCTTTCATGTATCATAACCAAACTTACTACATATATTCATGACCCCAATAGGAGGACGCTCAAAAAAATTGGTGACCTTTGACCTGTAGGGGGTGCTGCAATTAGCAATATTGCATTTTGATGTGTAGTTGTGCTTTATCAATCTTTTATTTTTTGATGTGAAACTGATGACAACATGTTCCATCCAGTTAATTCTAATGCGTGCGTGCAAGAGCAGGGCAGGGCAGGACGGGGTGGGACGGGCTGGGGTGATTAGGTGGGGGGGGGCTGGCTGGCGGAGGCGGTGGCAAAACTCAGCCCTGTTTCAGCCCTACAAAGTCAGTTATGTTTTGATGTGAAAGTTGTTGAAAGTGTTAATCGCGGATGCCTGCTGAGTTCTATCTTGTCGCCGTAGCTACTCCGGCCTAATCTGCTTGGTCCCCTCATTGCTGCTTGCAGCTATATTTGGGGGCCAAGCAGCGAAGCTGCGAGGCAACCATTGTGTTTCTATGATTTCCTATTATTATTATTATTTAACATCTTTCTTCCGCCATGGGAGTCTATGGCAGCCCATAGAACCGTCTCGTAAAAAGTTGTGAAATTTGGCACACTAATTGGGGACAGTCCCATGTTTAATTTCACCAAGTTTCATACCGGCACCTCAAGCGCTCTAGCGCCACCAACAGGCCAAAGTTGGACGTACGTTCACGCACGTAACTTCTGACGCGTTGACTCGATTGTCAAAAATGAAGTATCGTTGGAATCCTTGGACCAAGCCGAGTTCAACGCACTCTATGACGTCATTTTCCGCCATGATGGATTTTCCGCCATTTTGGATTTTAGTGAAAGTGAAACTAATTTTTCACAGGTCACAAATTTTGTCCGTTTGTCACCAAACTTGACACACATGATCTTCAGACCAAGCCTCACAAAAGTTGTGGTGTTTTGTCTTCGGAACTATAACCGTTCACCCGTAATATCCAATCGAAATTTGCGGCGAAGCCGCCAAACAGGAAGTGAGCTCATATCTCAGCAACCCATTCATCTATCATAACCAAACTAAGTACATAGACTCAGAACCCAATCAAGGGGACGCTCAAAAAATCTGGTGACCTTTGACCTCTAGGGGAAGCTGTAATTTAGGAACATGCCTTTTAGCCTGTAGCTGCTGTTGTGCTTAGAATTAAAACGCACTAGTGATTTCTGGAAATTCTGTTGGAGTTCCTTAGGCCGACCCAAGCCAACTTGTGATGTCATCGTAATTGATTCGGCCGCCATATTGGATTTAATCAAAAACATGTACAAGTTTTCGCAGGTCACAAATGTCAGGGGATCCTGACCAAAATTGGCAGAGACCATCTTCAGACTATGCCTGATGAGTGCACTGATTTCTGGAACAATTGAAAGAAGCATTGGCCTGTACCAGCCAATCGAAATTTGAGGCGAAGCCGCCAAACAGGAAGTGATTTCATATCTCAGCAACGCTTTCATGTATCAAAACCAAACTTAGTACATGTACCTCTGACCCCATCAGGAGGTCGCTCAAGAAATCTGGTGACATTTGACCTCTAGGGGGCTCCGTAATTGACAAAAATCCATTTTGGCCAGTAGTTGCTGCTGCGCATTATTTTGCAATGGAAGTCAATGGCAGCCCATAGAACCGTCTGGTAAAAAGTTATACAATTTTGCACACTAATTGGGGACAGTCCAATAATTCATTTCACCAAGTTTCATGCCGGCACCTCAAGCGCTCTAGCGCCACCAACAGGCCAAAGTTGGATTCGTGTTCACGGACGTAACTTTTGACCTGTTGACCCGAATGGCAAAATGAGGTATCATTGGAATCCTTGGGCCAAGCCGAGTTCAACACAATTTTTGACCTCTCTGTTTAAATCACAGCAAGTGTGATCATATCTCAATCAATCTTTTATTTTTGATGTGAAACTGATGACAGCAAGTTCCATCCAGTTCATTCTAAAGCGTGCGTGCAAGGGTGGGGCGGGGTGGGATGGGCAGGGGCGGTTGCGGTTGCGGTGGTGGGCTGGCTGGGGGAGGGAGTGGCGACACTCAGCCCTGGTTCAGCTCCACAAAATCAGTTATGTTTTGCTGTGAAACTTGACCTTGTAACTCAGCCAATCTTGGGTTGTATGGCATGGAACTTGCTGTGACTGCTTAAGGCTATATGTCTGATGCAACGGCATTGACTTACATGGCAAATCTGGCCTGCTGAACTGACTGCTTGGCCCCCACATTGCTGCTTGCAGCTATATTTGGGGGCCAAGCAGCGAAGCTGCGAAGGCACCCATTGTGTTTGTTAGTTTTCTTATTATTATTATTATTATTATTACGCTTCCGTCATTGAAGTCAATGGGAGCCCATAGAACCGTGTGGTGAAAAATTGTGAAATTTGGCACACTGATTAGGGACAGTCCCATGATTAATGTCACCAAGTTTCATGATGGCACCTCAAGCACTCTAGCGCCACCAACAGGCCAAAGTTGGACTTGCGTTCACGCATGTAACTTTTGACCCGTATGGCCGATTGTCAAAAATGAGGTATCGTTGGAATCCTTGGACCAAGCCGAGTTCAACGCACCCTATGACGTCATTTTCCGCCATGATGGATTTTCGGCCATTTTGGATTTCATCAAAAACACTTAAAAATCTTCACAGGTCACAAATTTTGTCTGATTGACACCAAACCTGACACACTTGATCTTCACATCAAGCCGCACAAAAGTTATTCCTTTTCGTCTTCGGAACTCAAACCGTTTGCCCGTAACAGCCAATCGAAATATGCGGCGAAGCCGCCAAACAGGAAGTGAGCTCATATCTCAGCAACCCTTGCATGTAGAAAAGCCAAACTTGGTGCATGGACTCAGGACCCAATCAGGGGGACGCTCAAGAAATCTGGTGACCTTTGACCTCTAGGGGGCGCTGTAATTAAGAAACATGCCTTTTGGCCTGTAGCTGCAGTTGTGGTTAGAATTAAAACGCACTAGTGGTGTCTGGTAATACTGTTGGAGGTCCTTAGGCCGACGCAAGACAGCTTGTGATGTCATCGTAATTGATTCGGCCGCCATATTGGATTTAATCAAAAACACGTACAAGTTTTCGCAGGTCACAAATTTCAGCGGATCCTCACCAAAATTGGCAGAGACCATCTTCAGACCATGCCTTATCAGTGCCTTGCTTTCTGGAACAATTGACAGAAGCATCCGGCTGTAACAGCCATTCGAAATTTCGGCGAAGCCGCCAAACAGGAAGTGAGCTCATATCTCAGCAACCTTTGCATGTATCAAAGCCAAACTGGGTGCATGGACTCAGGACCCAATCAGGGGGACACTAAATAAATCTGGTGACCTTTGACCTCTAGGGGGCGCTGTAATTAAGAAACATGACTTTTGGCCTGTAGCTGCTGTTGTGTTTGGAATTAAAATTTACTAGTGGTGTCTGGTAATACTGTTGGAGGTCCTTAGGCCGACCCAGGCCAAGAAAAGCATTCGCCCGTAACAGCCAATCGAAATTGGTGGCGAAGCCGCCAAACAGGAAGTGAGCTCATATCTCAGTAACCCTGCCATCTATCATAACCAAACTTAGTACATGGACTCAGGACCCAATCAGGGGGACGCTCAAGAAATCTGGTGACCTTTGACCTCTAGGGGGCGCTTTAATTAAGAAACATGCCTTTTGGCCTGTAGCTGCAGTTGTGCTTAGAATTATAACTCACTAGTGGTGTCTGATAATACTGTTGGAGGTCCTTAGGCCGACACAAGCCAACTTGTGATGTCATCGTAATTTATTCGGCCGCCATATTGGATTTAATCAAAAACACGTACGAATTTTCGCAGGTCACAAATTTCAGCTGATCCTCACCAAAATTGGCAGAGACCATCTTCAGACCATGCCTTATCAGTGTATTTTTTTCCGGAACAATTGACAGAAGCGTTCGCCTGTAACAGCCAATCGAAATTTGCGGCGAAGCCGCCAAACAGGAAGTGATTTCATATCTCAGCAACGCTTTCATGTATCAAAACCAAACTTAGTACATGTACCTGCGACCCCATCGGGAGGAAGCTCAAGAAATTTGGTGATATTTGACCTCTAGGGGGCTCCGTAATTGACAAAAATGCATTTTGGCCAGTAGTTGCTGATGCACATTATTTTGCAATGGAAGTCAATGGTAGCCCATAGAACCGTCTGGTAAAAAGTTATACAATTTTGCACACTAATTGGGGACAGTCCAATAATTCATTTCACCAAGTTTCATGCCGGCACCTCAAGCACTCTAGCGCCACCAACAGGCCAAAGTTGGACTTGTGTTCACGGACGTAACTTTTGACCTGTTGACCCAGAATGGCAAAATGTGGTATCATTGGAATCCTTGGGCCAAGCCGAGTTCAACACACCCTATGACGTCATTTCTTGACCTCTATGTTTAAATCACAGCAAGTGTGATCATATCTCAGTCAATCTTTTATTTTTGATGTGAAACTGATGACAGCAAGTTCCATCTAGTTAATTCTAATGTGTGCGTGCAAGGGTGGGACGGGGTGGGATGGGCAGGGGCGGTTGCGGCGGTGGGCTGGCTGGGGAAGGGGGTGGCGACACTCAGCCCTGGTTCAGCTCCACAAAATCAGTTATGTTTTGATGTGAAACTTGACCTTGTAACTCAGCCAATCTTGGGTTGTATGGCATGGAACTTGCTGTGACTGCTTAAGGCTATATGTCTGATGCAACGGCTTTGACTTACATGGCAAATCTGGCCTGCTGAACTATCTGCTTGGCCCCCACATTGCTGCTTGCAGCTATATTTATTATTACGCTTCCATCATTGAAGTCAATGTCAGCCCATAGAACCGTGTGGTGAAAAATTGTGAAATTTGGCACACTGATTAGGGACAGTCCCATGATTAATGTCACCAAGTTTCATGATGGCACCTCAAGCACTCTAGCGCCACCAACAGGCCAAAGTTGGACTTGCGTTCACGCATGTAACTTTTGACCCGTATGGCCGATTGTCAAAAATGAGGTATCGTTGGAATCCTTGGACCAAGCCGAGTTTAAAGCACCCTATGACGTCATTTTCCGCCATGATGAATTTTCCGCCATTTTGGATTTCATCAAAAACACTTAAAAATCTTCACAGGTCACAAATTTTGTCTGATTGACACCAAACCTGACACACTTGATCTTCACATCAAGCCGCACAAAAGTTATTCCTTTTCGTCTTCGGAACTCAAACCGTTTGCCCGTAACAGCCAATCGAAATATGCGGCGAAGCCGCCAAACAGGAAGTGAGCTCATATCTCAGCAACGCTTGCATGTATAAAAGCCAAACTTGGTGCTTGGACTCAGGACCCAATCAGGGGGACGCTCAAGAAATCTGGTGACCTTTGACCTCTAGGGGGCGCTGTAATTAAGAAACATGCCTTTTGGCCTGTAGCTGCAGTTGTGGTTAGAATTAAAACGCACTAGTGGTGTCTGGTAATACTGTTGGAGGTCCTTAGGCCGACCCAAGACAGCTTGTGATGTCATCGTAATTGATTCGGCCGCCATATTGGATTTAATCAAAAACATGTACAAGTTTTCGCAGGTCACAAATTTCAGCGGATCCTCACCAAAATTGGCAGAGACCATCTTCAGACCATGCCTTATCAGTGCCTTGCTTTCTGGAACAATTGACAGAAGCATCCGGCTGTAACAGCCAATCGAAATTTGCGGCGAAGCCGCTAAACAGGAAGTGAGCTCATATCTCAGCAACCCTTGCATGTATCAAAACCAAACTTAGTACGTGTACCTCCGACCCCATCGGGAGGACGCTCAAGAAATTTGGTGACATTTGACCTCTAGGGGACTCCGTAATTGACAAAAATGCATTTTGGCCAGTAGTTGCTGATGCTCATTATTTTGCAATGGAAGTCAATGGCAGCCCATAGAACCGTCTGGTAAAAAGTTATACAATTTTGCACACTAATTGGGGACAGTCCAATAATTCATTTCACCAAGTTTCATGCCGGCACCTCAAGCGCTCTAGCGCCACCAACAGGCCAAAGTTGAATTTGTGTTCACGGACGTAACTTTTGACCTGTTGACCCGAATGGCAAAATGAGGTATCATTGGAATCCTTGGGCCAAGCCGAGTTCAACACACCCTATAACGTCAATTTTTGACCTCTCTGTTTAAATCACAGCAAATGTGATCATATCTCAGTCAATCTTTTATTTTTGATGTGAAACTGATGACAACATGTTCCATCCAGTCCATTCTAATGCGTGCGTGGAAGGGCGGGGCGGGACGGGGTGGGACGGGCAGGGGTGATTAGGTGGGGGGGCTGGCTGGCGGAGGCGGCGGCAATACTCAGCCCTGTTTCAGCCCTACAAAGTGAGTTGTGTTTTGATGTGACACTTGTTGTAGCAACCCAATCAGGGGGACGCTCAAGAAATCTGGTGACCTTTGACCTCTAGGAGGCGCTGTAATTAAGAAATTACATGCCTTTTGGCCTGTAGCTGCAGTTGTGCTTAGAATTAAAATGCACTAGTGGTTTCAGGTAATACTGTTGGACGTCCTTCGGGCAACCCAGGCCAACTTGTGATGTCATCATAATTGATTCGGCCGCCATATTGGATTTAATCATAAACATCAAAAAGTTTTCACAGGTCACAAATTTCATCTGATCTTCACCAACATTGGCACAGACCATCTTCAGACCATAACCTATCAATATATTGCTTCCTGGAACAATTGACAAAAACATTCTTCCGTAACAGCCAATCAAAAATGATGGCGAAGCCGCCAAACTCATATCTCAGCAACCCTGCCATGTATCATAACCAAACTTACTACATAGATTCATGACCCCATTAGGAGGACGCACAAAACATTTGGTGACCTTTGACCTGTAGAGGTTGCTGCAATTTGCAATATTGCATTTTGATCTGTAGTTGCTGATGTGTTTCATCGATCCTTTATTTTTTGATGTGAAACTGATGACAACATGTTCCATCCAGTTGATTCTAATGCGTGCGTGCAAGGGCGGGGAGGGGCAGGACGGGGTGGGACAGGCAGGGGTGATTAGGTGGGGGGCTGACTGGCGGAGGCGGTGGCAATTCTCAGCCCTGTTTCAGCCCTACAAAATCAGTTATGTTTTGATGTGACACTAGTTGAATGTGTTGATCGCGGATGTCTGCTGAGTTCTATGTTGTTGCCATGGCTACTCCAGCCTATTCTGCTTGGCCCCCTCATTGCTGCTTGCAGCTATATTTTCTTATTGGGGGCCAAGCAGCGAAGCTGCGAGGCACCATTAGTGATTCTACCTATTCCTATTATTATGCAACTTTCTTCCGCAATGAGAGTCTATGGCAGCCCATAGAACCGTACAGTAAAAAGTTGTGAAATTTGGCACACGGATTGGGGACAGTCCCATGATTCATTTCATCAAGTTTCATGTTGACACCTCAAGTGCTCTAGCGCCACCAACAGGCCAAAGTTGGACATGCGTTCACGCATGTAACTTCTGGCCCGTTGGCCAGATTTTGAAAAATGAGGTATCGTTGGAATCCTTGGACTTAACCGAGTTCAACACACTGCATGACGTCAATTTCCGCCATGATGGATCTTCTGCCATATTGGATTTCATCAAAAACACTTAAAAGTTTTCACAGGTCACACAGTTCATCCGATTTTCACGAAACTTGGCTCAGATGTTCTTCGGACCATAACTCACAAACGCATTGCTTTTTGGACCCATATGCAAAACAGGTCACCTGTCACAACCAATTGAATTTGGCGGCGAAGCCGCCAAACAGGAAGTGAACTCAGATCTCGGCAAGGCTTTCACGTATCAAAACCAAACTCAGTACTTGGGCTCAGGACCCAATTAGGAGGAGGCACAATAAATTAGATGACTTTTGACCAATAGGTGGCGCTGTAATAAGCAAAATTACGTTTTGGCCTGTAACGGGTGATGTGTTTGGAATTAAAACATATTAGTGATGTCTATTAATACTTTGGGAGGTCCTTAAGCTGACTGATGGCAATTTGTGATGTCAGCATAATTAATCCTACCGCCATATTGGATTTCATCAAAAACACTAAAAAGTTTTCACAGGTCACAAAGTTCATCCGATTTTCACGAAACATGGCTCAGACGATCTTCAGACCATAACTCACAAACGCATTGCTTTTTGGACCTTTATTCAAAACAGGTCAGCCGTGACGACCAATCGAAATTGGCGGCGAAGCCTCCAAACAGGAAGTGAAATGTTATCTCCGCCAAGCTTTCACGTATCAAAACCAAACTCAGTACATGGGCTCAGGACCCAATTAGGAGAAGGCTCAATAAATTTGGCGACTTTTGACCACTAGGGGGGCACTATAATCACAGGAAGTAGGCTCATATCTCAGCAACGCTTTCATATATAGAAACCAAACTTGGTATATGGACTTGCGACCCCATCCTGAGGACACACGATACATTTGGTGACCTTCAACCACTAGGGGGGCGCTAGAGATACAGGAAGTTAGCTCATATCTCAGCAATGCTTTCATGCATCAAAACCAAACTTGGTATATGTACTTGGGACCCCACGGTGAGGACGCACAATACAATTGGTGTACTTTGACCACTAGGGGCGCGCTAGAGATACAGGAAGTTAGCTCATATCTCAGCAATGCTTTCATGTATCAAAACCAAACTTGGTATATGTACTTGGGACCCCACGGTGAGGACGCACATTACAATTGGTGTACTTTGACCACTAGGGGCGCTATAATTAGCAAAACTTTCTCGTATCATCACCAAACTTGGTACATGGACTCGTGAACACATCCTGAGGACCTACAATAAATTTGGTGATGTTTGAACACTAGGGGCGCTGTAATTAACAACACTTTCACCTATGATAACAAAACTTGGTATGTGGACTTAGGAGCACATCCCAAGGACACACAATAAATTTGTTGTGCTTTGACCACTAGTGGCACTATAATCACAGGAAGTAGGCTAATATTTCAGCAAAGCTTTCACGTATCAAAACTAAACTTGGTACATGGATTGAACAACGAATTAGGAGGAGGCTCAATAAATTTGGTGAACTTTGACCACTAGGACGCGTTATAATCATGGGAAGTGGAAAGCAGAGTACATATACAACAATGACAGAACTTTGAAAGCAGAGGACAGATACAATGAAAGAACTTGAAGTTTGGAGAATTGGAAAGCAGAGGACAGATACAATGAAAGAACTTGGAGTTTAGAGAAATGGAAAGAAGAGTACATATACAATGACAGAACTTTGAAAGCAAAGGACAGATACAATGAAAGAACTTGAAGTTTGGAGAAATGGAAAGCAGAGGACAGATACAATGACAGAATGAGTTTGGAGAAATGGAAAGCAGAGGACAGATACAATGAAATAACTTGGAGTTTAGAGAAATGGAAAGAAGAGTACATATACAATGACAGAACTTTGAAAGCAGAGGACAGATACAATGAAAGAACTTGAAGTTTGGAGCAATGGAAAGCAGAGGACAGATACAATGAAAGAACTTGAAGTTTGGAGAAATGGAAAGCAGAGGACAGATACAATGAAAACTTTGAAAGCAGAAGACAGATACAATGAAAGAACTTGAAGTTTGGAGCAATGGAAAGCAGAGGACAGATACAATGAAAGAACTTTGAAAGCAGAGGACAGATACAATGAAAGAACTTAAAGTTTGGAGAAATGGAAAGCAGAGGACAGATACAATGAAAGAACTTGAAGTTTGGAGAAATGGAAAGCAGAGGACAGATACAATGAAAGAACTTTGAAAGCAGAGGACAGATACAATCAAAGAACTTGAAGTTTGGAGAAACGGAAAGCAGAGGACAGATACAATGAAAGAACTTTGAAAGCAGAGGACAGATACAATGAAAGAACTTGAAGTTTGGAGAAATGGAAAGCAGAGGACAGATACAATGACAGAATGAGTTTAGAGAAATGGAAAGCAGAGGACAGATACAATGAAAGAACTTTGAAAGCAGAGGACAGATACAATGAAAAAACTTGAAATTTGGAGAAATGGAAAGCAGAGGACAGATACAATGAAAGAACTTGAAGTTTGGAGAAATTGAAAGCAGAGGACAGATACAATGAAAGAACTTGAAGTTTGGAAAAATTGAAAGCAGAGGACAGATACAATGAAATAACTAGAAGTTTGGAGAAATGGAAAGCAGAGGACAGATACAATGAAAGAACTTGAAGTTTGGAGAAATTGAAAGCAGAGGACAGATACAATGAAAGAATGAGTTTTGAGAAATGGAAAGCAGAGGACAGATACAATGACAGAATGAGTTTGGAGAAATGGAAAGCAGAGGACAGATACAATGACAACTTGGAGTTTGGAGAAATGGAAAGCAGAGGATGTCAGGACAGAAAGCAACAAGTGGGTGCATGATGTGAGAGAGGATAGATTATACAATTATTATTATCATAAACAGAAGTAAATGACTGGCATCTGTGAATAGCCTGTAATATGTTAAGGTTTTAGTCAAGCTATAGGCTATAGGGGGGCGCATCAGACATTTGTGCTCAGGTGTCTATGATCTGGTAATCCAGCACTGACTAGGGACGCCATAATTCAGTATCCTGATGGCTTGTGGATAGAAACTATCACAATGTCTAATGCTAACTCATGCTTAAACTGCTTGGCCCCCACATTGCTGCTTGCAGCTATATTTATTGGGGGCCAAGCAGCGAAGCTGCGAAGGCACCCATTGTGTTTCTATGATTTCTTATTATTATTGGGGGCCAAGCAGCGAAGCTGCGAGGCAACCCTTAGTGATTCTATGAATTCTTATTATTGGGGGCCAAGCAGCGAAGCTGCAGGGCAACCCTTAGTGATTCTATGAATTGGGGGCCAAGCAGCGAAGCTGCGAAGGCACCCATTGTTTTTCTATTTGTTCTTATTATTATTATTATTATTATTATTATTATTATTCCGCCATTGAAGTCAATGGCAGCCCATAGAACCGTCTGGTGAAAAGTTGTGAAATTTGGCACACTGATTAGGGACAGTCCCATGATTAATGTCACCAAGTTTCATGATGGCACCTCAAGCACTCTAGCGCCACCAACAGGCCAAAGTTGGACTTGCGTTTACGCACGTAACTTTTGACCCGTATGGCCGATTGTCAAAAATGAGGTATTGTTGGAATCCTTGGACCAAGCCGAGTTCAACGCACCCTATGACGTCAATTTCCGCCATGATGGATTTTCCGCCATATTGGATTTCATCAAAAACACTAAAAAGTCTTCAAAGGTCACAAATTTTGTCCGATCGACACCAAACCTGACACACTTGATCTTCAGACGAAGCCTCACAAAAGTTATTCCTTTTCGTCTTCGGAACTCAAACCGTTCGCGCGTAACAGCCAATCGAAGTTTGCGGCGAAGCCGCCAAACAGGAAGTGAGCACATATCTCAGCAACCCATTCACCTATCATAACCAAACTTAGTACATGGACTCAGGACCCAATCAGGGGGACGCTCAAGAAATCTGGTGACCTTTGACCTCTAGGGGGCGCTGTAATTAAGAAACATGCCTTTTGGCCTGTAGCTGCAGTTGTGCTTAGAATTAAAACGCACTAGTGGTGTCTGGTAATACTGTTGGAGGTCCTTAGGCCGACCCGTGTCGACTTGTGATGTCATCGTAATTGATTCGGCCGCCATATTGGATTTAATCAAAAACACGTACAAGTTTTCGCAGGTCACAAATTTCAGCGGATCCTCACCAAAATTGGCAGAGACCATCTGCAGACCATGCCTTATCAGTGCATTGCTTTTTGGAACAATTGACAGTAGCATGCGGCTGTAACAGCCAATCGAAACTTGCGGCGAAGCCGCCAAACAGGAAGTGAGCTCATATCTCAGCAACCCTTGCATGTATCAAAGCCAAACTTGGTGCATGGACTCAGGACCCAATCAGGGGGACGCCCAAGAAATCTGGTGACCTTTGACCTCTAGGGGGCGCTGTAATTAAGAAACATGCCTTTTGGCCTGTAGCTGCTGTTGTGCTTAGAATTAAAATGCACTAGTGGTGTCTGGTAATACTGTTGGAGGGCCTTAGGCCGACCCATGCCAACTTGTGATGTCATCGTAATTGATTCGGCCGCCATATTGGATTTAGTCAAAAACACGTACAAGTTTTCACAGGTCACAAATTTCAGCGGTTCCTTACCAAAATGGGCAGAGACCATCTTCAGACGATAACCTATCAATATATTGCTTTCTGGAACAATTGACAAAAGCATTCGCCCGTAACAGCCAATCAAAATTGTTTGCGAAGCCGACAAACAGGAAGTGAGCTCATATCTCAGCAACCCTGCCATGTATCATAACCAAACTTACTACATGGATTCATAAGCCCATTAGGAGGATGCTTAAAAACGTTGGTGACCTTTGACCTGTAGTTGGGGCTGCAATTAGCAATATTGCATTTTGATCTGTAGTTGCTGATGTGTTTTATTGATCTTTTATTTTTTGATGTGAAACTGATGACAACATGTTCCATCCAGTTCATTCTAATGCGTGCGTGCGTGCAGGGGCGGGGCGGGGCAGGACGGGGTGGGACGGGCAGGGGTGATTAGGTGGGGGGGGCTGGCTGGTGGGCGGTGGCAATACTCAGCCCTGTTTCAGCCCTGTTGATCCCGGGTGTCTGCCGGGTGTCTGCTGAGTTCTATCTTGTCACCGTGGCTACTCCGGCCTATACTGCTTGGCCCCCTCATTGCTGCTTGCAGCTATATTTGGGGGCCAAGCAGCGAAGCTGCGAAGGCACCCATTGTGTTTCTATCTTTTCTTATTATTATTATACCTTCTTCCGCCATGGAAGTCAATGGCAGCCCATAGAACCGTCTGGTAAAAAGTTGTGAAATTTGGCACACTGATTGAGGACAGTCTCATGATTAATTTCACCAAGTTTCATACCGGCACCTTGAGCGCTCTAGCGCCACCAACAGGCCAAAGTTGGACGTGCGTTCATGCACGTAACTTTTGACCCGTTGACCCGATTGTCAAAAATGATGTATTGTTAGAATCCTTGGACCAAGCCGAGTTCAACGCACCCTATGACGTCATTTTCCGCCATGATGGATTTTCCGACATTTTGAATTTAATCAAAAACACTAAAAAGTTTTCACAGGTCACAAATTTTGTCCAATCGACACCAAACCTGACACACATGATCTTCAGACCAAGCCTCACAAAAGATACTCCTTTTCGTCTTCGGAACTAAAACCGTTCGCCCGTAACAGCCAATCAAAATTTGCGGCGAAGCCGCCAAACAGGAAGTGAGCTCATATCTCAGCAACCCATTGATCTATCATAACCAAACTTTGTACATGGACTCAGGATCCAATCAGGGGGACGCTTAAGAAATCTGGTGACCTTTGACCTCTAGGGGGCGCTGTAATTTAGAAACATGCCTTTTGGCCTATAGCTGCTGTTGTGCTTAGAATTAAAACACACTAGTCATGTCTGGTAATACTGTTGGAGGTCCTTAGGCCGACCCAAGCCAACTTGTGATGTCATCGTTATTGATTCGGCCGCCATATTGGAATAAATCAAAAACACGTACAAGTTTTCGCAGAACACAAATTTCAGCGGATTCTCACCAAATTTGGCAGAGACCATCTTCAGACCATAACCTATCAATATATTGCTTTCTGGAACAATTGACAAAAGCATTCGCCCGTAACAGCCAATCAAAATTGGTGGCGAAGCCGCCAAACAGGAAGTGAGCTCATATCTCACCAACCCTGCCATGTATCATAACCAAACTTACTACATGGATTAATGACCCCATTAGGAGGACGCTCAAAAAATGTGGTGACCTTTGACCTGTAGGGGGTGCTGCAATTAGCAATATTGCATTTTGATCTGTATTTGCTGATGCGTTTTATCAATCTTTTATTTTTTGATGTGAAACTGATGACAACATGTTCCATCCAGTTAATTCTAATGCGTGCGTGCAAGGGCAGGGCGGGGCGGGGCAGGACGGGGTGGGACAGGCAGGGGTGATTAGGTGGGGGGCTGGCTGGAGGAGGCGGTGGCAATTCTCAGCCCTGTTTCAGCCCTACAAAATCAGTTATGTTTTGATGTGACACTAGTTGAAAGTGTTGATCGCGGATGTCTGCTGACTTCTATCTTGTCGCCATGGCTACTCCGGCCTATTCTGCTTGGCCCCCTCATTGCTGCTTGCAGCTATATTTGGGGGCCAAGCAGCGAAGCTGCGAAGGCACCCATTGTGTTTCTATGATTTCTTATTATTATTTAACATCTTTCTTCCGCCATGGGAGTCTATGGCAGCCCATAGAACCGTCTGGTAAAAAGTTGTGAAATTTGGCACACCGATTGGGGACAGTCCCCTGTTTAATTTCACCAAATTTCATGTCGTCACCTCTTGCACTCTAGCGCCACCAACAGGCCAAAGTTGGACATGCGTTCATGGATGTAACTTCTGACCCGTTGGCCCGATTTTGAAAAATGAGGTACCATTGTAATCCTTGGACCAGGCCGAGTTCAACGCATCCTATGACGTCATTTTCCGCCATGATGGATTTTCCGCCATATTGGATTTTATTGAAAGTGAAACTAATTTTTCACAGGTCACAAATTTTGTCCGATCGTCACCAAACTTGACAAACGTGATCTTCAGACCAAGCCTCATAAAAGTTGTGGTGTTTTGTCTTCGGAACTATAACCGTTCACCCGTAATATCCAATCGAAATTTGCCGCGAAGCCGCCAAACAGGAAGTGAGCTCATATCTCAGCAACCCATTCATCTATCATAACCAAACTAAGTACATAGACTCAGGACCCAATCAAGGGGACATTCAAAAAATCTGGTGACCTTTGACCTCTAGGGGGCGCTGTAATTTAGGAACATGCCTTTTAGCCTGTAGCTGCTGTTGTGCTTAGAATTAAAACACACTAGTGATTACTGGTAATACTGTTGGAGTTCCTTAGGCCGACCCAAGCCAACTTGTGATGTCATCGTAATTGATTCGGCCGCCATATTGGATTTAATCAAAAACACGTACAAGTTTTCGCAGGTCACAAATTTCAGCGGATCCTGACCAAAATTGGCAGAGACCATCTTCAGACCATGCCTGATGAGTGCATTGATTTCTGGAACAATTGAAAGAAGTATTGGCCTGTACAAGCCAATCGAAATTTGCGGCGAAGCCGCCAAACAGGAAGTGATTTCATATCTCAGCAACGCTTTCATGTATCAAAACCAAACTTAGTACATGTACCTCCGACCCCATCCGGAGGACGCTCAAGAAATTTGGTGACATTTGACCTCTAGGGGGCTCCGTAATTGACAATAATGCATTTTGGCCAGTAGTTGCTGATGCGCATTATTTTGCAATGGAAGTCAATGGCAGCCCATAGAACCGTCTGGTAAAAAGTTATACAATTTTGCACACTAATTGGGGACAGTCCAATAATTCATTTCACCAAGTTTCATGCCGGCACCTCAAGCGCTCTAGCGCCACCAACAGGCCAAATTTGGATTTGTGTTCACGGACGTAACTTTTGACCTGTTGACCCGAATGGCAAAATGAGGTATCATTGGAATCCTTGGGCCAAGCCGAGTTCAACACACCCTATGACGTCAATTTTTGACCTCTCTGTTTAAATCACAGCAAGTGTGATCATATCTCAGACAATCTTTTATTTTTGATGTGAAACTGATGACAGCAAGTTCCATCCAGTTCATTCTAAAGCGTGCGTGCAAGGGTGGGGCGGGGTGGGATGGGCAGGGGCGGTTGCGGTTGCCGTGGTGGGCTGGCTGGGGGAGGGGGTGGCGACACTCAGCCCTGGTTCAGCTCCACAAAATCAGTTATGTTTTGATGTGAAACTTGACCTTGTAACTCAGCCAATCTTGGGTTGTATGGCATTGAACTTGCTGTGACTGCTTAAGGCTATATGTCTGATGCAACGGCATTGATTTACATGGCAAATCTGGCCTGCTGAACTGTCTGCTTGGCCCCCACATTGCTGCTTGCAGCTATATTTGGGGGCCAAGCAGCGAAGCTGCGCGGCAACCCTTAGTGATTCTACCTTTTCTTATTATTGGGGGCCAAGCAGCGAAGCTGCGCGGCAACCCTTAGTGATTCTACCTTTTCTTATTGGGGGCCAAGCAGCGAAGCTGCGAAGGCACCCATTGTGTTTCTATTTGTTCTTATTATTATTATTATTATTATTATTATTATTATTATTCCGCCATTGAAGTCAATGGCAGCCCATAGAACCGTCTGGTGAAAAGTTGTGAAATTTGGCACACTGATTAGGGACAGTCCCATGGTTAATGTCACCAAGTTTCATGATGGCACCTCAAGCACTCTAGCGCCACCAACAGGCCAAAGTTGGACATGCGTTCACGCACGTAACTTTTGACCCGTATGGCCGATTGTCAAAAATGAGGTATCATTGGAATCCTTGGACCAATCCGAGTTAAACGCACAGTATGAAGTCATTTTCCGCCATGATGGATTTTCCGCCATATTGGATTTCATCAAAAACACTAAAAAGTCCTCTCAGGTCACATATTTTGTCCGATTGACACCAAACTTCACAGATATCATTTACAGACCATGCCTCATTAATGCATTGCTTTTTGTCTCCGGAACTAAAACCGTTCGCGCGTAACAGCCAATCGAAATTTGTGGCGAAGCCGCCACACAGGAAGTGAGCTCATATCTCAGCAACCCATTGATCTATCATAACCAAACTAAGTACATGGACTCAGGACCCAATCAGGGGGACGCTCAAGAAATCTGGTGACCTTTGACCTCTAGGGGGCGCTGTAATTAAGAAACATACCTTTTGGCCTGTAGCTGCAGTTGTGCTTAGAATTAAAATGCACTAGTGGTGTCTGGTAATACTGTTGGAGGTCCTTAGGCCGACCCAACCCAACTTGTGATGTCATCGTAATTGATTCGGCCGCCATATTGGATTTAATCAAAAACACGTACAAGCTTTCGCAGGTCACAAATTTCAGCGGATCCTCAACAAAATTGGCAGAGACCATCTTCAGACCATGCCTTATCAGTGCATTGCTTTCTGGAGCAATTGACAGAAGCATTCGGCTGTAACAGCCAATCGAAATTTGCGGCGAAGCCGCCAAACAGGAAGTGAGCTCATATCTCAGCAACCCTTGCATGTATCAAAGCCAAACTAGGTGCATGGACTCAGGACCCAATCAGGGGGACACTCAATAAATCTGGTGACCTTTGACCTCTAGGGGGCGCTGTAATTAAAAAAACATGCCTTTTGGCCTGTAGCTGCTGTTGTATTTGGAATTAAAATGTACTAGTGGTGTCTGGTAATACTGTTGGAGGTCCTTATGCCGACCCAGGCCAACTTGTGATGTCATCGTAATTGATTCGGCCGCCATGTTAGACTTAATCAAAAACATCAAAAAGTTTTCACAGGTCGCAAATTTCATATGATTTTCACCAACATTGGCACAGACCATCTTCAGATCATAACCTATCAATATGTTGCTCTCTGGAACAATTGACAAAAGCATTCGCCCCTACCAGCCAATCGACATTGGTGGCGAAGCCGCCAAACAGGAAGTGAGCTCATATCTCAGCAACCCTATAATGTATCATAACCAAACTTACTACATATATTCATGACCCCATTAGGAGGACGCTCAAAAAATGTGGTGACATTTGACCTGTAGGGGGTGCTGCAATTAGCAATATTGCATTTTGATGTGTAGTTGTTGATGTGTTTTATCAATCTTTTATTTTTTGATGTGAAACTGATGACAACATGTTCCATCCAGTTAATTCTAATGCGTGCGTGCAGGGGCAGGGCAGGGCAGGACGGGGTGGGACGGGCTGGGGTGATTAGGTGGGGGGGGCTGGCTGGTGGAGGCGGTGGCAATACTCAGCCCTGTTTCAGCCCTGTTCATCCCGGGTGTCTGCTGGGTGTCTGCTGAGTTCTATCTTGTCACCGTGGCTACTCCGGCCTATTCTGCTTGGCCCCCTCATTGCTGCTTGCAGCTATATTTCTTATTATTATTATTTAACATCTTTCCTCTGCCATTGGAGTCTATGGCAGCCCATAGAACCGTCTGGTAAAAAGTTGTGAAATTTGGCACACTGATTGGGGACACGCCAATATTTTATTTCACCAAGTTTCATGCCTCCCTGTCGAACCCTCTAGCGCCACCAACAGGCCAAAGTTGGACGTGCGTTCACGCACGTAACTTTTGACCCGTTTGCCCGATTGTCAAAAATGTGGTATCGTTGGAATCCTTGGACCAAGCCGAGTTCAACGCACTCTATGACGTCAATTTCCGCCATGATGGATTTTCCGCCATTTTGGATTTTGTCAAAAACCTTTAAAAAGTTTCACGCCTCACATAGTTTGTCCGATTTTCACGAAACTTAGCACATAACATCTTCAGACCAAGCCGCACAAAAGTTATCGATTTTCATCTTCGGAACTAAAACCGTTTTCCCGTAACAGCCAAACGAAATATGCGGCGAAGCCGCCAAACAGGAAGTGAGCTCATATCTCAGCAACCCTTTCATCTGTCATAACCAAACTTAGTACATGGACTTATAACCCCATCAGTAGGGCACTCAAAAAATCTGGTGACCTTTGACCTCTAGGGGGCGCTGTAATTAAGAAATATGCCTATTGGCCTGTAGCTGCTATTGTGCTTAGAATTAAAATGCACTAGTGGTGTCTGACAATACTGTGGAAGGTCCTTAGGGCGAACCTAGCCAACTTGTGATGTCATCGTAATTGATTTGGTCGCCATATTGAATTTAATCAAAAACATGAATAAGTATTCGCAAGTCACAAATTTCAGCTGATCCTCACCAAAATTGGCAGAGACCATCTTCAGACCATGCCTTATCATTGTGTTTTTTTCTGGAACAATTGATAGAAGCGTTTGCCTGTAACAGCCAATCGAAATTTGCGGCGAAGTCGCCAAACAGGAAGTGAGCTCATATCTCAGCAGCGCTTTCATGTATCAAAACCATACTTAGTACATGCTCCTCAGGACCCACCAGGAGGACGCTCAAGAAATTTGGTGACCTTTGACCTGTAGGGGGCTCTGTAATTGACAAAAATGTATTTTGGCCTGTAGTTGCTGCATTATTCTGCAATGGAGGTCAATGGCATCCCATAGAACCGTCTGGTTCATCCTGATGATGCACAAATAAGTTGGTGACCTTTGACCTCTATGGGGGCATTGAAATTACAGCAAGCATGATCATATCTCAATCGATCTTTTATTTTTGATGTGAAACTGATGACAGCGAGTTCCATCAAGTTCATTCTAATGCGTGCGTGCAAGGGTGGGGCGGGGTGGGACGGGCAGTGGCGGTGGGTTGGCTGGGTGAGGGGGCGGCGACACTCAGCCCTGGTTCAGCCCCACAAAATCAGTTATGTTTTGATATGAAACTTGACCTTGTAACTCAGCCATTCTTGGGTTGTTTGACATGGAACTTGCTGTGACTGCTTGATGCTATATGCCTGATGCCACGGCATTGAGTTTCATGCCAAATCTGGACTGCTGAACTGCCTGCTTGGCCCCCACATTGCTGCTTGCAGCTATATTTATTATTATTTAACATCTTTCCTCCGCCATGGGAGTCTATGGCAGCCCATAGAACCGTCTGGTCAAAAGTTGTGAAATTTGGCACACTGATTGGGGACACTCCAATATTTTATTTCACCAAGTTTCATGCCTCCCTGTCGAACCCTCTAGCGCCACCAACAGGCCAAAGTTGGACATGCGTTCACGCACGTAACTTTTGACCCGTTGACCCGATTGTCAAAAATGAGGTATCGTTGGAATCCTTTGACCAAGCCGAGTTCAACGCACCCTATGACGTCAATTTCCGCCATGATGGATTTTCCGCCATTTTGGATTTTGTCAAAAACCTTTAAAAAGTTTCACGCCTCACATAGTTTGTCCGATTTTCACGAAACTTAGCACATAACATCTTCAGACCAAGCCGCACAAAAGTTATCGATTTTCATCTTCGGAACTAAAACTGTTTGCCCGTAACAGCCAAACGAAATATGCGGCGAAGCCGCCAAACAGGAAGTGAGCTCATATCTCAGCAACCCTTTCATCTGTCATAACCAAACTTAGTACATGGACTTATAACCCCATCAGTAGGGCACTCAAAAAATCTGGTGACCTTTGACCTCTAGGGGGCGCTGTAATTAAGAAATATGCCTATTGGCCTGTAGCTGCTATTGTGCTTAGAATTAAAACGCACTAGTGGTGTCTGACAATACTGTGGAAGGTCCTTAGGCTGACCCAAGCCAACTTGTGATGTCATCGTAATTGATTTGGTCGCCATATTGAATTTAATCAAAAACATGAATAAGTATTCGCAAGTCACAAATTTCAGCTGATCCTCACCAAAATTGGCAGAGACCATCTTCAGACCATGCCTTATCAGTGTATTTTTTTCTGGAACAATTGATAGAAGCGTTTGCCTGTAACAGCCAATCGAAATTTGCGGCGAAGCCGCCAAACAGGAAGTGAGCTCATATCTCAGCAACGCTTTCATGTATCAAAACCATACTTAGTACATGGTCCTCAGGACCCACCAGGAGGACGCTCAAGAAATTTGGTGACCTTTGACCTCTAGGGGGCTCTGTAATTGGCAAAAATGTATTTTGGCCTGTAGTTGCTGCATTATTCTGCAATGGAGGTCAATGGCAGCCCATTGAACCGTCTGGTTCATCCTGATGATGCACAAATAAGCTAGTGACCTTTGACCTCTATGGGGGCATTGAAATTACAGCAAGCATGATCATATCTCAATCGATCTTTTATTTTTGATGTGAAACTGATGACAGCGAGTTCCATAAGGTTCATTCTAATGCGTGCGTGCAAGGGTGGGGCGGGGTGGGACGGGCAGTGGCGGTGGGTTGGCTGGGTGAGGGGGCGGCGACACTCAGCCCTGGTTCAGCCCCACAAAATCAGTTATGTTTTGATGTGAAACTTGACCTTGTAACTCAGCCATTCTTGGGTTGTTTGACATGGAACTTGCTGTGACTGCTTGATGCTATATGCCTGATGCCACAGCATTGAGTTTCATGCCAAATCTGGACTGCTGAACTGCCTGCTTGGCCCCCACATTGCTGCTTGCAGCTATATTTATTTAACATCTTTCCTCCGCCATTGGAGTCTATGGCAGCCCATAGAACCGTCTGGTGAAAAGTTGTGAAATTTGGCACACTGATTGAGGACAGTCTCATGAATAATTTCACCAAGTTTCATATCGGCACCTTGAGCGCTCTAGCGCCACCAACAGGCCAAAGTTGGACATGCGTTCACACACGTAACTTTTGACCCGTATGGCCGATTGTCAAAAATGAGATATCGTTGGAATCCTTGGGCCAATCCGAGTTCAACGCACCCTATGACGTCATTTTCCGCCATGATGGATTTTCCGCCATTTTGGATTTAATCAAAAACACTAAAAAGTTTTCACAGGTCACAAATTTTGTCCAATTGACACCAAACCTGACACACATGATCTTCAGACCAAGCCTCACAAAAGATACTCCTTTTCGTCTTCGGAACTAAAACGGTTCGCCCGTAACAGCCAATCAAAATTTGCGGCGAAGCCGCCAAACAGGAAGTGAGCTCATATCTCAGCAACCCATTAATCTATCATAACCAAACTTTGTACATGGACTCAGGACCCAATCAGGGGGACGCTCAAGAAATCTGGTGACCTTTGACCTCTAGGGGGCGCTGTAATTTAGAAACATGCCTTTTGGCCTGTAGCTGCTGTTGTGCTTAGAATTAAAACACACTAGTGGTGTCTGGTAATACTGTTGGAGGTCCTTAGGCCGACCCAAGCCAACTTGTGATGTCATCGTAATTGATTCAGCCGCCATATTGGATTTAATCAAAAACACGTACAAGTTATCGCAGGTCACAAATTTCAGCGGATCCTCACCAAAATTGCCAGAGACCATCTTCAGACCATAACCTATCAATATATTGCTTTCTGGAACAATTGACAAAAGCATTCGTGCGTAACAACCAATCGAAATTGGTGGCGAAGCCGCCAAACAGGAAGTGAGTTCATATCTCAGCAACCCTGCTATGTATCATAACCAAACTTACTACATGGATTCATGACCCCATTAGGAGGACGCTCAAAAACTTTGGTGACCTTTGACCTATAGGGGGTACTGCAATTAGCAATATTGCATTTTGATCTGTAGTTGCTGATGTGTTTTATTGATTTTTTATTTTTTGATGTGAAACTGATGACAACATGTTCCATCCAGTTCATTCTAATGCGTGCGTGCGTGCAAGGGCGGGGCGGGGCAGGACGGGGTGGGACGGGCTGGGATGATTAGGTGGGGGGCTGGCTGGCGGAGGCGGTGGCAATACTCAGCCCTACAAAATCAGCTATGTTTTGATGTGACACTTGTTGAAAGTGTTGATCGCGGGTGTCTGCTGAGTTCTATCTTGTCGCCGTGGCTACTCCGGCCTATTCTGCTTGGCCCCCTCATTGCTGCTTGCAGCTATATTTGGGGGCCAAGCAGCGAAGCTGCGAAGGCACCCATTGTGTTTCTATTTGTTCTTATTATTATTGGGGGCCAAGCAGCGAAGCTGCGAGGCAACCATTGTGTTTCTATGATTTCCTATTATTGGGGGCCAAGCAGCGAAGCTGCGAAGGCACCCATTGTGTTTCTAGCTTTTCCTATTATTATTACACATCTTTCCTCTGCCATTGAAGTCTATGGCAGCCCATAGAACCGTCTCGTGAAAAGTTGTGAAATTTGGCACACTAATTAGGCTGAGTCCCAGGATTAATTTCACCAAGTTTCGAGTCCGCACCCCGAGCGCTCTAGCGCCACCAACAGGCCAAAGTTGGACATGCGTTCATGCACGTAACTTCTGACCCGTTGGCCCGATTTTGAAAAATGAGGTACCATTGGAATCCTTGGACCAGTCCGAGTTCAACGCACCCTATGACGTCATTTTCCGCCATGATGGATTTTCCGCCATTTTGGATTTTAGTGAAAGTGAAACTAATTTTTCACAGGTCACAAATTTTGTCCGATCGTCACCAAACTTGACACACATGATCTTCAGACCAAGCCTCACAAAAGTTGTGGTGTTTTGTCTTCGGAACTTAAACCGTTCGCCCGTAACAGCCAATCAAAATTTGCGGCGAAGCCGCCAAACAGGAAGTGAGCTCATATCTCAGCAACCCATTGATCTATCATAACCAAACTTTGTACATGGACTCAGGACCCAATCCGGGGGACGCTCAAGAAATCTGGTGACCTTTGACCTCTAGGGGGCGCTGTAATTTAGAAACATGCCTTTTGGCCTGTAACTGCTGTTGTGTTTAGAATTAAAACGCACTAGTGGTGTCTGGTAATACTGTTGGAGGTCCTTAGGCCGACCCAAGCCAACTTGTGATGTCATCGTAATTGATTCGGCCGCCATATTGGATTTAATCAAAAACACGTACAAGTTTTCGCAGGTCACAAATTTCAGCAGATCCTCACCAAAATTGGCAGAGACCATCTTCAGACCATGCCTTATCAGTGCATTGCTTTCTGGAACAATTGGCAGAAGCATTCGGCTGTAACAGCCAATCGAAATTTGCGGCGAAGCCGCCAAACAGGAAGTGAGCTCATATCTCAGCAACCCTTGCATGTATCAAAGCCAAACTAAGTGCATGGACTCAGGACCCAATCAGGGGGACACTCAATAAATCTGGTGACCTTTGACCTCTAGGGGGCGCTGTAATTAAGAAACATGCCTTTTGGCCTGTAGCTGCTGTTGTGTTTGGAATTAAAATGTACTAGTGGTGTCTGGTAATACTGTTGGAGTTCCTTAGGCCGACCCAAGTCAACTTGTGATGTCATTGTAATTGATTTGGCCGCCATATTGGATTTAATCAAAAACACGTACAAGTTTTCGCAGGTCACAAATTTCAGCGGATCCTCACCAAAATGGGCAGAGACCATCTTCAGACCATGCCTTATCAGTGCATTGCTTTCTGGAACAATTGACAGAAGCATTTGGCTGTAACAGCCAATCGAAATTTGCGGCGAAGACGCCAAACAGGAAGTGAGCTCATATCTCAGCAACCCTTGCATGTATCATAACCAAACTTACTACATGGATTCATGACCCCATTAGGAGGACGCTCAAAAACGTTTGTGACCTTTGACCTGTAGGGGGTGCTGCAATTAGCAATATTGCATTTTGATCTGTAGTTGCTGATGTGTTTTATTGATCTTTTATTTTTTGATGTGAAACTGATGACAACATGTTCCATCCAGTTCATTCTAATGCGTGCGTGTTTGCAAGGGCGGGGCGGGGCAGGACGGGCTGGGGTGATTAGGTGGGGGGCTTGCTGGCGGAGGCGTTGCAATACTCAGCCCTGTTTCAGCCCTACAAAATCAGCTATGTTTTGATCTGACACTTGTTGAAAGTGTTGATCACGGGTGTCTGCTGAGTTCTATCTTGTCGCCGTGGCTTCTCCGGCCTATTCTGCTTGGCCCCCTCATTGCTGCTTGCAGCTATATTTGGGGGCCAAGCAGCGAAGCTGCGAAGGCACCCATTGTGTTTCTATGATTTCTTATTATTATTATTTAACATCTTTCCTCTGCCATTGGAGTCTATGGCAGCCCATAGAACCGTCTGGTGAAAAGTTGTGAAATTTGGCACACTGATTAGGGACAGTCCCATGATTACTTTCACCAAGTTTCATGTCGGCACCTCGAGGGATCTAGCGCCACCAACAGGCCAAAGTTGGACGTGCGTTCACGCACGTAACTTTTGACCTGTTGACCCGATTTTGAAAAATGAGGTACTGTTGGAATCCTTGGACCAACCCGAGTACAACGCACCCTATGACGTCATTTTCCGCCATGATGGATTTTCCGCCATATTGGATTTAAGTGAAAGTGAAACTAAAACTTCACAGGTCACAAATTTTGTCCGATCGTCACCAAACTTGACACACATGATCTTCAGACCAAGCCGCACAAAAGTTGTGGTGTTTTGTCTTCGGAACTATAACTGTTCACCCGTAATATCCAATCGAAATTTGCAGCGAAGCCGCCAAACAGGAAGTGAGCTCATATCTCAGCAACCCTTGCAAGTATCAACGACAAACTTGGTGCATGAGGTCAGGATCCAACCAGAGGGACGCTCAAGAAATTTGGTGAACTTTGACCTCTAGGGGGCGCTGTAATTA
Organism: Alosa pseudoharengus; assembly: GCF_046254945.1. NCBI lineage: Eukaryota > Metazoa > Chordata > Actinopteri > Clupeiformes > Clupeidae > Alosa > Alosa pseudoharengus. Next base: position 12,422,681 of record NW_027468564.1, on the reverse strand, counting down.
AGAAACATGCTTTTTGGCCTGTAGCTGCAGTTTTGCTTAGAATTAAAACGCACTAGTGGTGTCTGATAATACTGTTGGAGGTCCTTAGGCCGACCCAAGCAAACTTGTGATGTCATCGTAATTGATTCGGCCGCCATATTGGATTTAATCAAAAACACGTACAAGTTTTCGCAGGTCACAAATTTCATCTGTTCTTCACCAAAATTGGCAGAGACCATCTTCAGACCATGCCTGATGAGTGCATTGATTTCTGGAACAATTGACAGAAGCATTGGCCTGTACCAGCCAATCGAAATTTGCGGCGAAGCCGCCAAACAGGAAGTGATTTCATATCTCAGCAACGCTTTCATGTATCAAAACCAAACTTAGTACATGTACCTCAGACCCCATCGGGAGGACGCTCAAGAAATCTGGTGACATTTGACCTCTAGGAGGCACCGTAATTGACAAAAATGCATTTTGGCCAGTAGTTGCTGATGCGCATTATTTTGCAATGGAAGTCAATGGCAGCCAATAGAACCGTCTGGTAAAAAGTTATACAATTTTGCACACTAATTGGGGACAGTCCAATAATTCATTTCACCAAGTTTCATGCCGGCACCTCAAGCGCTCTAGCGCCACCAACAGGCCAAAGTTGGATGTGCGTTCACGCACGTAACTTTTGACCCGTATGGCCGATTGTCAAAAATGATGTATCGTTGGAATCCTTGGACCAAGCTGAGTTCAACGCACCCTATGACGTCAATTTCCGCTATGATGGATTTTCCGCCATATTGGATTTCATCAAAAAACCTGAAATGTCTTCACAGGTCACAAATTTTGTCCAATTGATACCAAACTTCACAGATATCATCTACAGACCATGCCTCATTAATGCATTGCATTTTGTCTTCGGAACTATAACCATTCGCGCGTAACAGCCAATCTAATTGTGCGGCGAAGCCGCCAAACAGGAAGTGAGCTCATATCTCAGCAACCCATTAATCTATCATAACCAAACTTAGTATATGGACTCAGGACCCAATCAGGGGGACGCTCAAGAAATCTGGTGACCTTTGACCTCTAGGGGGCGCTGTAATTAAGAAACATGCCTTTTGGCCTGTAGCTGCAGTTGTGCTTAGAATTAAAATGTACTAGTGGTGTCTGATAATACTGTTGGAGGTCCTTAGGCCGACCCAGGCCAACTTGTGATGTAATCGTAATTGATTCGGCCGTCATGTTAGATTTAATCACAAACATCAAAAAGTTATCACAGTTCGCAAATTTCATCTGATCTTCACCAACATTGGCACAGACCATCTTCAGACCATAACCTATCAATATATTGCTTTCTGGAACAATTGACAGAAGCATTCGGCTGTAACAGCCAATCGAAATTTGCGGCGAAGCCGCCAAACAGGAAGTGAGCTCATATCTCAGCAACCCTGCCATGTATCATAACCAAACTTACTACATATATTCATTACCCCATTAGAAGGACGCTCAAAAAATATGGTGACCTTTGACCTGTAGGGGGTGCTGCAATTAGCAATATTGCATTTTGATGTGTAGTTGCTGATGTGTTTTATCAATCTTTTATTTTTTGATGTGAAACTGATGACAACATGGTCCATCCAGTTAATTCTAATGCGTGCGTGCAAGAGCAGGGCAGGGCAGGACGGGGTGGGACGGGCTGGGGTGATTAGGTGGGGGGGGGGGGGGGGGGCTGGCTGGCGGAGGCGGTGGCAATACTCAGCCCTGTTTCAACCCTGTTGATCCCGGGTGTCTGCTGAGTTCTATCTTGTCACCGTGGCTACTCAGGCCTATTCTGCTTGGCCCCCTCATTGCTGCTTGCAGCTATATTTGGGGGCCAAGCAGCGAAGCTGCGAAGGCACCCATTGTGTTTCTTAGTTTTCTTATTATTATAAATCCTCTGCCATTGAAGTCTATGGCAGCCCATAGAACCGTCTGGTGAAAAGTTGTGAAATTTGGCACACTAATTAGGCAGTACCCCATGATTAATTTCACCAAGTTTCAAGTCCGCAACCCAAGCGCTCTAGCGCCACCAACAGGCCAAAGTTGGACATGCTTTCACGCACGTAACTTCTGACCCGTTGGCTCGATTTTGAAAAATGAGCTATCCTTGGAATCCTTGGACCAAGCTGAGTTCAACGCACCCTATGACGTCATTTTCCGCCATGATGGATTTTCCGCCATTTTGGATTTTAGTGAAAGTGAAACTAACTTTTCACAGGTCACAAATTTTGTCCGATCGTCACCAAACTTGACACACATGATCTTCAGACCATGCCTCATTAATGCATTGCTTTTTGTCTTCGGAACTAAAACCGTTCGCGCGTAACAGCCAATCGAAGTTTGCGGCGAAGCCGCCAAACAGGAAGTAAGCTCATATCTCAGCAACCCATTCATCTATCATAACCAAACTTAGTACATGGACTCAGGACTCAATCAGAGGGACGCTCAAGAAATCTGGTGACCTTTGACCTCTAGGGGGCGCTGTAATTAAGAAACATGCCTTTTGGCCTGTAGCTGCAGTTGTGGTTAGAATTAAAATGTACTAGTGGTGTCTGGTAATACTGTTGGAGGTCCTTAGGCCGACCCAAGCGAACTTGTGATGTCATCGTAATTGATTCGGCCGCCATATTGGATTTAATCAAAAACACTAAAAAGTTTTCACAGGTCACAAATTTTTTCCAATCAACACCAAACCTGACACACATGATCTTCAGACTAAGCCTCACAAAAGATACTCCTTTTCATCTTCGGAACTAAACCCGTTCGCGCGTAACAGCCAATCGAAATTTGCGGCGAAGCCGCAAAACAGGAAGTGAGCTCATATCTCAGCAACCCATTCATCTATCATAACCAAACTTAGTCCATGGACTCAGGACACAATCAGGGGGACGCTCAAGAAATCTGGTGACCTTTGACCTCTAGGGGGCGCTGTAATTAATAAACATGCCTTTTGGCCTGTAGCAGCAGTTTTGCTTAGAATTAAAACGCACTAGTGGTGTCTGGTAATACTGTTGGGGGTCCTTAGGCCGACCCAAGCCAACTTGTGATGTCATCGTAATTGATTCGGCCGCCGTATTGGATTTAATCAAAAACACGTACAAGTTTTCGCAGGTCACACATTTCAGCAGATCCTCACCAAAATTGGCAGAGACCATCTTCAGACCATGCCTGATGAGTGCATTGATTTCTGGAACAATTGAAAGAAGCATTGGCCTGTACCAGCCAATCGAAATTTGCGGCGAAGCCGCCAAACAGGAAGTGATTTCATATCTCAGCAACGCTTTCATGTATCAAAACCAAACTTAGTACATGTACCTATGACCCCATTGGGAGGACGGTCAAGAAATTTGGTGACATTTGACCTCTAGGGGGCTCCGTAATTGACAAAAATGCATTTTGGCCAGTAGTTGCTGATGCGCATTATTTTGCAATGGAAGTCAATGGCAGCCCATAGAACCGTCTGGTAAAAAGTTATACAATTTTGCACACTAATTGGGGACAGTCCAATAATTCATTTTACCAAGTTTCATGCCGGCACCTCAAACGCTCTAGCGGCACCAACAGGCCAAAGTTGGATTTGTGTTCACAGACGTAACTTTTGACCTGTTGACCCGAATGGCAAAATGAGGTATCATTGGAATCCTTGGGCCAAGCCGAGTTCAACACACCCTATGACGTCAATTTTTGACCTCTATGTTTAAATCACAGCAAGTGTGATCATATCTCAGTCAATCTTTTATTTTTGATGTGAAACTGATGACAGCAAGTTCCATCCAGTTCATTCTAAAGGGTGCGTGCAAGGGTGGGGCGGGGTGGGATGGGCAGGGGCAGGGGTGGTTGCGGTTGCGGCGGTGGGCTGGCTGGGGGAGGGGGTGGCGACACTCCGCTCTGGTTCAGCTCCACAAAATCAGTTATGTTTTGATGTGAAACTTGACCTTGTAACTCAGCCAATCTTGGGTTGTATGGCATGGAACTTGCTGTGACTGCTTAAGGCTATATGTCTGATGCAACGGCATTGACTTACATGGCAAATCTGGCCTGCTGAACTGCCTGCTTGGCCCCCACATTGCTGCTTGCAGCTATATTTATTATTATTATTTAACATCTTTCTTCCGCCATGGGAGTCTATGGCAGCCCATAGAACCGTCTGGTGAAAAGTTGTGAAATTTGGCACACTGATTAGGGACAGTCCCATAATTAATTTCACCAAGTTTCATGTCGGCACCTGCAGCGCTCTAGCGCCACCAACAGGCCAAAGTTGGATGTGCGTTCAAGCACGTAACTTTTGACCTGTTGACCTGATTTTGAAAAATGAGGTACCATTGGAATCCTTGGACCAGGCCGAGTTCAACGCACCCTATGACGTCATTTTCCGCCATGATGGATTTTCCGCCATTTTGGATTTTAGTGAAAGTGAAACTAATTTTTCACAGGTCACAAATTTTGTCCGATCGTCGCCAAACTTGACACACACGATCTTCAGACCAAGCCGCACAAAAGTTGTGGTGTTTTGTCTTCGGAACTTCAACCGTTCACCCGTAATATCCAATCAAAATTTGCGGCGAAGCCGCCAAACAGGAAGTGAGCTCATATCTCAGCAACCCATAAATCTATCATAACCAAACTTAGTACATGGACTCAGGACCCAATCAGGGGGACGCTCAAGAAATCTGGTGACCTTTGACCTCTAGGGGGCGCTGTAATTAAGAAACATGCTTTTTGGCCTGTAGCTGCAGTTGTGCTTAGAATTAAAACGCACTAGTGGTGTCTGGTAATACTGTTGGAGGTCCTTAGGCCGACCGAAGCCAACTTGTGATGTTATCATAATTGATTCGGCCGCCATATTGGATTTAATCAAAAACACGTACAAATTTTCGCAGGTCACAAATTTCATCTGTTCTTCACCAAAATTGGCAGAGACCATCTTCAGACCATGCCTGATGAGTGCAATGCTTTCTGGAACAATTGACAGAAGCATTGACCTGTACCAGCCAATCGAAATTTGCGGCGAAGCCGCCAGACAGGAAGTGATTTTATATCTCAGCAACGCTTTCATGTATCAAAACAAAATTTAGTACATGTACCTCAGACCCCATCGGGAGGACGCTCAAGAAATTTGGTGACATTTGACCTCTAGGGGGCACCGTAATTGACAAAAATGCATTTTGGCCAGTAGTTGATGATTCGCATTATTTTGCAATGGAAGTCAATGGCAGCCCATAGAACCGTCTGGTAAAAAGTTATACAATTTTGCACACTAATTGGGGACAGTCCAATAATTCATTTCACCAAGTTTCATGCCGGCACCTCAAGCGCTCTAGTGCCACCAACAGGCCAAAGTTGGATGTGCGTTCACGCATGTAACTTTTGACCCGTATGGCCGATTGTCAAAAATGATGTATCGTTGGAATCCTTGGACCAAGCCGAGTTCAACGCACCCTATGACGTCAATTTACGCTATGATGGATTTTCCGCCATATTGGATTTCATCAAAAAAACTTAAATGTCTTCACAGGTCACAAATTTTGTCCAATTGATACCAACCTTCACAGATATCATCTACAGACCATGCCTCATTAATGCATTGCTTTTTGTCTTCGGAACTATAACCATTCGCGCATAACAGCCAATCGAATTTTGCGGCGAAGCCACCAAACAGGAAGTGAGCTGATATCTCAGCAACCCATTGATCTATTATAACCAAACTAAGTACATGGACTCAGAACCCAATCAGGGGGACGCTCAAGAAATCTGGTGACCTTTGACCTCTAGGGGGCGCTGTAATTAAGAAACATGCCTTTTGGCCTGTAACTGCAGTTGTGCTTAGAATTAAAACGCACTAGTGGTGTCTGGTAGTACTGTTAGAGGTCCTTAGGCCGACCCAAGCCAATTTGTGATGTCATCGTAATTGATTCGGCCGCCATATTGGATTTAATCAAAAACACATACAAGTTTTCGCAGGTCACAAATTTCAGCGGATCCTCACCAAAATTGGCAGAGACCATCTTCAGACCATGCCTTATCAGTGTATTTTTTTCTGGAACAATTGATAGAAGCGTTCGCCTGTAACAGCCAATCGAAATTTGCGGCGAAGCCGCCAAACAGGAAGTGAGCTCATATCTCAGCAACCCTGCCATGTACCATAACCAAACTTACTACATGGATTCATGACACCATTAGGAGGATGCTCAAAAACTTTGGTGACCTTTGACCTGTAGTGGGTGCTGCAATTAGCAATATTGCATTTTGATCTGTAGTTGCTGATGTGTTTTATTGATCTTTTATTTTTTGATGTGAAACTGATGACAACATGTTCCATCCAGTTCATTCTAATGCGTGCATGCGTGTAGGGGCGGGGCGGGGCAGGACGGGGTGGGACGGGCAGGGTTGATTAGGTGGGGGGGCTGGCTGGCGGAGGCGGTGGCAATGGCAATACTCAGCCCTGTTTCAGCCCTACAAAATCAGCTATGTTTTGATATGACACTTGTTGAAAGTGTTGATCGCGGGTGTCTGCTGAGTTCTATCTTGTCACCGTGGCTACTCTGGCCTATTCTGCTTGGCCCCCTCATTGCTGCTTGCAGCTATATTTGGGGGCCAAGCAGCGAAGCTGCGCGGCAACCCTTAGTGATTCTACCTTTTCTTATTATTATTGGGGGCCAAGCAGCGAAGCTGCGAGGCAACCCATAGTGATTCTACGTATTCTTATTATTATTATTATTATAACGAAACGCTATTTTGCCATTAAACCATACAGTAAAAAGTTGGGATATTCGGCACATTGATTCGGTTCAGTCATATCTTTAATTTATCAAAGTTTCAATTCTGCACTTTGAGTGCTCTAGCGCCACCAACATTTCAAATTTTTTATTACATCTATGCACATAACGTTTGAATGGTACACCACATTTTGAACATTAAGGTATATTTGGAATCCTTGGATGAGACCGAACTCAACGCAGATGTCAATTTATGGGGTAAACGTAATTGATCAGGCTGCCATATTGGATTTAATCAAAAACACCTAAAAGGCATCAAAGTTCGCAAAGTTTGTCCGATTTTCACGAAACTTGACGCAGATGATCTTCAGACCATGACTCATAAATGCATTGCTTTTTGGAGCCATATTCAAAACCCGTCGCCCGTGGTGACCAATCAAGTTTGGCGGCGAAGCCGCCAAACAGGAAGTGAAGTAATCTCAGCAAGGCTTTCGCGTATCAACACCAAACTCAGTACAGGGTCTCAGTACCCAATTAGGAGGAGGCTAAATAAATTTGATGACTTTTGACCTATAGGTGGCGCTATAATTAGCAAAATTACGTTTTAGCCTGTAACGGGTCATGTGTTTGGAATTAAAGCATATTAGTGATATCTGTTAATACCTTGAGAGGTCCTTAGGCCGACACATGCCAACATGTGACGTCAACATAATTGATTCGACCGCCATATTTGATTTCATCAAAAACACTTAAAAGGCATCAAAGGTCATAAAGTTTGTCCGATTTTCACGAAACTTGACGCAGATGATCGTCAGACCATGACTCATAAACGCATTGCTTTTTGGAGACATATTCAAAACCGGTTGCCTGTGACGACCAATCAAGTTTGGCGGCGAAGCCGCCAAACAGGAAGTGAAGTGATCTCAGCAAGGCTTTCGCGTATCAACACCAAACTCAGTACAGGGTCTCAGTACCCAATTAGGAGGAGGCTCAATACATTTCATGACTTTTGACCTATAGGTGGCGCTATAATTATTAAAATTACGTTTTAGCCTGTAACGGGTCAAGTGTTTGGAATTAAAGCATATTAGTGATATCTGTTAATACCTTGAGAGGTCCTTAGGCCGCCGCATGCCAACATGTGACATCGACATAAATGATCCAACCGCCATATTGGATGTCATCAAAAACACTTAAAAGGCATCAAAGGTCACAAAGTTTCTCCGATTTTCATGAAACTTGACGCAGATGATCTTCAGACCATGACTCATAAATGCATTGCTTTTAGGAGCCATATTCAAAACCCGTCGCCCGTCACAACCAATCAAGTTTGGCGGCGAAGCCGCCAAACAGGAAGTGAAGTGATCTCAGCAAGGCTTTTGCGTATCAACACCAAACTCAGTAGAGGGCCTCAGGACCCAATTAGGAGGGGGCTCAATACATTTGATGACTTTTGACCTATAGGTGGCGCTATAATCACATGAAGTGGGCTCATATTTCAGCAATGCTTTCACATATTGAAACCAAACTTAGTATATGGACTTGGGACCTCATCCTGAGGACAGACAATAATTTTAGCAACCTTTGACCACTAGGGGTGCTATAATTTGCAACACTTTCTCGTATCAACACCAAACTTGGTATATGGACTCGTGACTACAACCTGAGGACGCACAATAAATTTGGTGACTTTTGACCACTAGGGGTGCTATAATCAACACTTTCTCGTATCGTCACCAAACTTGGTATGTGGACTCGTGACTACAACCTGACTATGCACAATACATTTAGTGATGTTTGAGGTATGCATATGTGTGGGGGGTTATTGGGGTGTGTGGGAGAGGAAGTTTATCTGTGTATATGTGTGTGTGTGGAACGGGTGGTTAATTGGGTGTGTGTATAATGTAGCAACATTGGGTTGCCATGACAACTCCTGCTCAACTGCTTGGCCCCCACATTGCTGCTTGCAGCTATATTTACACATCTTTCCGCTGTCATTGAAGTCTATGGCAGCCCATAGAACCGTACAGTAAAAAGTTGTGAAATTTGGCACATTGATTCGGGACAGTATAAAAATTAATTTGAGAAAGTTTTATGCCTGAACCACAGAGAGTCTAGCGCCACCAATGGGTCAAAGTTGACATTGCATCCATGCAATTAACTTTTGAACCGTATGCCCGATTTTGAATATCGCAATATCTTTGGAAGTCTTGGATGAGGCCAAACTCAACGCACCCCATGACGTCAATTTCCGCCATGTTGGATCTTCCGCCATATTGTATTTCATCAAAAACACTTAAAAGGCATCAAAGTTCGCAAAGTTTGTCCGATTTTCACGAAACTTGACGCAGATGATCGTCAGACCATGACTCATAAACGCATTGCTTTTTGGAGACATATTCAAAACCGGTTGCCTGTGACGACCAATCAAGTTTGGCGGCGAAGCCGCCAAACAGGAAGTGAAGTGATATCTCAGCAAGGCTTTCGCGTATCAACACCAAACTCAGTACAGGGTCTCAGTACCCAATTAGGAGGAGGCTCAATAAATTTGATGACTTTTGACCTATAGGTGGCGCTATAATTAGCAAAATTATGTTTTAGCCTGTAACGGGTCATGTGTTTAGAATTAAAGCATATTAGTGATATCTGTTAATACCTTGAGAGGTCCTTAGGCCGAAACATGCCAACATGTGACGTCAACATAATTTATTCGACCGCCATATTGGATGTCATCAAAAACACTTAAAAGGCATCAAAGGTCAGAAAGTTTCTCCGATTTTCACGAAACTTGACGCAGATGATCGTCAGACCATGACTCATAAACGCATTGCTTTTTGGAGACATATTCAAAACCGGTTGCCTGAGACGACCAATCAAGTTTGGCGGCGAAGCCGCCAAACAGGAAGCGAAGTAATATCTCAGTAAAGCTTTAACGTATCAAAACCAAACTCAGTACATGGGGTCAGGACCCAATAAGGAGAAGGCTCAATAAATTTGATGACTTTTGACCTATAGGTGGCGCTATAATAAGCAAAATTACATTTTGGCCTGTAACGGGTGATGTGTTTGGAATTAAAACTTACTATTGGTGTCTGTTAATGTTAATGTTAATATACTAGTGATGTCTCTGGGAGGTCCTAAGGCTGACAGATGTGATTTTGTGATGTCAACATAATTGATCTGGCCGCCATATTGGATTTAATCAAAATCACTTAAAAGGCATCAAAGGTCACAAAGTTCATCCGATTTTCATGAAACTTGGTTCAGATGATCTTCAGACCATGACTCACAAACGCATTGCTTTTTGGACCCATATTCAAAACCCATCGCCCGTCTTGACCAATCAAGTTTGGCGGCGAAGCCGCCAAACAGGAAGTGAAGTGATCTCAGCAAGGCTTTTGCGTATCAACACCAAACTCAGTACAGGGTCTCAGGACCCAATTAGGAGGAGGCTCAATACATTTGATGACTTTTGACCTATAGGTGGCGCTATAATCACAAGAAGTGGGCTCATATTTCAGCAATGCTTTCACATATTGAAACCAAACTTAGTATATGGACTTGGGACCTCATCCTGAGGACAGACAATAATTTTAGCAACGTTTGACCACTAGGGGTGCTATAATTTGCAACACTTTCTCGTATCGACACCAAACTTGGTACCTGGACTCGGGACCACATCCTGAATAAGGACAATACATTTAGTGACCTTTGACCACTAGGGGCGCTATAATTAGAAAAACTTTATCGTATCGACACCAAACTTGGTACATGGACTCGGGAACACATCCTGAAGACGCACAATATATTTAGTGAGCTTTGACCACTAGGGGTGCTACAATTATCAACACTTTCTTGTATCGACACCAAACTTGGTATGTGGACTTGTGACTACAACCTGACTACGCACAATAAATTTGGTGATGTTTGAGGTATGCATATGTGTGGGGGGTTATTGGGGTGTGTGGGGGAAGAAGTTTATCTGTGTATATGTGTGTGTGTGGGACAGGGGGGGTTAATTGGGTGTGTGTATAATGTAGCAACATTGGGTTGCCATGACAACTCCTGCTCAACTGCTTGGCCCCCTCATTGCTGCTTGCAGCTATATTTATTATTATTATTCCGCCATTGAAGTCAATGGCAGCCCATAGAACCGTCTGGTGAAAAGTTGTGAAATTTGGCACACTGATTAGGGACAGTCCCATGATTAATGTCACCAAGTTTCATGATGGCACCTAGAGCACTCTAGCGCCACCAACAGGCCAAAGTTGGACGTGCGTTCACGCACGTAACTTTTGACCCGTATTGCCGATTGTCAAAAATGAGGTATCGTTGGAATCCTTGGACCAAGCCGAGTTAAACGCACCCTATGACGTCAATTTCCGCCATGATGGATTTTCCGCCATATTGGATTTCATCAAAAACACTAAAAAGTCCTCTCAGGTCACATATTTTGTCCGATCGACACCAAACTTCACAGATATCATTTACAGACCATGCCTCATTAATGCATTGCTTTTTGTCTTAGGAACTAAAACCGTTCGCGCGTAACAGCCAATCGAAGTTTGTGGCGAAGCCGCCAAACAGGAAGTGAGCTCATATCTCAGCATCCCATTCACCTATCATAACCAATCTTAGTACATGGACTCAGGACCCAATCAGGGGGACGCCCAAGAAATCTGGTGACCTTTGACCTGTAGGGGGCGCTGTAATTAAGAAACATGCCTTTTGGCCTGTAGCTGCTGTTGTGCTTAGAATTAAAACAAACTAGTGGTGTCTAGTAATACTGTTGGAGGTCCTTAGGCCGACCCAAGCCAACTTATGATGTCATCGTAATTGATTCGGCCGCCATATTGGATTTAATCAAAAACACGTACAAGTTTTCGCAGGTCACAAATTTCAGCGGATCCTCACCAAAATTGGCAGAGACCATCTTCAGAACATGCCTTATCAGTGCGTTGCTTTCTGGAACAATTGACAGAAGCATTCGCCCCTAACTGCCAATCGAAATTGGTGGCGAAGCCGCCAAACAGGAAGTGAGCTCATATCTCAGCAACCGCACCATGTATCATAACCAAAGTTAGTACATAGATTCATGACCCCATTAGGAGGACGCTCAAAAAATGTTTTGACCTTTGACCTGTAGGGGGTGCTGCAATTAGCAATAATGCATTTTGATCTGTAGTTGCTGATGTGTTTTATCGACTTTTTATTTTTGGATGTGAAACTGATGACAACATGTTCCATCCAGTTCATTCTAATGCGTGCGTGCGTGCAAGGGCGGGGCGGGGCAGGACGGGGTGGGACGGGCAGGGCTGATTAGGTGGGGGGCTGGCTGGCGGAGGCAGCAGCAATACTCAGCCCTGTTTCAGCCCTACAAAGTCAGTTATGTTTTGATGTTACACTAGTTGAAAGTGTTGATCGCGGATGTCTGCTGAGTTCTATCTTGTCGCCCTGGCTACTACGGCCTATTCTGCTTGGCCCCCTCATTGCTGCTTGCAGCTATATTTGGGGGCCAAGCAGCGAAGCTGCGAAGGCACCCATTGTGTTTCTATGTTTTCTTATTATTATTATTATTACGCTTCCGTCATTGAAGTCAATGGCAGCCCATAGAACCGTCTGGTGAAAAGTTGTGAAATTTGGCACACTGATTTGGGACAGTCCCATGATTAATGTCACCAAGTTTCATGATGGCACCTAGAGCACTCTAGCGCCACCAACAGGCAAAAGTTGGACGTGCGTTCACGCACGTAACCTTTGACCCGTATGGCCGATTGTCAAAAATGAGGTATCGTTGGAATCCTTGGACCAAGCCGAGTTCAACGCACCCTATGACGTCATTTTCCGCCATGATGGATTTTCCGCCATTTTGGATTTCATCAAAAACACTTAAAAGTCTTCACAGGTCACAAATTTTGTCTGATCGACACCAAACCTGACACATTTGATCTTCACATCAAGCCGCACAAAAGTTATTCCTTTTCGTCTTCGGAACTCAAACCGTTTGCCCGTAACAGCCAATCGAAATATGCGGCGAAGCCGCCAAACAGGAAGTGAGCTCATATCTCAGCAACCCATTCATCTGTCATAACCAAACTTAGTGCATGGACTCAGGACCCAATCAGGGGGACGCTCAAGAAATCTGGTGACCTTTGACCTGTAGGGGGCGCTGTATTTAAGAAACATGCCTTTTGGCCTGTAGCTGCAGTTGTGCTTTGAATTAAAATGCACTAGTGGTGTCTGGTAATACTGTTGGAGGTCCTTAGGCCGACCCAAGTCAACTTGTGATGTCATCGTAATTGATTCGGCCGCCATATTGGATTTTATCAAAAACACGTACAAATTTTCGCAGGTCACAAATTTCAGCGGATCCTCACCAAAATTGGCAGAGACCATCATCAGACCATGCCTTATCAGTGCTTTGCTTTTTGGAACAATTGACAGTAGCATTCGGCTGTAACAGCCAATCGAAACTTGCGGCGAAGCCGCCAAACAGGAAGTGAGCTCATATCTCAGCAACCCTTGCATGTATCAAAGCCAAACTTGGTGCATGGACTCGGGACCCAATCAGGGGGACGCTCAAGAAATCTGGTGACCTTTGACCTCTAGGGGGCGCTGTAATAAAGAAACATGCTTTTTGGCCTGTAGCTGCTGTTGTGCTTAGAATTAAAACGCACTAGTGGTGTCTGGTAATACTGTTTGAGGTCCTTAGGCCAACCCAAGCCAACTTGTGATGTCATCTTAATTGATTCGGCCGCCATATTGGATTAATCAAAAATACGTACAAGTTATCGCAGGGCACAAATTTCAGCGGATCCTCGCCAAAATTGGCAGAAACCATCTTCAGACCATGCCTTATCAGTGCATTGCTTCCTGGAACAATTGACAGAAGCATTTGGCTGAAACAGCCAATCGAAATTTGCGGCGAAGCCGCCAAACAGGAAGTGAACTCATATCTCAGCAACCCTGCCATGTATCATAACCAAACTTACTACATAGATTCATGACCCCATTAGGAGGATGCTTAAAAAATTTGTTGACCTTTGACCTGTAGGGGGTGCTGCAATTAGCAATATTGCATTTTGATCTGTAGTTGCTGATGTGTTTTTATCAATCTTTTATTTTTGGATGTGAAACTGATGACAACATGTTCCATCCAGTTCATTCTAATGCGTGCGTGGAAGGGCGGGGTGGGACGGGCAGGGGTGATTAGGTGGGGGGGCTGGCTGGTGGAGGCTGTGGCAATACTCAGCCTTGTTTCAGCCCTACAAAATCAGATATGTTTGATGTGACACTTGTTGAAAGTGTTAATCGCGAGTGTCTGCTGAGTTCTATCTTGTCGCCATGGCTAATCCGGCCTATTCTGCTTGGCCCCCTCATTGCTGCTTGCAGCTATATTTATTTAACATCTTTCCTCCGCCATTGGAGTCTATGGCAGCCCATAGAACCGTCTGGTGAAAAGCTGTGAAATTTGGCACACTAATTAGGCTGAATCTCATGATTAATTTCACCAAGTTTCAATTCCGCACCCCGAGCGCTCTAGCGCCACCAACAGGCCAAAGTTGGGCATGCGTTCACGCATGTAACTTCTGACCCGTTGGCCTGATTTTGTAACATGAGGTACCATTGGAATCCTTGGACCAGGCCGAGTTCAACGCACCCTATGACGTCATTTTCCGCCATGATGGATTTTCCGCCATATTGGATTTTAGTGAAAGTGAAACTAAAACTTCACAGGTCACAAATTTTGTCCGATCATCACCAAACTTGACACACATGATCTTCAGAGCATGCCTCACAAAAGTTATTCCTTTTCGTCTTCGGAACTAAAACCGTTCGCGCGTAACAGCCAATCGAAGTTTGCGGCGAAGCCGCCAAACAGGAAGTGAGCTCATATCTCAGCAACCCATTGATCTATCATAACCAAACTAAGTACATGGACTCGGAACTCAATCAGAGGGACGCTCAAGAAATTTGGTGACCTTTGACCTCTAGGGGGCGCTGTAATTAAGAAACATGCTTTTTGGCCTGTAGCTGCAGTTGTGCTTAGAATTAAAACGCACTAGTGGTGTCTGGTAATACTGTTGCGAAGCCGCCAAACAGGAAGTGAAGTGATCTCAGCAAGGCTTTCGCATATCAACACCAAACTCAGTACAGGGTCTCAGTACCCAATAAGGAGGAGGCTCAATAAATTTGATGACTTTTGACCTATAGGTGGCGCTATAATTAGCAAAATTACATTTTAGCCTGTAACGGGTCATGTGTTTGGAATTAAATCATATTAGTGATAACTGTTAATACCTTGAGAGGTCCTTAGGCCGCCACATGCCAACATGTGACGTCAACATAAATGATCCAACCGCCATATTGGACGTCATCAAAAACACTTAAAAGGCATCAAAGGTTACAAAGTTTGTCTGATTTTCACGAAACTTGACGTAGATGATCTTCATACCATGACTCATAAATGCATTGCTTTCTGGAACCATATTCAAAACCTGTTGCCCGTGACAACCAATCAAGTTTGGCGGCGAAGCCGCCAAACAGGAAGTGAAGTGATATCTCAGCAATGCTTTCACATATCAAAACCAAACTAGGTATATAGGTTCAGGACTCAATCAGGAGGACATTCAAGAAATGTGGTAAATTTTGACCACTATGTGGCACTATAATCACAGGAAGTGGGCTCATATTTCTGCAATGCTTTCACGTATCAACACCAAACTTGGTATATGGACTCGTGACTACAACCTGAGGACGCACAATAAATGTGGTGACTTTTGACCACTAGGGGTGCTATAATTATCAACACTTTCTCGTATCGACACCAAACTTGGTATGTGGACTTCAACTACAACCTGACTATGCACAATACATTTGGTGATGTTTGAGGTATGCATATGTATGGGGGGTTATTGGGGTGTGTGGGAGAGGAAGTTTATCTTTGTATATGTGTGTGTGTGGGACGGGTGGTTAATTGGGTGTGTGTATAATGTAGCAATATTGGGTTGCCATGACAACTCCTGCTCAACTGCTTGGCCCCCACATTGCTGCTTGCAGCTATATTTATTATTGGGGGCCAAGCAGCGAAGCTGCGCAGCAACCCATAGTGATTCTACCTTTTCTTATTGGGGGCCAAGCAGCGAAGCTGCGAGGCACCATTAGTGATTCTACCTATTCCTATTATTATGCAACTTTCTTCCGCAATGAGAGTCTATAGCAGCCCATAGAACCGTACAGTAAAAAGTTGTAAAATTTGGCACATGGATTCGCGACAGTATAATAATTAATTTGACTAAGTTTTATGCCTGAACCACAGACAGCCTAGCGCCACCAATGGGTCAAAGTTGACATTGCATCCATGCAATTAACTTTTGAACCGTATGCCCGATTTTGAATATCGCAATATATTTGAAAGCCTTGGATGACGCTGAACTCAACGCACCCAATTACGTCAATTTCCGCCATGTTGGATCTTCCGCCATATTGGATTTCATCAAAAACACTTAAAAGTTTTCACAGGTCACAAAGTTCATCCGATTTTCACGAAACTTGGCACAGATGATCTTCAGACCATGTCTCATAAATGCATTGCCTTTGACATCCATACTCAAACCTGGTCGCCAGTCACGACCAATCAAAATTGGCGGCGAAGCCGCCAAACAGGAAGTGAACTCAGATCTCGGCAAGGCTTTCACATATCAAAACCAAACTCAGTACATGGGCTCACGACCCAATTAAGAGGAGGCTCAATAAATTTGATGACTTTTGACCTACAGGTGGCGCTATAATTAACAAAACTACGTTTTGGCCTCTATGGGGTGACATGTTTGAAATGAAAACATATTAGTGATCTCTGTTCATACTTTGGGAGGTTCTTAGGCTGACACATATCAACTTTTGACATTAACATAATTGATTGGACCACCATATTGGATTTCATCAAAAACACTTAAAAGTTTTCACAGGTCACAAAGTTCATCCGATTTTCACGAAACTTGGTTCAGATGTTCTTCGGACCAGAACTCACAAACGCATTGCTTTTTGGACCCATATGCAAAACAGGTCACCTGTCACAACCAATTGAATTTGGCGGCAAAGCCGCCAAACAGGAAGTGAACTCAGATCTCGGCAAGGCTTTCACGTATCAAAACCAAACTCAGTACATGCGCTCAGGACCCAATTAGGAGGAGGCACAATAAGTTAGATGACTTTTGACCAATAGGTGGCGCTGTAATGAGCAAAATTACATTTTGGTCTGTTATGGGTGATGTGTTTGGAATTAAAACATATTAGTGATGTCTATTAATACTTTGGGAGGTCCTAAAGCTGACTGATGGCAATTTGTGACGTCAGCATAATTAATCCTACCGCCATATTGGATTTCATCAAAAACACTAAAATGTTTTCACAGATCACAAAGTTCACCCGAATTTCACGAAACTTGGCACAGACGATCTTCAGACCATAACTCACAAACGCATTGCTTTTTGGACCCATATTCTAAACAGGTCACCTGTGACAACCAATCGAATTTGGCGGCAAAGCCGCCCAAACAGGAAGTGAACTCAGATCTCGGCAAGGCTTTTAAGTATCAAAACCAAACTCAGTACATGGGCTTAGGACCCAATTAGGAGGAGGCTCAATAAATTTGATGACTTTTGACCACTAGGGGGGCGCTATAATCACAGGAAGTCGGCTCATATCTCAGCAACAATTTCATATATAGAAACCAAACTTGGTGTATGGACTTGTGAACCAATCCTGAGGACACACGATACATTTGGGGACTTTCAACCACTAGGGGGGCGCTAGAGATACAGGAAGTAAGCTCATATCTCAGCAACGCTTTCATGTATCAAAACCAAACTTGGTATATGTACTTGGGACACCACTGTGAGGATGCACAATACGTTTGGTGAACTTTGACCACTAGGGGTGCTATAATTAGCAAGACTTTCTCGTATGAACACCAAACTTGGTACGTGGACTCATGAACACATCCTGAGGACCTACAATAAATTTGGTCACGTTTGAACACTAGGGGTGCTATAATTAACAACACTTTCACCTATCAAAACCAAACTTGGTATGTGGACTTAAGAGCACATCCCAAGGACACACAATCAATTTGTTGTGCTTTGACCACTAGTGGCACTATAATCACAGGAAGTAGGGTCATATTTCAGCAATACTTTTACGTATAGAAACCAAATGAAGTTTGGAGAAATGGAAAGCAGAGGACAGATACAATGAAAGAACTT
Organism: Alosa pseudoharengus; assembly: GCF_046254945.1. Classification (NCBI taxonomy): domain Eukaryota; kingdom Metazoa; phylum Chordata; class Actinopteri; order Clupeiformes; family Clupeidae; genus Alosa; species Alosa pseudoharengus. The sequence continues at coordinate 12,404,686 of NW_027468564.1, read as the reverse complement.
GGAGTTTAGAGAGATGGAAAGCAAAGTACATATACAATGACAGAACTTTGAAAGCAGAGGACAGATACAATGAAAGAACTTGAAGTTTGGAGAAGTGGAGAGCAGAAGACAGATACAATGAAAGAACTTTGAAAGCAGAAGACAGATACAATGAAAGAACTTGAAGTTTGGAGAAATGGAAAGCAGAGGACAGATACAATGAAAACTTTGAAAGCAGAAGACAGATACAATGAAAGAACTTGAAGTTTGGAGCAATGGAAAGCAGAGGACAGATACAATGAAAGAACTTTGAAAGCAGAGGACAGATACAATGAAAGAACTTGAAGTTTGGAGCAATGGAAAGCAGAGGACAGATACAATGAAAGAACTTTGAAAGCAGAGGACAGATACAATGAAAGAACTTGAAGTTTGGAGAAATGGAAAGCAGAGGACAGATACAATGAAAGAACTTTGAAAGCAGAGGACAGATACGATAAAATAACTTGGAGTTTACAGAAATGGAAAGCAGAGGACAGATACAAAGAAAGAATTTTGAAAGCAGAGGACAGATACAATGAAAGAACTTGAAGTTTGGAGAAATGGAAAGCAGAGGACAGATACAATGAAAGAACTTGAAGTTTGGAGAAATGGAAAGCAGAGGACAGATACAATGACAGAATGAGTTTAGAGAAATGGAAAGCAGAGGACAGATACAATGAAAGAACTTGGAGTTTAGACAAATGGAAAGCAGAGTACATATACAATGACAGAACTTTGAAAGCAGAGGACAGATACAATGAAATAACTTGAAGTTTGGAGAAATGGAAAGCAGAGGACAGATACAATGAAAACTTTGAAAGCAGAAGACAGATACAATGAAAGAACTTGAAGTTTGGAGAAATGGAAAGCAGAGGACAGATACAATGAAAGAACTTTGAAAGCAGAGGACAGATACAATGAAAGAACTTGAAGTTTGGAGAAATGGAGAGCAGAGGACAGATACAATGACAGAATGAGTTTGGAAAAATGGAAAGCAGAGGACAGATACAATGAAAGAATGAGTTTTGAGAAATGGGAAGCAGAGGACAGATACAATGAAAAAACTTTGAAAGCAGAGGACAGATACAATGAAAAAACTTGAAATTTGGAGAAATGGAAAGCAGAGGACAGATACAATGAAAGAACTTGAAGTTTGGAGAAATGGAAAGCAGAGGACAGATACAATGAAAGAATGAGTTTTGAGAAATGGAAAGCAGAGGACAGATACAATGAAATAACTAGAAGTTTGGAGAAATGGAAAGCAGAGGACAGATACAATGAAAGAACTTGAAGTTTGGAAAAATTGAAAGCAGAGGACAGATACAATGAAAGAATGAGTTTTGAGAAATGGAAAGCAGAGGACAGATACAATGACAGAATGAGTTTGGAGAAATGGAAAGCAGAGGACAGATACAATGACAACTTGGAGTTTGGAGAAATGGAAAGCAGAGGATGTTCCCAGTCAGGACAGAAAGCAACAAGTGGGTGCATGATGTGAGAGAGGATAGATTATACAATTATTATTATCATAAACAGAAGTAAATGACTGGCATCTGTGAATAGCCTGTAATATGTTAAGGTTTTAGTCAAGCTATAGGCTATAGGGGGGCGCATCAGACATTTGTGCTCAGGTGTCTATGATCTGGTAATCCAGCACTGGCTAGGGACGCCATAATTCAGTATCCTGATGGCTTGTGGATAGAAACTATCACAATGTCTAATGCTAACTCATGCTTAAACTGCTTGGCCCCCACATTGCTGCTTGCAGCTATATTTACACATCTTTCCGCTGCCATTGAAGTCTATGGCAGCCCATAGAACCGTACAGTAAAAAGTTGTGAAATTTGGCACATGCATTCCATACATTCCCATATTCCATTTCACAAATTTTCAAGTCTGAACCCCAGGCAGTCTAGCGCCACCAATGGGTCAAAGTTGCCATTGCATCCATGCACTTAACTTTTGAACCGTATGTCCAATTTTGAACATCCATATACAGTTGGAACCCCTGGACTGACCTGAGTTCACTAACTCCTATTACGTTACTTTCCGCCATATTGGACCTCCGCCATATTGTATTTCATCAAAAACACTTAAAAGTTTTCACAGGTCACAAACTTCATCCAATTTTCACGAAACTTGGCACAGATGATCTTCAGACCATGTCTCATAATTGCCTTGCTTTTGACACCCATACTCACAACTGGTCACCAGTCACGACCAATCAAAATTGGTGGCGAAGCCGCCAAACAGGAAGTGAACTCAGATCTCAGCAAGGCTTTCACATATCACAACCAAACTCACTACCTGGGCTCAGGACCCAATTAGGAGGAGGCTCAATAAATTTGATGACTTTTGACCTACAGGTGGCGCTATAATTAATAAAACTACGTTTTGGCCTGTATGGGGTGATGTGTTTGAAATTAAAACATATTAGTTATCTCTATTCATACTTTGGGAGATCCTTAGGCTGTCACATATCAACTTTTGACATTAACATAATTGATTGGACCGCCATATTGGATTTCATCAAAAACACTTTAAAGTTTTCACAGGTCACAAACTTCATCCAATTTTCACGAAACTTCACACAGATGATCTTCAGACCATGCCTCATAATTGCATTGCCTTTGACACCCATACTCACAACTGGTCGCCAGTCACGACCAATCAAAATTGGCGGCAAAGCTGCCAAACAGGAAGTGAACTCAGATCTCGGCAAGGCTTTCACATATCAAAACCAAACTCAGTACATGGACTCAGGACCCAATTAGGAGGAGACTCAATAAATTTGATGACTTTTGACCTACAGGTGGCGCTATAATTAACAAAACTACATTTTGGCCTCTATGGGGTGATGTGTTTGAAATTAAAACATATTAGTCATCTCTGTTAATACTTTGGGAGGTCCTTAGGCTGACACATATCAACTTTTGACATTAACATAATTGATTGGACCGCCATATTGGATTTCATCAAAAACACTTAAAAGTTTTCACAGGTCACAAATTTCATCCAATTTTCACGAAACTTGGCACAGATGATCTTCAGACCATGCCTCACAAACGCATTGCTTTTTGTACCTTTATTCAGAACAGGTCAGCCGTGACGACCAATCGAAATTGGCGGGAAAGCCTTCAAACAGGAAGTGAACTGTTATCTCCGCCAAGCTTTCACATATCAAAACCAAACTTGGTACATGGGCTCAGAACCCAATTAGGAGAAGGCTCAATACATTTCGTGACTTTTGACCACTATGGGGGCGCTATAATCACAGGAAGTAGGCTCATATCTCAACAACACTTTCACATATCAAAACCAAACTTGGTATATGGACTTGGGACCCCATCGTGTGGACACACAATCAATTTGGTGACCTTTGACCACTAAGGGGGCGCTAGAGTTACAGGAAGTTAGCTCCTATCTCAGCAACGCTTTCACATATCAATACCAAACTTGGTTCATAGACTTGGGACCCCATCCTGAGGACACACAAAACATTTGGTGTACTTTGACCACTAGAGGCGCTATAATTAGCAATACTTTCTCATATCAACCTCAAACTTGGTACGTGGACTCGTGGTCACAACCTGAGGACGCACAATACATTTGGTGACTTTTGACCACTAGGGGTGCCATAATTAGCAAGACTTTCTCGTATCAACACCAAACTTGGTACGTGGACTCATGAACACATCCTGAATAGCTACAATACATTTGGTGTCTTTTGACCACTAGGGAAAACTATGACATGAATTAGGCTCAAATCTTACGCTTTCATGGATTGAAATCAAACTTTGTACATGGACTCAAGACCCAATCCCAATCCAGTCCAATTCAATCCAATCCAATCAACAATCACATGAAGTAGGCTCATATCTCAGCAATCCCAATCCAATCAACCATCACATGAAGTAGGCTCATATCTCAGCAATCCCAATCCAATCCAATCAAATCCAATCCAGTCCAATCCAATCCAGTCCAGTACAATCCAATTCAATCCAATCCAATCGACAATCACATGAAGTAGTCTCATATCTCAGTAATCCCAATCCAGTCCAATCAAATCCAATCCAGTCCAATCCAATCCAATCCAGTCCAATTCAATCCAATCCAATGAACAATCATATGAAGTAGGCTCATATCTCTGCAATCCCAATCCTAATACAGTCCAGTCCAATCCAATCCAGTCCAGTCCTGTCCAATTCAGTCCAGTCCAATCCCAATCCAATCCAATCCAATCCAATCCAGTCCAGTCCAATCCAATCCAGTCCAGTCCAGTCCAGTCCTGTCCAATTCAGTCCAGTCCAATCCCAATCCAGTTCATTCCAATCCAATCCAGTCCTGTCCAATTCAGTCCAGTCCAATCCAATCCAGTCCAGTCCTGTCCAATTCAGTCCAGTCCAATCCCAATCCAATCCAATCCAATCCAGTCCAATCCAATCCAGTCCAGTCCAGTCCAGTCCAGTCCAGTCCTGTCCAATTCAGTCCAGTCCAATCCCAATCCAATCCAATCCAGTCCATTCCATTCCATTCCATTCCATTCCATTCCAATCCAATCCAATCCTGTCCAATTCAGCCCAGTCCAATCCAATCCAGTCCAGTCCTGTCCAATTCAGTCCAGTCCAATCCCAATCCAATTCAATCCAGTCCAGTCCAATCCAATCCAGTCCAGTCCAGTCCTGTCCAGTACAATCCAATTCAATCCAATCCAATCGACAATCACATGAAGTAGTCTCATATCTCAGTAATCCCAATCCAGTCCAATCAAATCCAATCCAGTCCAATCCAATCCAATCCAGTCCAATTAAATCCAATCCAATGAACAATCATATGAAGTAGGCTCATATCTCTGCAATCCCAATCCCAATACAGTCCAGTCCAATCCAATCCAGTCCAGTCCTGTCCAATTCAGTCCAGTCCAATCCCAATCCAATCCAATCCAATCCAGTCCATTCCATTCCATTCCATTCCAATCCAATCCAATCCAGTCTTGTCCAATTCAGTCCAGTCCAATCCAATCCAGTCCTGTCCAATTCAGTCCTGTCCAATTCAATCCAATCCAATCCAATCCAATCCAATCAACAATCACATGAAGTGGATTGGATTGGATTGGATTGGACTGGATTGGATTGGATTGGGATTGGACTGGACTGGACTGAATTGGACAGGACTGGACTGGATTGGATTGGATTGGACTGGACTGGACTGGACTGGATTGGATTGGCCTGGACTGGATTGGGATTGGGATTGCAGAGATATGAGCCTACTTCATGTGATTGTTGAATAGATTGGATTTAATTGGGCTGGACTGGATTTGATTGGATTGGACTGGACTGGACTGGACTGGACTGGATTGGATTTGATTGGACTGGATTGGGATTGCTGAGATATGAGACCAATCCAATCCATTCCATTCCATTCCATTCCATTCCATTCCATTCCAATCCAATCCAATCCAGTCCTGTCCAATTCAGTCCAGTCCAATCCAATCCAGTCCTGTCCAATTCAGTCCAGTCCAATTCAATCCAATCCAATCCAATCCAATCCAATCAACAATCACATGAAGTAGTCTCATATCTCTGCAATCCCAATCCCAATCCAGTCCAGGCCAATCCAATCCAGTCCAGTCCAGTCCAGTCCAGTCCAGTCCAATCCAATCCAGTCCAGTCCTGTCCAATTCAGTCCAGTCCAGTCCAATCCCAATCCAATCCAATCCAGTCCAATCCAATCCAATCCAATCCAATCCATTCCAATCCAGTCCAGCCCAATTAAATCCAATCTAATCAACAATCACATGAAGTAAGCTCATATCTCTGCAATCCCAATCCCAATCCAGTCCAGTCCAATCCAATCCAGTCCAGTCCAGTCCAGTCCAGTCCAGTCCAGTCCAGTCCAATCCAGTCCAGTCCAGTCCAGTCCAGTCCAATCCAATCCAGGCCTCTCCAATTCAGTCCAGTCCAGTCCAATCCCAATCCAATCCAATTCAATCCAATCCAATCAACAATCACTTGAAGTAGGCTAATATCTCAGCAATCCCATTCCAATCCAGTCCATTCCAATCCAGACTTGTCTAGTCTATCTTAGTCTAGTCCAGTCCAATCCCAACTTCTGCTTATTTGCTTGGCCCCCACATTGCTGCTTGCAGCTATATTTGGGGGCCAAGCAGCGAAGCTGCGCGGCAACCCATAGTGATTCTACCTTTTCTTATTAGGGGTCCGAGCAGCGTAGCTGCAGGAACCCTATTGTTTCTGTACCGTTCATTTTTTGGCCAAAATTCTGTAAAAATCATACTGCAGCCTAAACCGTAACTCCAAAACTCTTGAAATTTTCAGGTATGGTTACCAGTACCCCCCTCTACCCATAACCCAAAATTTGGGGTACTGCACCCAAAGGTGGCGCTATTGAAAAAAAAAGTTAATTATGCTTATTTCTCCTTACCAGATTCACCTAGACTCAAAATTCTTTCAGAATATTAATCTCTAAATGCATTTTTTGGCCCTGGTCTTATGGTCTACAAATGTTTACTTTTTCCACAATTTCATGGAAAAGCCAAACATTATAAAAAGTTTCACACTCTTCAAAAATAATCGAATCTTCACCAAAATTCTCACAGACAATGTTTAGCCCAAGCCTCACAAAAGTTATCGCTCAGAATTTTGATATTTTGTTCCATTTCAGAGATATAGGCCAATAAAGTTAGACCACTTAGGCCTTTTTTCCTAGATCACCTATATTCCTATAAACCATAAGTCCTAGAAACTTGACATTTTCAAGTATTGTTACCAGTACCCCCCACTACCCATAACCCAAATTTGGGGTACTGCACCCAAAGGTGGCGCTCTTGTCAAAAACGCTTATTTCTCCTTACCAGATTCACCTAGACTCAAAATTCTTTCATCATATTAATCTCTACATTCAGATGCATCTTTTTCACCCTGGTCTTATGCTCTAAAAATGTTTACTTTTGCCACAATTTCAGAGAAAAGCCAAACATCATAAAAAGTTTCACAGGCTTCAAAAATTATCAAATCTTCACCAAAATTCTCACAGACAATGTTTAGACAAAGCCTCACAAAAGTTATCAAAAGAATTTGGATACGTTGTTCCATTTCAGAGATATAGGCCAATAAAGTTCGACCACTCAGCCCATTTCTCCTATATCACCTATATTCCTATATGAGTAATTTTTTTTTCTTGGATAACAACCATACAACCATCATTAGGTGGATACCATTAACAGTGCACATTTTCAGATATGTACTCTTTTTTATAAAGCCCTTAATTCTATTGTCAAATGTATGCTAGGAATTTTCTTGATGTTGTGTGTTTGCCAACACACATTTTCACCATTTGAATGTGACTGCTCAATGTGTATGATTGTCAGTGGATGAGTGGGATAATGCCTAGTGCTGGTGTTTGTTAGGTTGAGAGTTCGAATCCTGCTAGAGCTTTAGGCTCAAGATGCACATGCTATTGGTTATTGAAGATTCACACTATTGAACAGCACCTGAATGACATCAGACAATTAACATTCACACTCATTAGTTGCCAAGAATCAGAATGCCGACACACTCTATGACATATAGGGGAACTTCTTTGTTTACTATTTTTCCTTCATCATTAAGTCTATCATATTTATATTTCATCCATTACTGTTCTTCTCTATAAATGTCTAATTGCCCCAGAATATCCAAAAGTTTTCAGGTGTACTCTTTCAGGAAAGCCCTTCATTTTATTGTCAAATGTATACTTGGAGTTTTTCTTCTGTGTTTACCAACACATATTTTCACCATTTGAATGTGACTGCTGAATGTGTATGATTGTCAGTGGCAGAGTGGGATAATGCCTAGTGCTGGTGTTTGTTAGGTTGAGAGTTCGAATCCTGCTAGAGCTTTAGGCTCAAGATGCACATGCTATTGGTTATTGAAGATTCACACTATTGAACAGCACCTGAATGACATCAGACAATTAACATTCACACTCATTAGTTGCCAAGAATCAGAATGCCGACACACTCTATGACATATTGGGGAACTTCTTTGTTTACTATTTTTCCTTCATCATTAAGTCTATCATATTTATATTTCATCCATTACTGTTCTTCTCTATAAATGTCTATTTGCCCCAGAATATCCAAAAGTTTTCAGGTGTACTCTTTCAGGAAAGCCCTTCATTTTATTGTCAAATGTGTACTTGGAGTTTTTTTTGTGTGTTTACCAACACACATTTTCACCATTTGAATGTGACTGCTGAATGTGTATGATTGTCAGTGGCAGAGTGGGATAATGCCTAGTGCTGGTGTTTGTTAGGTTGAGAGTTCGAATCCTGCTAGAGCTTTAGGCTCAAGATGCACATGCTATTGGTTATTGAAGATTCACACTATTGAACAGCACCTGAATGACATCAGACAATTAACATTCACACTCATTAGTTGGCAAGAATCAGAATGCCGACACACTCTATGACATATAGGGGAACTTCTTTGTTTACTATTTTTCCTTCATCATTAAGTCTATCATATTTATATTTCATCCATTACTGTTCTTCTCTATAAATGTCTATTTGCCCCAGAATATCCAAACGTTTTCAGGTGTATTTTTTCAGGAAAGCCCTTCATTTTATTGTCAAATATATACTTGGAGTTTTTCTTGTGTGTTTACCAACACACATTTTCACCATGTGAATGTGACTACCCTATATGTAGGGTTGTCAGTGGCTCAGTGGGATAATGCCTAGTGCTGGTGTTTGTTAGGTTGAGGGTTCGAATCCCCGGTAGTGCTTTAGGCTCTAGCTCGAATACTATTGGTTATTGAAGATTCACACCATTGAACAGCACCTGAATGACATCAGGCAATCAACATTCACACTCATCAGTTGCCAAGAATCAGAATGCCGAGACACTCTATGACATTCAGGGGAACTTCTTTGTTCACTATTTTTCCTTCATCATTAAGTCTATCATATTTATATTTAATCTATTAGTGTTCATCTCTACAAATGTCTAATCGCCCCTCCATGCTTGGAGTTTTTCTTGTGTGTTTACCAATACACATTTTCACCATGTGAATGTGACTGGCCAACATGTAGGATTGACAGTGGCTCAGTGGGATAATGCCTTGTACTGGTGATCCTTAGGTTGAGAGTTCAAATCCCACTTGAAGCATTAGTGGGTTGTGGATGTTAGCATACTACAATAGAATGCTGTTGGGTTGTGGAGGATAACACACTATAACATTACAGCTACTTGTCAATATGGACTTGTAGTGCAAGGCAAGTATTACTGTATAATTATAAGCTGTAGCCTATAATTATTTGTTATTCTTATAATATTTGTCATTTCTTATACATATTTAGTCGGCTCTTCCACTTGACAGAACAACTCTATATCGGTTAAGGATGTCACGCATGAAACAATGCTGCAGAAACATGAAAATACGACTTTGAGTTTAGTAGGCTATAATTTTCAGTTCCTGTTTATCTATTGCACAATGGGTAATAATTTAAAGGAATCATGTTGCAGTCTTGTAAATAGTGACCCTGCAAGATCCCTAGTCATTGCAAAATCATAGTCTGTGACTTAAAACTCTACTACTTGTCTTTAGATGTGAGAGGGTCTGAGACTGTAGTCTTTCAAAAATCTTTTCCAAATCTTTGCAAATCTTTCCAAAGTTTACCCGCTGGGAAACCCTGTAGCTCCGGAGCAGGGGCTCAGACCAGGATAAATTGTTTGCTCGCCCTCAGTTCGCTCTTTTGTTCATCTCAACCCAGCACTCCAGTGTGTCCTGCTCTGTGTGCGTCTTTGAGTTAACGTAAGTCATCACTTTAATCACCCTCACTATGACTTTTGTGATGTTTATCAGTTTGTAGAGTAGCTCTGCCATCATGTGTAAAGTTAAGGTCTTTGTTTGTTGGTTTTGTGTGTTGGAGTCCCATGTGAGAGATGATTAGGTGATGTTGGTTGACTTGGGATGTCAAGTATTGTTTAGTTGTACCTTATATAGCCTTATGATTTCAGTTTATTGTTCAAATGTCAATTGGTTTGTTTGTGAGTTGGGATCTGTACTGATTTACCCCATTTCACTGATTACTCCATTTTCTGTTTGTTTCCTCTTTGATGCAGCACACATACAAGTAAAGAACAAAAGAACAGATGAATTGAAACTCAAATAAAGTTAACTTGTGTTGCACCGAAACCTGCCATCTCCGTGTCATCACTCCATACCATTGAGCCTTCTGAGTCACACCATTGAACAGCACCTGAATGACATCAGGCAATTAACATTCACACTCATTACACACTGCTGGTGTTTGTTAGGTTGAGAGTTCGAATCCTGCTAGAGCTTGAAGCTCAAGATGCACATGCTATTGGTTATTGAAGATTGACACCATTGAACAGCACCTGAATGACATCAGGCAATTAACATTCACACTCATTAGTTGCCAAGAATCAGAATGCCGACACTCTATGACGTATAGGGGAACTTCTTTGTTTACTATTTTTCCTTCATCATTAAGTCTATCATGTTTATATTTCATCCATTACTGTTCTTCTCTATAAATGTCTAATTGCCCCAGAATATCCAAAAGTTTTCAGGTGTACTCTTTCAGGAAAGCCCTTCATTTTATTGTCAAATGTATACTTGGAGTTTTTCTTGTGTGTTTACCAACACACATTTTCACCATGTGAATGTGACTGCCTAATATGTCGGATTGTTAGTGGCTCAGAGGGATAATGCCTAGTGCTGGTGTTTGTTAGGTTGAGAGTTTGAATCCTGCTAGAGCTTTAGGCTCAAGATGCACATGCTATTGGTTATTGAAGAGTCACACCATTGAACAGCACCTGAATGACATCAGGCAATCAACATTCACACTCATTAGTTGCCAAGAATCAGAATGCCGACACACTCGAAGACATATAGGGGAACTTCTTTGTTTACTATTTTTCCTTCATCATTAAGTCTATCATATTTATATTTCATCCATTACTGTTCTTCTCTACAAATGTCTAATTGTCCCAGAATTTCCAAACGTTTTCAGGTGTTCTCTTTCAGGAAAGCCCTTCATTTTATTGTCAAATGTATACTTGGAGTTTTTCTTGTGTGTTTACCAATACACATTTTCACCATGTGAATGTGACTGGCAAAGATGTAGGATTGACACTGGCTTAGTGGGATAATGCCTTGTACTGGTCATCCTTATGTTGAGTGTTCAAATCCCACCTGAAGCATTAGTGTTCAAATACTGTTGGGTTGTGGAGGTTAGCATACTAGAATAGAATGCTGTTGGGTTGTGGAGGTTAGCACACTATAACATTACAGCATTACAGCTACTTGTCAATATGGACTTATAGTGCAAGGCAAGTATAACTGTATAATTATACGCTGTTTATCTTATTGACTCCGACACAGAACCCACCACCACAAATACAATTCAATTCTGTGGGAAACACTGCCTTCCATTATCAAACCCTTATTCTTATCCAAAACAAATAAATAGTCCTGTAGAATCAAGTATTGTTAGAATACTGTTGGGTTGTGGAGGTTAGCACACTATAATGTTACAGCACAGGGTAATCCTAATTTTATGCATCAAATTTATTCCAATCCAACTCAAAAGTTTTGAACGACACAAAGTGAAGGTTTTATCCAGATCAAAACCAAGAATAGATTATGTGATCTAATCCAATTTCAGGATCCTTGTTTCCCTTTGAACAACCCATTTTCAAGATTTGATCCAATCCGATAGCTGAAATCCGGTAACTGAAATCCGATAACCGAAATCCGATCACGTTTCTTTTGAACAATTGTGCCCAAACAATCAAAGCATATGTAAAACTAAAAAGCTATGCCATCATGTTCGTTTTGCTCGGACCCCGTAAATCACCGCTTGCGGTTATATTTATTATTAGGGCCCGAGCACCGAAGGGCGCAAGGCCCTATTGTTTTTGTAAGGATTATTATTATTATTATTATTGTTATTCCACTTTTTTGCTTTCCTGTTTTTGAGGTGGTTAACATGGTCGGAAATTCTTGAAATTTGGCACACACGTAAGGTGTCATGCATCGCAGTTAGGTACAAGAGCTTGACCCCGGGCGTGGCCCAGGGACTCGCTAGCGCCCCCTTAGGTGACTGATCCCGTGGTTGGCAAATATTTTGAGGTGGTTAACATAATCGAAAACGCATGAAATTTAGCACACACATCAAGTGGTACAGTGAATAGACTGGGATAAAAGCTTGGCACCGGGCGTTGCCCAGGAACTCCATAGCGCCCCCTTATGTCACTGTGACTTGTGGTTGGCATATAGTTTTAGATACACACACCAAATTTGGTGGGTGTATGTAACTCCCAAAAATAAACAACTTTTGTATTAACATGCCATTAGCCACGCCCACAGGAAGTGAGGTAATTGAGATTTTGTGCGTTGTGGACATGATCAATTTTAACGTACTCCTCCTAGACGGTTGATCCGATTCATGTTAAAGTTGGTATACATGACGCCGAGATGTTCCTGATTATAAATTGTGAAGCCTTTTTTTGATATGTTGTAATTTGACGAAATGGCGAAATTATTAATTTTAATACCCTTCCACACAAACAGTAAATGTGTCATAATTCACCATGCATGGCTTGAAATGTTTTAAAATTCACAGGTCATTAAAGACCATGTTAATGATAATATTCACATACCCATAATGCATGTTTGGCATAGCGCCATCAACTGGCAACAGAAAGAATGACAATTATACTGATGTCAGATGATCAATTTGAACATACTCCTCCTAGACGGTTTGTCAGATTCATGTGAAATTTGGCAAACATTATGCCAAGATGTCGCTGATGTTAAATTGTGAATGGATTTTTGAATGTTGTAATATATTTGATATGATTTTAATATCTCACCACATAAACAGGAAATGTGTCATAAATCACAGTGCATTGAATGAATGGTCTGAAACTTCTCAGGTTAATAGATATCATGATTATAATGATATCCAGACACCCAACGGGCCTGCCTGGCATAGCGCCACCATCTGGCCAAGCAGGAAATATGCCAGAAATGCTCTATGCTTTGAATGAATGGTCTGAAACTTCTCAGGTTAATAGATATTATAATTATGATGATATCCAGAGACCCTATGGGCCTGCCTGGCATAGCGCCACCACCTGGCCAAGCAGGAAAATGTGCCAGAAATTGGTAATGCCTTTATTGGTTGATCTGAAACTTTACAAAATATTGGATGTCATTATTGTGATGATATTCACATGTCTAATTTCCATGTCTAACATAGCGCCACCATCTGGCCAAACAGGAAATATGTCATAAATGCTCTATGCTTTGAATGAATGGTCTGAAACTTCTCAGGTTAATAGATATTATAATTATGTTGATATCCAGAGACCCTATGGGCCTGCCTGGCATAGCGCCACCACCTGGCCAAGCAAGTAAATGTGCCAGAAAATAACATGCAAAAACAAATAGCACACACATCAAATATGTACATTTTACAAATGCACCACGTTGGTGCTTTGTTGGATTCTGAAATGTAACGGGTTGCGGCCCGCAGGTGCTCGGGCCCGCCATTGCCGCTTGCGGCTATATTTAGGGCCCGAGCACCGAAGGGCGCAAGGCCCTATTGTTTTTGTAAGGATTATTATTATTATTATTATTGTTATTCCACTTTTTTGCTTTCCTGTTTTTGAGGTGGTTAACATGGTCGGAAATTCTTGAAATTTGGCACACACGTAAGGTGTCATGCATCGCAGTTAGGTACAAGAGCTTGACCCCGGGCGTGGCCCAGGGACTCGCTAGCGCCCCCTTAGGTGACTGATCCCGTGGTTGGCAAATATTTTGAGGTGGTTAACATAATCGAAAACGCATGAAATTTAGCACACACATCAAGTGGTACAGTGAATAGACTGGGATAAAAGCTTGGCACCGGGCGTTGCCCAGGAACTCCATAGCGCCCCCTTATGTCACTGTGACTTGTGGTTGGCATATAGTTTTAGATACACACACCAAATTTGGTGGGTGTATGTAACTCCCAAAAATAAACAACTTTTGTATTAAAATGCCATTAGCCACGCCCACAGGAAGTGAGGTAATTGAGATTTTGTGCGTTGTGGACATGATCAATTTTAACGTACTCCTCCTAGACGGTTGATCCGATTCATGTCAAAGTTGGTATACATGACGCCGAGATGTTCCTGATCATAAATTGGGAAGCCTTTTTTTGATATGTTGTAATTTGACGAAATGGCGAAATTATTAATTTTAATACCCTTCCACACAAACAGTAAATGTGTCATAATTCACCATGCATGGCTTGAAATGTTTTAAAATTCACAGGTCATTAAAGACCATGTTAATGATAATATTCACATACCCATAATGCATGTTTGGCATAGCGCCATCAACTGGCAACAGAAAGAATGACAATTATACTGATGTCACATGATCAATTTGAACATACTCCTCCTAGACGGTTTGTCAGATTCATGTGAAATTTGGCAAACATTATGCCAAGATGTCGCTGATGTTAAATTGTGAATGGATTTTTGAATGTTGTAATATATTTGATATGATTTTAATATCTCACCACATAAACAGGAAATGTGTCATAAATCACAGTGCATTGAATGAATGGTCTGAAACTTCTCAGGTTAATAGATATCATGATTATGATGATATCCAGACACCCAACGGGCCTGCCTGGCATAGCGCCACCACCTGGTCAAGCAGGTATACAGGAAATGTGTCATAAATTACAGTGCATTGAATGAATGGTCTGAAACTTCTCAGGTTAATAGATATCATGATTATAATGATATCCAGACACCCAACGGGCCTGCCTGGCATAGCGCCACCATCTGGCGAAGCAGGAAATATGCCAGAAATGCTCTATGCTTTGAATGAATGGTCTGAAACTTCTCAGGTTAATAGATATTATAATTATGATGATATCCAGAGACCCTATGGGCCTGCCTGGCATAGCGCCACCACCTGGCCAAGCAGGAAAATGTGCCAGAAATTGATAATGCCTTTATTGGTTGATCTGAAACTTTACAAAATATTGGATGTCATTATTGTGATGATATTCACATGTCTAATTTCCATGTCTAACATAGCGCCACCATCTGGCCAAAGAGGAAATATGTCATAAATGCTCTATGCTTTGAATGAATGGTCTGAAACTTCTCAGGTTAATAGATATTATAATTATGATGATATCCAGAGACCCTATGGGCCTGCCTGGCATAGCGCCACCACCTGGCCAAGCAAGTAAATGTGCCAGAAAATAACATGCAAAAACAAATAGCACACACATCAAATATGTACATTTTACAAATGCACCACGTTGGTGCTTTGTTGGATTCTGAAATGTAACGGGTTGCGGCCCGCAGGTGCTCGGGCCCGCCATTGCCGCTTGCGGCTATATTTATTATTGTTATTCCACTTTTTTGCTTTCCTGTTTTTGAGGTGGTTAACATGGTCGAAAACTCTTGAAATTTGGCACACACGTCAGGTGTCATGCATCGCAGTTAGGTACAAGAGCTTGACCCCGGGCGTGGCCCAGGGACTCGCTAGCGCCCCCTTAGGTGACTGATCCCGTGGTTGGCAAATATTTTGAGGTGGTTAACATAATCGAAAACGCATGAAATTTAGCACACACATCAAGTGGTACAGTGAATAGACAGGGATAAAAGCTTGGCACCGGGCGTTGCCCAGGAACTCCATAGCGCCCCCTTACGTCACAGTGACTTGTGGTTGGCATATAGTTTTAGATACACACACCAAATTTGGTGGGTGTATGTAACTCCCAAAAACAAACAACTTTTGTATTAACATGCCATTAGCCACGCCCACAGGAAGTGAGGTAATTGAGATTTTGTGCGTTGTGGACATGATCAATTTTAACGTACTCCTCCTAGACGGTTGATCCGATTCATGTCAAAGTTGGTATACATGATGCCAATATGCTCCTGATTCTAAATTGTGAAGCTTTTTTTGATATGTTGTAATTTGACAAAATGGCGAAATTATTCATTTTAATACCCTTCCACATAAACAATAAATGTGTCATAATTCACCATGCATGGCTTGAAATGTTTTAAATTTCACAGATCATTGAAGACCATGTTAATGATAATATTCACATGCCCATAATGCATGTTTGGCATAGCACCACCAACTGGCAACAGAAAGAATGACAATTATACTGATGTCACATGATCAATTTGAACATACTCCTCCTAGACGGTTTGTCAGATTCATTTGAAATTTGGCCAACATTATGCCAAGATGTTGCTGATGTTAAATTGTGGAGGGATTTTTGAATGTTGTAATATATTTGATATGATTTTAATATCGCACCACATAAACAGGAAATGTGTCACAAATCACAGTGCATTGAATGAATGGTCTGAAACTTCTCAGGTTAACAGATATTATGATTATGATGATATCCAGACACCCAATGGGCCTGCCTGGCATAGCGCCACCACCTGGCCAATCAGGAAATGTGCCAGAAATGGACAATGCCTTAACTGATTAATCTGAAACTTTATAAAATATTGGATATTATTGTGATGATATTCATATGTGTAATTCACATGCCTAGCATAGCGCCACCATCTGGCCAAGCAGGAAATGTGCCAGAAATGTTCTATGCTTTGAATGAATGAACATTTCAAGCCATGCATGGTGAATTAAGACACATTTATTGTTTATGTGGAAGGGTATTAAAATTCATAGTTTTGCCATTTCGTCAAATTACAACATATCAAAAAAAGCTTCACAATTTAGAATCAGGAGCATATTGGCATCATGTATACCAACTTTCACATGAATCGGATCAACCATCTAGGAGGAGTATGTTAAAATTGATCATGTCCACAATGCACAAAATCCCAATTACCTCACTTCCTGTGGGCGTGGCTAATGGCATGTTAATACAAAAGTCGATTGTTTTTGGGAGTTACATACACCCACCAAATTTGGTGTGTGTATCTAAAACTATATGCCCAACACAATCACAGTGACATAAGGGGGCGCTATGGAGTTCCTGGGCAACGCCCGGTGCCAAAGCTTTTCCCCTGTGTATTCATTGTACCTCTTTACGTGTGTGCCAAATTTCATGCGTTTTCACTGATGGGAAGCACCTCTTTTGGCATCACAATTCATCACATTTTAGTCCGCACAAAATCCCAAATACCTCACTTCCTGTTGGGCGTGGCTAATGCATTGTACATACGAAAGTTGTTCATCTTGGGGAGATACACACACCTACCAAATTTGATGCGTCTAGCTGAAAGTATGTGCCAACCACTGCCTCAATCACCTAAGGGGGCGCTACTGAGTCCCTGGGCCACGCCTGGGGCCAAGCTCTTGTACCTAACTGCTTTGCGTGACACCTGATGTGTGTGCCAAATTTCAAGACTTTTCACCCATGTTAACCACCTCAAAAAAGGAAAATGCTCTGAGACAAAGTTAAAACACTCGTAATAATAATAATAATAATAATAATAATAATAATAATCCTTACAAAAACAATAGGGCCTTGCGCCCTTCGGTGCTCGGGCCCTAATAATAATAATAATAATAATCCTTACAAAAACAATAGGGCCTTGCGCCCTTCGGTGCTCGGGCCCTAAATATAGCCGCAAGCGGCAATGGCGGGCCCGAGCACCTGCGGGCCGCAACCCGTGACATGTCGGAATCCAACAAAGCACCAACGTGGTGCATTTGTGAAATGTACATATTTGATGCGTGTTCTATATGTTTTTGTATTTTATTTTCTGCCACATGTACTTGCTTGGCCAGGTGGGGGCGCAATGCAAGGCAGGCCCATTGGGTGTCATCATCATCATAATATATATTAACATGAGAAATTTCAGACCATTCATTTTAAGCAAAGAACATTTCTGATACACTTTTTGGCCAGATGGTGGCGCTATATTAGGCATTTGAATTACACATGTGAATATCATCACAATAATGATATCCAATATTTTGCAAAGTTTCAGATCAACCAATATAGGCATTACCAATTTCTGGCACATTTTCCTGCTTGGCCAGGTGGTGGCGCTATGACAGGCAAGCCCATAGGGTCTCTGGATATCATTATAATTATAATATCTATTAACCTGAGAAGTTTCAAAACTGTCATTCAAAGCATAGAGCATTTCTGGCATATTTCCTGATTGGCCAGATGGTGGCGCTATGCTAGGCATATGAATTATATGTGTGAATATCATCACAATAATGATATCCAATATTTTATAAAGTTTCAGATCAGTCACTTAAGGCATTGTCCATTTCTGGCACATTTCCTACTTGGCCAGGTGGTGGCGCTATGCCAGGCAGGCCCATTGGGTGTCTGAATATCATCATAATCCTAATATCTAGTAACCTGAGAAGTTTCAGACCATTCATTCAATGCACTGTGACTTTATGACACATTGCCGGTTTATGTGGTGAGATATTAACAACATATTAAAACTTATTATACGGCTCTTCACAATGCTAGTAGAACGCTCCATTGACTTGAATGGGATTTCCCAAAGTTCTAGCGGTAAGATATATCATGTAATTACCGCTGCAAACATATAATTACCGCTGTCAATGGCAACGGGTTTTGTGCTTACGATACGTCTTTCATATCACTACGCAAGGACTGGAACTTCATTCAAACGTGAAAGCAGACGGTTGATCAGCTGTGTTCTAAAGAATGTTTGATTCAAGTTCAGCAGCGTGTGTTGTTGCGAACTATTTGTTTCTCAGCAAATGCCACGATGAACGGTAACAAATAGGCTAGGCTATGTAGGCTAAAGTCATATCGTGGGGAGTTTATTATTTCGTTTTGGCAAGTAGCCGTATAATAAGCGGGATAATGTATAGAACACCGGTCATTACTGTGAAAATAAGTCCCTTCAGGGCGGAACAAGACCCCTCCGCTGCGCGTCGGGGTCCGGTTCGCCCTTTCGGGACTTATTTTCCCAGTAATGACCGGCGTTCTATACATTATCCCTTACATATCAAAAATCCCTTCGCAATTTAACATCAGCAACATCTTGGCATCATATTTGCCAAATTTCAAATGAATGTGATAAACCGTCTAGGAGGAGTATGTTAAAATTGATTATGTGACATCAGTGTAATTGCCATTCTTTCTGTTGCCAGGTGGTGGCGCTATGCCAAATATGCATTATAGGCATGTCAATATCATCACTCCCATGGTATTCAAAGACCTGTGAAATTTAAAAATTTCAAGCCATGCATGGTGAATTAAGACACATTTATTGTTTATGTGGAATAGTATTAAAATTCATAGTTTTGCCATTTCGTCAAATTACAACATATCAAAAAAATCTTCACAATTTAGAATCAGAACCATATTGGCATCATGTATACCAACTTTCACATGAATCGGATTAACCATCTAGGAGGAGTACGTTAAAATTGATCATGTCCACAACGCACAAATTCTCAATTACCTCACTTCCTGTGGGCGTGGCTAATGGCATGTTAATACAAAAGATGTTTGTTTTTGGGAGTTACATACACCCCCCAAATTTGGTGTGTGTATCTAAAACTATATGCCAACCACAAGTCACAGTGACATAAGGGGGCGCTAGCGAGTCTCTGGGCCATACCCGGGGCCAAGCCTTTTTACCTAGCTGCTTTGTGTAACACCTAATGTGTGTGCCAAATTTCAAGACTTTTCGATTATGTTAACCACCTCAAAATATTTGCCAACCAACATTTTAACATGGTTGAAAAGTCTTGAAATTTGACACACACATCAGGTGTCACACAAAGCAGCTAGGTAAAAAAGCTTGGCCCCGGATATGGCCCAGAGACTCGCTAGCGCCCCCTTATGTCACTGTGACTTGTGGTTGGCATATAGTTTTAGATACACACACCAAATTTGGGGGGTGTATGTAACTCCCAAAAACAAACAACTTTTGTATTAACATGCCATTAGCCACACCCACAGGAAGTGAGGTAATTGAGAATTTGTGCGTTGTGGACATGATAAATTTTAACGTACTCCTCCTAGACGGTTGATCCGATTCATGTCAAAGTTGGTATACATGATGCCGAGATGTTCCTGATTCTAAATTGTGAAGCCTTTTTTTGATATGTTGTAATTTGACAAAATGGCGAAATTGTTAATTTTAATACCGTTCCACACAAACAATAAATGTGTCATAATTCACCATGCATGGCTTGAAATGTTTTACATTTCACAGGTCATTAAAGACCATGTTAATGATAATATTCACATGCCCATAATGCATGTTTGGCATAGCGCCACCAACTGGCAACAGAAAGAATGACAATTACACTGATGTCACATGATCAATTTTAACATACTGCTCCTAGACGGTTTGTCAGATTCATGTGAAATTTGGCAAACATTATGCCAAGATGTCGCTGATGTTAAATTGTGAAGGGATTTTTGAATGTTGTAATATATTTTATATGATTTTAATATCTCACCACATAAACAGGAAATGTGTCACAAATCACAGTGCATTGAATGAATGGTCTGAAACTTCTCAGGTTAATAGATATCATGATTATGATGATATCCAGACACCCAATGGGCCTGCCTGGCATAGCGCCACCACCTGGCCAAGCAGGAAATGTGCCAGAAATGGAAAATGCCTTAAGTGATTGATCGATCTGAAACTTTATAAAATATTGGATATCATTATTGTGATGATATTCACATGTGTAATTCACAGGCCTACCATAGCGCCACCCTCTGGCCAAGCAGGAAATGTGCCAGAAATGCTCTATGCTTTGAATAAATGGTCTGAAACTTCTCAGGTTAATAGATATTATGATTATGATGATATCCAGACACCCAATGGGCCTGTCTGGCATAGCGCCACCACCTGGTCAAGCAGGAAATGTGCCAGAAATGGACAATGCCTTCAGTGATTGATCTGAAAGTGTACAAACATTTTGGATATCATTATTGTGATGATATTCACATGTGTAATTTCAATGCCTAACATAGCGCCACCATCTGGCCAACCAAAAAGTGTATCAGAAATGTTGCTTAAAATGAATGGTCTGAAATTTCTCAGGTTAATATATATTATGATTATGATGACACCCAATGGGCCTGCCTTGCATTACGCCCCCACCTGGCCAAGCGAGTAAATGTGACAGAAAATAAAATACAAAAACAAATAGCACACGCATCAAATATGTACATTTCACAAACGCACCACGTCGGTGCTTTGTTGGATTCCGACATGTCACGGGGTGCGTCCCGCAGGTGCTCGGGCCCGCCATTGCCGCTTGCGGCTATATTTTCCTTTTGTTTCTTTTTTTAACAGCACAATCGATTAGGACTACGAATGGACATTGATGGGGGGGGGGTGCTTCTGGGTGATGTCTAGCATAAGCTACAACTGCTGGGCAACTTCTGCATAGTACACACACGTTTCTTTAAAAGGCACAAATAAGCACGCACGTAGCCAAGGCGATCGCAACTATTTTGAGGAGATTATTGTTATTTTTACGGCACAAATCAGCACAAACATAGCACAAACGATTTTTGTGAGTTTTGGACATTGATGGGGGGCTGGTGACGTCACACGAGTAATAAACCATAATAACTTAGAAAACATAGTAGCACAAATGTTTCTTTTGACAGCACAAATCAGCACAAACCTAGCACAAACGATTGAGACCATTTTGGAAAGATTTGGACATTGATGGGGGGCTGGATGATGTCACATATGTAACAAATAACATGGAATATCTTAAAAAACATAGTAGCACAAATGTTACTTTTAACGGCACAAATGAGCACAAACATAGCACAAACGATTGAGACTATTTTGGGGAAATTTGAACAAGTATGGGGGGCTGAGTGACGTCACTGGCCAGAAAATTTAAAGTTTAATTACTTAAAACCCTTATCGGCACAAACAATATTTTTTACGGCACAGACCGGCACAAACGTAGCACAAACGAATAGCAGTGTTTTTAATCATTTTTGAATAACATGGGGGGCCAGCTTCACGCAGGTCAACAGACAGCCGCTGGGTTCGTGGACCTGCCTTCCTACTAACCATGGTGAAGCAGCTTTTAGCTGCTATGTGGCTCAGCTGTGGAACCAACTTTAGGATGACATCAAAAAGGCCCCAACTGTAGCCAGTTTTAAATCTAGACTTGTTCTCAGATGCTTTCTGCTAACTGTGCCGAGTTACAAATTCTGAATCTGCCTTGATAATTATTCTACCTTGTCTTTTATTACTTTTTTACTACTTTTGTCTTTGTCTTTGCTTACTAATTATTCTTTATTTTTAAATGATTTTACCTTGTGTTTTATGTTTTCTTTTTATTATGATATTTACCTTTTAACTATTCTTTGACTATATTGCCTTTCTATGCTTTTATTTGTTATTATTGTTTGGTTTTGTTTATGTAAAGCACATTGAATGACCTCTGTGTATGAAATGCGCTATATAAATAAACTTTACTTGACTTGACTTGACTTCCTGTGGGAGAAACCAGACCAGCAGCCTCAATTACCCAAAGAGGCAGCCATCCCTGCGGAGAGTGAGGAACTGCGGCAGTCATTCCTCCTGTTCCGGATGCTGATCAATACCCGACATTTCAAGACTTAGTCAAGGCCACAGCTCTGTCTTTACATGGACAAGATAGTACTCAGCTCACTGCTGACGGCTATAGAGACGCTGAAAGGATTCTTCTCCAGCGAGTCCAGCAAGACTGTTTTGAGTTGGACCGTCAGCAGCTGATGGTGGGTAAGCCACTTTCAGCAGTCGCCTCCTCTCCCTCACACCTGAAATTGACAACACCTCCCATCTCACAATCTCATAAGGGTTGGTGGACGCCTGCACCAAGCTGCGGCACTGGATGCTGATGCCATACACCCAATTGTGTTGGATTTCAAGCACACGATCACTCAGCTTCTTTTCCAGCAGTATGATGAACAGCTCCTGGAAGTGAGCGTCTATTCTCAGAACTGAGGAGGAAGTACTGGATTCTGAGAGGAAGAGAGGCCATTTGACGGCACCAACATCACTGCATTCAGTGTAAGAAGTGGCGCGGCAAGCCAGCCATACCGAGAATGGCGGATCTGTCCCCAGCTCGACCCCACCTACATCAACCTGCTTTCTACTCCACTGGAGTCGATTGTTTTGGTCCGTACACCATAAAGATTGGTAGGAGGACTGAGAATGGGGGATTATATTTAAGTGCATGACGAGCAGAGCTGTACATTTGGATACTCTCTCTAGTATTGATTGTGATGCATTCTTAATGGCCCTAAGACGTTTTGTGACCCACAAACCCTTTGAGCTACTCTCACAACGGAACCAACTTTAAAGCTGGAGAACGTGAAATGCGGGAAGCTTTTGCCTCGCTCAGCCCTGAACTGCAATCTCACCTCGCAGCCCAACAAATAAAGTTCACCTTTAACCCCTCATTTCGGGGGATAAGGTCACTGAAGCCGGCCCTACAGGTGACTATTAGTTCACAGTCTGTGACTGAAGAGGTGTTATGGACACTCTTCATCGAAATAGAAGGAATTCTGAATTCAAAGTCCCTGGGCTACACATCATCAGACGTAGCCAACCCTGATCCAGTTACACCCAACACCTTGCTGATGGGGCGGCCTGATCACTTGAGCATCACTTTCTCAGGTGGTGTATACCGAGTCAGAACTCCTCAGCCGATGAAGATGGCGCCATAGCCAACTACTCGCGCATCACTTTTGGAAGACCTTCATCAGGAGCTACTTGCTGGGTCTACAGACCCACCAGAAGGCTTTCAGATCTGTCTGGATGTCGGGGATGCCCCGTCCAGTGGCAAGGATCATCCGTCTCTCCAACATACCAGATTAGGTTGTATGGACTGCAAACAATGCTTGGCCTTTAGATACAGATGACGCCAGGATATTTCTAAAAGTTTGTGCTTTTGACCGTTCGTGCCCTAAAAGGCAAGTCTTTCACATTCATATCCGGTTACATCTGCCAAGAACGTGAGCTTACACACTGAATAACGAGTAGCCTAATGAGAACATTTTAGCTCTACCGTAAAACCTTATAGCGGCATGGACAAATTGAATGACTGTTAATGTGTTTAATCTTCACCTAAATAAAGTCAGGGTTTAACAGTCAAAACGTATGTTCGTGAAATTTGTATACTGTATACTGTCGAATTATGCGAAAACGTGAAATTCGACAATTACATTTGTTTATCGTGGATTTTCTAAAAAATAGTACTGTGCGCAAGACGACTGGTTTCGCCTTGCAGGGTCACATTTGTACATGACATTACATTCTGTATTTGTGCATTTGTGTTGCAGAAACCACACACACACACACACACTCATGCACACTCATTCATCGCTGCTGTCATTTGAAGATTTAATGAGCAACAAAAACAACTAAGAACCAAGAAGTGATTTGACTGTCACTCAGTGGTGGATTGGGCTCCGAACCCTTAGTGTATGGAGTGAGGATTGTCCCAAAATTATTTAAATATATATAAAAGGATATATATATACATATACATACATTTATAAATATCCAAATACAAAATACAAATATAAAAATGTGACATACAAATAATTAAACAAATTTAAATTAATAAACGTGTCAAGAAGGGAGTTCCAAGGTCTAACAGGAGCCAAGGAGCAGGACCGGAGCACTCAATGCTATACCGTTTTTTTATTAGTGCGAACTGACTAACGTTTCGACGCCCATGCGTCTTCTTCAGAGTCAAGTAAATAAACGTGTCTTTGTAAATATATTTTCGAGGTTTGAAAATAAATATGCTTGACTTTGTATGTGGAATCTGCATTTGTGAATCTCCTTTTTGCTTTTATGTCGATGACATAATTTTGAGACATTCCTACTGCACACCAAGATCCACAAATAAATACCACTAGATTTGAATGCGAAGACACCCTCCACTGAACAACCAGCAGATGGCAGTGTTGTACAACATGTCTGTTATCAACTGATAGCGACTGAATCTTTCAACTACATGATGTCTTTTTAAATCAGTTTGTTGACCCTTACAGTTTCATAGCTTCATAGCTTCTGCTGAGAAACTAGTTCGCCACACAGACTGAACTTGAATCAAGCATTCTTCAGAATGCAGCTGATCAACCCTGATCAACATTCACTTTCAATGAAATCCACTAGTGAACGGGACTAGGCTACTTGCAGCTTATTTTCATACACACACACACACACACACACACACACACACACACACACACACACACACACACACAAACACATACACACACATAAACACATATGACATTCTATAGCATGATAGCCTGGGTGTTCCCATGCTGCCTTGCGCGCGATTTGATTCACGCTGCTAAGGCAGCCTGGAAACTACCGCCCTAATTTTTGCCTCAGATAGGGAACCAATCACAGAACAGGGGGGAAAGCAAGACGATGATGAGCTATGCACAGACGCATTTGATAGACATCCGTGGCACCCAATAAACGGATCTGGGCATTTTATTCAAATACGAGAAAATGAACGTTTGGTTCCCAGACCACGTCTCATTGAGAAGTGGTGGCGCCAGCCAGGCTAATAGCATGAAGACTAGAGTCAAGATCTTACTGTCCAGTAGAAGAGTCTCCTCCTGTAAAGTTGATGGGTTTAACCATGGAATCATCACTCTTCATGGACACATGGGTGGGTGTAGGAGAGGGAGGCCTCCTGTTAGAGCTAGCGTCCCCCATCCTAGAGAATAAGAGGAGAACTTCCATCAGGAGAACATTCCTGTCTCTACTCACACACACACACACACACACACACACAGACGCAAGCACACAGACCTTGTGTTCAAATGTCACTAAATACATTGAGCATCTTCAGGATGTGGTCCCGAGTCTATGTACCTAATTTGGTGTCGATACGAGAAAGTGTTGCAAATTATAGCACCCCTAGTGGTAAAGGGTTGCTAACATTATTGTGTGTCCTCAGGATGTGGTCTTGAGTCCATGAACCAAGTTTGGTTTTGATACGTAAAAGCATTGCTGATATATGACCTAAAATTCTGTTACTCTAGCACCGCCCTAGTGGTTGAAAGTCACCAAATTTATTTTTTGTCCTCAGCATAAGGTCCCAAGTCCATATACTAAGTTTGGTTTCGATACGTGAAAGCATTGCTGAAATATGAGCCCACTTCCTGTTATTATAGCGCCCCCCTAGTGGTCAAAGGTCATTCAATTTATTGAGCCTCCTCCTTATTGGATCCTGACCCCATGTACTGACTTTGTTTTTTGTTTATGTCAAAGCGTTGCTGAAATATGACTATACTTCCTGTGATTATAGCGCCACACAGTGGTCAAATGTACCAAATTTCTTGGGTGTCCTCCTAATTGGCTCCTGAGTCCATATACCGAGTTTGGTTTTGATACGTGAAAGCCTTGCTGAGATATCACTTCACTTCCTGCCAAACTTGATTGGTCATCACAGGCAATGGGTTTTGAATATAGGTCCAAAAAGCAATACGTTTGTGAATCATGGTATGACGATCATCTGCGTCAAGTTTCGTGAAAATCGGATACACTTTGTGACCTGTGAAAACTTTTAAGGGTTTTTGATTAAATCCAATATGGCAGCCGGATCAATTATGTTGACGTCACAAATTCACATCTGTTGGACTTAGGACCTCCCACAGTATTAACAGACACCACTAGTAGGTTTTAACTCATGGAGTGCCAAAAACGTACTGTAATATTACGTTTTTCCTTCCCATGCGTTGAGTGCCAAAAACGTAATATTACGTTTTTAGCTTTTTTTTTAAATTACGAAACTAGACACTCTAACACACCTTATATGTGATTTTGGGAACTCTGTGATGAATGAAAATGAAATATATGACGATCGAAAACTCATGAAAACGCACAATCTGGACATTTTATCTGGACATTTTATCATAACTCGGTTGCCGCTTTGGGTCGAATCAGTGACTCATGCACGTCAGCTCAAAAACAGGCCATTTTCGTGGGTCTATCACTAGGTGGCAGTCTCGCCAGGTCTCACTAGGTCACTTCCCGGAAACTTTACAGGCAACACTTCATATTTCATGAAAGACGTTATATCTCCATTTCTAGAAAAAAAACAGCGATTTTGATGAAAACTAGCCACTGTTTAGCTTGGGATTTCTCAGGAACAGAGGCGTGTAGAAATACACGGTTTGCACCCACTGAGAGCTTAAAGTCTCACCTTTCAAACGAGCCATTGTATGTGTTCATAGCTATAACACAGAATATGCTGTGGCTGTACAAAAATCATCAACAATGGTCTAGATTGCTGGCACTCTAGGACAAAGCTTCCGAAAACAGCTTGTCATTCAATTAGTTAATTCCAAACACATCACCTGTTACAGGCCAAAATGTAATTTTGCTCATTATAGTGCCACCTATAGGTCAAAAGTAATCAAATTTATTGAGCCTCCGCATTATTGGGTTCTGAGCCCATATACTGAGTTTGGTTTTGATATGTGAAAGCTTTGCTGAGATATTACTTCACTTCCTGTTTGCCAAACTTGATTGGTCGTGACGGCCGACATGTTTTGAATATGGCTCCAAAAAGCAATGCCTTTATGAGTCATGGTCTGACGATCTGCGTCAAGTTTTGTGAAAATCGGACAAATTTTGTGATCTGTGAAAACTTTTAAGTGTTTTTGATGAAATCCAATATGGCGTAAGGTCCAATATGGTGGAAATTGACATCATGGGGTGCGTTGAGTTCGGCTTCATCCAAGGATTCCAAATATACCTCAATGTGTACGGTTAAAACGTTCACCACATAGATGTAATGCAAAATTTGACATGCTGAACACTACAACTAACGTACACACTGGGAATGGTTTTCCAACAGTCCTGAGTTCCTAACCTAACGTGTGCTTCGAGTTACAGAGAAATATTGCCAATATTTTTACACACACACACACAAACACATATGACATTCTATAGCATGAAGACTAGAGTCAAGATATTACTGTCCAGTAGAAAAGTCTCCTCCTGTAAAGTTGATTGGTTTAACCATGGACTGATCACTCTTCATGGACACTCGGGTGGGTGTAGGGGAGGGAGGCCTCCTGTTAGAGTTAGTGCCCCCCATCCTAGAGAAGAAGAGAAGAACTTCCATCAGGAGAACATTCCTGTCTCTACTCACACACACAACACAGAACACCACACAACACAAACCACACCTCCTTCATGATTGGTAGACAGGTGCAGAGAGAGAAACACACACACACACACACACACACACACACACACACACACACACACACACAGTCATTAAAAATGCCCCAAAAATTCACGCTTGTTTGCCTTTAAATGAAGTGTTACATTGACGGTCAGTGGATCTTCTGGCCAATCGATTTCAGTTTAGGAAATGAAAATTAACAAAACAAAAAATGAAGGATTATTTGATTTCCGTTTTAAAATACAAAATCGAAAAACGAGAATCAAGTAGTTTTCCGTTTTCCTAATCGGTTTCAAAACATCAAAATACAAATACCGAAATTAGTCTTAAATTTTGACGATCATTATTCAATGAAGCCTATTCTTAAGATAATCTGAGGAGGCCCTAGAAGCTCGCATCATAGTCTTAGGCTAACTTGGTAAAAATACCTGTTAGATATGGCGGCCTTGGGAAGTGTTGCGAGGGATATAGAAGAGATGGTTAAAAAGGACATGTCTTATGCAGAAATCGCAAACACTTTGAATAACTGTGGTTCACAAAGAGGTTATTCTGAGAGGAGCATCCGACGATGTGAAAAGCAGTTTGCGAGGTAGCCCAGGCCCTAGGGGATGCCAGGCCTACTGTGGTCACGTAGCCTACCATAGGCCTACCTACTGTATGCAATCACTCATTTTACTTTGATGTATTTATTAGGTTGATCCCACATACAGTACCTCAGAATTATCGGCACCTCTGCTAAAGTTGACTAAAAAGAAGAATGTAAAATCATCTTTTGGAAATTGATCTTAATGCCTTAAGTAAAAAAATAGGAAATATCCGACCTATAAGGACACCAATTTTCTTTGTGAATGATTAATGTATCATAAATAACTACATTTTCTTCCTTAACCCATTTACTCCTAAAATGCCTGCTAAAAAAGCCTATAGAATCCTATGGCATTCTAAACTAAATAACCTTATTTCCTGAGGGTTGTGGAAAAGATCGGGCGTTCTTTTCCTGTCTCACCTCCGTGTTCTCCGAGGTCTACTACGCACCTCCCTGAACTATGAAACACCGTTCATTCATGCATTCATTCATTCACTGATATGCGCAAATAGCGCGCTGGTCGCGTCTCCCCTTCGCATACACACACGCACACACACAATGTTACTGATTAAAACTTCTGTGTTCCATCTCCCCGTTTGCTACAATGTAGGATCCCATTGCAGTGAAACCGTGTGCATAGTTGTGCTGTTCTGTAACATACATACTCACTTACTGATACCGACACTGTCTTTCACTGTTGCGTTTCTCCCGCCGTCTTCCACATTCGTGACTGTCAAACAAGAGCGCGCTATGCGCCAGTACTATTTAAAAGGCTCTTTGGGTCATGGGAAATGGTGTGGGGGAGATCAAGTATTCTGTTTTTCGTGTGTATGTGTATAAGTATGTGTTGTCATCTGTTATCCAATTCTGTGTTGCCTGTGTTGCTATAGAAAACAAACTGCTGTAGATGCGGAAATGTTATGGGGAGCCATTGGTGCCAAAAGCACTTAATTGATTAAGATGTGTTACCTGTAGTTGGTTTTCTCCCAAATGTTGCATTATGGGTGAGGGCACCTATATGAAGCAGTCAGTTTGTGATTAGGGATGGGCAGAACGAGGCTTTGTGAAACAACGAAACGTTCGAAGCAATTGCGCCGGAATGTGTCGAGGTTTCGAAACAATCCGACACATTTTGACCGTGAAGCACAATTGCTTCAGACGAAGAATATAAATAGCCAACATGGAACACAAGATTTCGTCCACAGCTACGTGGTTGAGTGGTTAACACACTTGCATTCGGCCGGAGCGGCCGGTGTTCGATTCCGTGCTGGTGCTAAGAAATTTCAGACTAGTATATGCCTTCAGTAACTTGAACATGTTTATATCTGCCAGTTAGATGTTTTGTTATTTCAGTTTCATAGTACATTATCCTTTGGAATATGCTGGAGAAGAAAATGCTACAATGGTTTTAAAATGTAGGCTATGCTTATGGCCCAGGGTTTTTTTTGGGAACATGTTGTAGGGAAATAAAGGATACATGTGAAGCAGGTTAGACTAAACAGGTACAACATGGGAAAAATATTTTTTGTATGTCAACATAACTTTTTATTTAGGAATAACAGTTGTTAACAAAAACTAAAAGAACTGACCACATTACTCCAATTCTTAAGTCCTTGCACTGGCTTCCAGTAAGTCACAGAATTGACTTTAAAGCACTATTGCTTGTTTATAAATCAGTAAATGGAGCAGGACCTAAATACTTGTCAGACATGCTTCAGCAGTACACACCTTCTCGTCCTCTCAGGTCCCAGGTGAAAAACCTGCTAGTAAAACCTACAGTTAGAACTAAACATGGTGAAGCAGCTTTTAGCTGCTATGCGGCTCAGCTGTGGAACCAACTTTCGGATGACATCAAAAAGGCCCCAACTGTAGCCAGTTTTAAATCTAGACTTAAGACCAAACTGTTCTCAGATGCTTTCTGCTAACTGTGCCGAGTACAAATTCTGAATCTGCCTTGATAATTATTCTACTTTGTCTTTTATTACTTTTTTTTACTACTTTTGCCTTTGTTTTGCTTACTAATTATTCTTTATTTTTAAATGATTTTACCTTGTTTTATGTTTCCTTTTTATAATGATCTTTACCTTTTAACTATTCTTTGACTATATTGCCCTTCTATGCTTTTATTTGTTATTATTGTTTGGTTTTGTTTATGTAAAGCACATTGAATGACCTCTGTGTATGAAATGCGCTATATAAATAAACTTGACTTGACTTGACTTGACTTGTTCTGCCGTCTTGGCATTTAATCTGTTTCTTGTTTTTGAATAAACCTCCCCAGCCTTGGAAAAAATTACCTCGCACTAATCTGCTACTATCTAAATATTAACGTCACTAGACTATATCTATCTAAACTATCGCTCACTGTCTGTCTCTAGCCTGTCAATTAATCAATATCACTAACCTATCAATTACAAGAATGCACTATAAATCACTATAAATCGCTATATCTCTCAAAATCTCTCTCCTCACAAAAAACCCACAAAGATAGGATATGTTTGAATGACTTTTAAGCATTCTGGGACTTTGTAATTTAGATCAAACAGGTGTTTACTCGGGTAATTGGCTCGCGCGGTAAGGCTGTGCACCTGTCCAAACCAAATTGAAACACCACGAAGCCTCACTAAGCCATGGTCACGTGACATGGGCGTTTTGAACCACACTTCGAAACACTGTTCGAAACACTTGCGTTTCGGAAGCTCGACACTGTTTCGAAACGTCAGCTTCGAGCGTCACATCCCTATTTGTGATATGAGAGGAGAGGAAGTAACAGCTTGTTGTGAGGCTGTGGTGGTATGTTACTGTGTAGTGGAAAGTACTGGATTAACTGCTGGCTTAACTGCTGGCTTATGAAAGACAATTTTCTGTTAAGTATTGTCGAGGGCAATTTTTTGTTGGATTTATATCCACTTTATTTTTGTTTATTTAGTTATTTTGGTTTGTTAATATTGTAACAATCTGCAAGGTTGTCTCAAAATGCTCTTTATTGGTTATGCACCAAAAACACACGAACACATAATTCCGGGCCAGACCTGGCCCTTATGCTCCAGCACTAAACATCTATCTTACATCTAACATGTATCTAAAACACACACTAGTTAGACCCGGTTATGAACACTGTAATCAACTATAAACATAAACACGACAGTCAGGACGTACAACATTGGTAACTTGCATGGTTAACATTAACATTCAACATAACACATCAAACGAACAGCATCATGGGAGCATAGTCATCAACAGCTAGGCTCAGATCATTACAATATTTTGCATTGTGGGAAATAAAACCCATTTCAAACGTCAGTTGCTACTGTGACCTGTCCTTCCATCTTGCTCAAACACTTCCAACCCGTTTGCACAATCCCAAAACAGTGGTCTGCCCCGGGCAGTACCACAAGGGTTTTCTGAAAACATAAGTAGTCCTTATCCTGAACTATCTGTCAAAAATAAGCCCCGCCCCCTGAAACGTCATAAATCGCGTGTTTCGCCACGTGTTGTTTGTTATTGTTATTGTTTTGTGAGTCATGTGGCAGTCATGTGACTGGTGTCATACCCCTGGGCGGCCATATTGGATGTAAAGTCATGTGACAGTCATGTGTCTGGTGTCAAACAATGCCACGCCCCCCTTGGCATCCATATTGGATGTAGTGTCATGTGACAGTCATGTGACTGATGTCAAACCCCTGGGGGCCATATTGGCCCCCAAACCCCCATGTGTGTTTTGTGGATAATGGGTGGATCAGATAAACTTTGTAATAGTTGTATTATGTTTTGTGGTAAATGGGTATAAATACAAAGTGTGCTGTTAGGATGGCCGAGTGGTTAAGGCGTTGGACTTAAGATCCAATGGACATATGTCCTCGTGGGTTCGACCCCCACTCCTAGCAACTATATTAATGGTTGAGTGTAGTATGAAGCATACTTTTATTTATTGATAAGACCTAGAGATGTTGAGAGATATGGATTAAAAAATAATTTTTAAAAAAGTTTAAATTGGATACCATTTCGTTAGACGCTTTGGTTTAAAATATGTCAGCCAAATCCCATGTACTATAATTTTTAAAACTAGAATCATGAGGGGTCGTGTGTGTGACCAAATGGGTCTATGTCTGGAGGAGGGGTTGTGTCTATGCCTGGAGGAGGTGTTGGGCCCTGACATGTCTCTGAGTTTATTGTTTGAAGTCCCTTTCATGTGTCTTATCAAACAGTTGG
Organism: Alosa pseudoharengus; assembly: GCF_046254945.1. Lineage (NCBI taxonomy): Eukaryota > Metazoa > Chordata > Actinopteri > Clupeiformes > Clupeidae > Alosa > Alosa pseudoharengus. Next base: position 12,371,626 of record NW_027468564.1, on the reverse strand, counting down.
CTAGTCTCAGGCGTGCTGTTTAACTGACTACAATCACAATGGTTAATTATGTATACTTGTATTGTGAGTCTATGATTCCCCCACGCTTTGTAGAGGAGGTGTTGGGTCCGGACATGTCTCTGAGTTTATTGTTTGAAGACCCTTTCATGTATGCACCATATAGAGGGCTAGACGCTGTCGTCCTGTTTAACTGATTACATACACATATGTCTCTGTGAGAACTGTATATGGCTAGTGACAACTGTATGCATGCACGTAGGGTCATTATAATAATGTGTTTTTGGTGTGCTAGGTAGCCATATGACTGCCATGATGTTGCTAACTACTCTGCATAGGGGGATGTAAACAGTTAGTGTATGGGGGGTTAGGATCAAACAATTAAACGGGATGATGGCCTGTACCGGAGACTTGCTGTCTGATATTGCTAACTACTATGCATGAGGGGATGTAAGCAGTTAGTGTATGGGTCTGAGGATCAAACAATTAAACGGGTGATGGGGGGGTACCGGGGACTTGCTGTCTTATATTGCTAACTACTATGCATGAGGGGATGTAAGCAGTTAGTGTATGGGGGTTAGGATCAAACAATTAAAACGTATTGGCAGGGGGTGGCGACTGTCTGGATCTGCATTTGTAATAAGACCTATGGCCTACAGTAGGCGGGGTGATGAGGGTCGTGGTCAATGTTCTGTTGACCAATTGAAGGCCTGGGGGGCCAAACCTACAAACTAATGTTATGACATATTACCAGCCTACATTTTGAATGGTCAGCCCCTAAGGTTTAAAAAGCCCAGTTAGAATATTCTGCCAGGAATTCATCAGTCTTCATCATTGACTTGTCTGTGGTCAGAAGATAGCCGTGCAGCATGGACCTCAGTACCTGTGAGTATGTATTTGTATTAAGATCTATTTACCCTTACGGTCAATGGTTGTCTATACTATACATGAAATACCTTAATTGCCATTAACACATATTTGTATTTGTTTTTGTTTTTAACAGTTTGTCAATCCTCGGTGGTTCATTGAATACATCTGGTGATCCCATAGCATCTGATGCTAGACCCGGACATCTAAGCCTACTTTGTAAGTGTCCCCAAGCTAAATATTACCTAGTGTGGAGATTTGTATTTGTTTTTTCCTGTTTCCTATTCTTTTTATTAGCGGGCTATTTGTTAACAATGTATTCTGTTTGTTTCTACATTTTCAGTGCATGGTGATATACTTGACAAGGCGGAGAGTGATTGTGCTTCAGAAGGTATGGTTTCCCCGGGGTTTACTGCTTGATATCCTGTCTGAAAAGTGTCTCTAAAAGTGTTTCTCTTTATATTTACACATTCAATATCCATTCTATTTCATAGCAGCGCCACCGGTTCTATCTGATGATAATCAGGTCATCAGAGTCTCCGACACAACAGAGTCTATTCTGCTTGGCGAACACGAATTGGACATACCGATTGGCGTGTCTGAAGTGGGAGAGGACGCGACGAGTAGGCCTACCCACACGGGGTCTGCAGACACTACAGCTGGGGTATCATCCGACGTCCTTATCTATCACAAAACAACTGAGAAGCGTCGTCATAGCGATGTTGAAGAAGATCTAACCGAAACTGAGGGCTCTGCTAAGCGGTTATATGTTAGCGTTCAAGAAACGATTGGTAAGTTGAAATACACCAATATCTGTTTATGATCAAATGAACCATGTGCTAAGCGCCCCCTAGTAATGCGTTCGCTATCATTTACAGATCTGACTACAACGGATTACGCGATAGGCCTTGGAGACGCATCTATCAACAACGGGGTTACTTTTTCAAAGGACTATCGACCTATTGTTAAGACTCAATCAGTGGATATCAACTGCGCGGATTTATGGACTGATACGCAACTTGAAGCATGGGATATTAATGGAGCGGATTTTGATGACATATCTGACTGGGATATACTAAACGCTGTGGAAGCCAACGAATCCTGTGAAGTTCATAAAAGGTCAGTTTTAACGGGTGCTGTTGACTCGGGGGAGGCTGTTCCCTCTGTAAGTAATGCCGTGTGTGATGTAAACTCAGGTCGCTATAAGTACACAGATGCAGAATCAGCCTTGGATACGGTTGTGTTGATGCTAGATGATGCTAAGCCAAAATGTGGTGAACGTTTAAATACACCCATGACTCATAGAGCCGCCGGGGTAGTAGATCCATGCGGCAGTGCGCTAGATCTGGTTGTTGGTGCTGTGAAAATTCTGCATGAGGTCTGCAGAGATAATCACGTAGCCACTAAGAATCATGCGAAGAATTTCGCAGTTGTTATGGATGGTATACAGAGCAGGGATGACCCTTTTATGTTGATCTAGACTTTGTTAAAACCCTATTATGATAGATTGTCTAAGGCCTTATTTGTTTTTGATTTGTAACCTATAGGTTTCTTTTTTTCTATTTCTGTTTTTTATTTTCTAATTATTTTTCTACTAGTTATGATTGGGCATGTGTGGTAGGCTATATATGCGTAATTTAGTTTTAAAAAGTCTTGAATAATTTGCTGAGTAATCACAGAGTAGCAATGACGCCCCCACATAAACGCGCTAGAGATGATGAACCGAACAGAGGGGGTGACGACAATGAGCCGCCTGATAAACGTACAAGAGATGGCTACCCTGACTGTGTTAACACTCTGCAAACAATGGTTGCTCAGCTTGAAAGCCTAGCTGCTAGATTCGTACAAAACATTGACCGGGACAATCCTATTATCAAGCGCATGAAGCAGAATTTGGAAACACATCGCAGGAGATGCATAGATTCCAACACCCCACAGCCAACCATTAGTCAGAGACCAATACATGACACTATTAACATCGACCATCCTTACATTCAGACAAATAATGTTACACATGGGCCACACCCATCAGATACACCAGCTGATGAGCCATCGCTGAACCCGATCACTAGTCAGAGGCCAATTCATGACCCTATTAACATTGACAATCCTAACATGCATGCAGCTAACGATACATATGTGCCGCCCTGTTCAGTTAGCGCACGAGGTGAGCCCTCAGTAAGCATGGATGTGTTAGCTGGAGGTTCTGGGGTGCAAACAGGCACTGGTGGTGATATGCATGACAGGGCTCCTACAGTAAGCATGGATGTGTTACCTGGTGGGGTGCAATCAGGCACTGGTGGTGATGTGCATGATAGGGCTCCTACAGCTATTTTACAAGACGAACCCACGGCGTGTGTGGATGTGACTCCTGGCAGTTCTGTTGTACAGCCCTGTGGAGGCGACAATGTTGGACATGACGTGGCCCATGATTACAATTTAGACCGTGATGCCATAGAACGCTTAGCGAATGAAGGAGGTGTTGTTGGTGATTACAGAGTTATAGCCAGGCCCCGTTTCAACAGTATGGAACTAAGTAGGCCGTTAAATTTTAGGGGATTGCGTGATACTGACATGGCTTCATACATAGAACACTGTTACGCTACCTTGAATGATATTGTGGATATCTCAAGGAGATTAGGTGGGGAAAATGCAGTTATCAACATTGTGTTAAGGGGTGAAAGTCTTACTACCGATGTACAGGCTAAATTGACAAATGAAGATGGTTATGCTTTGGACAGGTTGATTGAAGCTATTGAGAAAGTGTTACAGAGTAACACGATGCTCTTGGCCGATCAGAGTCTGGATCTCTTCGTCTCTATAGTGCGTAGTGGAAATGGTGGTGCTTATAGAAAACTCAAGGATTTGGCTCATGATGAGGTCATCAGGAAGAAAAAAATTTGTCTGTTCACACCTGTTAATGACTCAAACAATGCCTGTTTAGCTATTTGTCTGGCTCATTTTTTGAACCCCGATGCCACAGCCGATAGATTATTGGAGCTGGGGGCTGACATGCATGAGCATGCGGGGTTTACACCCCAGCAGCAAATAGGCTTTGCTGATGTGGCCGTGTTTGAGGACATGTACGATGTTAAAATCGTGGTCTTTTACCGAACCCCCATACATGAGCTGCTGACGTATCAGACTAGGGTGACACCCAACCCTAAGAAAACTGTTTATCTGTACCTCCATGACAATCATTACCACCGGATTTTGCGCCCCAATACATTCCTGGGGGAAGGTCACTTTTGTGGTTTTTGCTACCGTGGCTACAGTAATATACGTGATCACGCATGTAAATACAGCTGTGATGTATGCAACGATGTGAATTGCCACAAAAATAAAGGTCCATCAGTATACTGCCGTGATTGTATGCGGTACTGCAAATCACCTTATTGCCATTCCAGACACAAACAACCCGCGCCCACTGGGGTTATAGGTAGAACGGTGGCCCCATGTGAAGTCACTAAGTACTGCAATAAGTGTAACAGACGATATCATGTTAGCATGAATAAGAAAAACCCCCACAGATGCTCAGCCATGCGTTGTCCTCACTGTAAAGCCGAATTGGTACCTGGTGATGGCCATGGCTGTTTCATTCAACCCTTCAAGCCGGAAGAGACAGAGCCCAAGTATATCTTTTTCGATTTAGAAACACGATTTGAAAATGGTAAACACCAGGCTAATTTTGCTGCAGCCATGACTTTCAATGGGCAGTCTTTTGAGGCCGAGGGTAGTAGTTGTGTGTTTATGATGTTGAGACACTTCAGACGGTCTACATATAAGGGCTACACATGGATGGCCCACAATGCATCAGGGTTTGATAATATCATTATACTGGAGCATTTCACCAAGCTAGGGGTTACACCCAAAATAATCATGACTGGATGCAGATTGATTTTCATGTATGATGAGATCTTTAAACAGCGGTTCATTGACAGCTATTCGTTCATCCCCATGCGTTTGGCTAAGACAACTGCGGCCTTAAATCTGAAAACCGGTGATAAAGGGTACTTCCCACACAAATTTAACACAGCAGTGAACAACTGCTACAGGGGCCCCTATCCAGACCGTGAGTACTATGGGTACGACACCATGTCCAATAAAGACAGAGCTGACTTTGACACATGGTATAGCGAAGCATCCAAAGGCGTATTTGATTTTCAGAAGGAGTTACGATCTTATGGGGCTCACGATGTTGTGCTACTGAGGGACGCGTGCATGAAATACCGCGAGGCGTTCATGGGCTGTACTGGTGTAGACCCCTTCACTCAGACTACATTAGCATCCTGCTGCATGGCCGTCTACAAGGCGCGCTTCCTGCAAAGAGACACAATAGCACTCACACACAACAATGCCTATGTTAACCAACATAAGGCATACTCCAACTCCTCTATCCAATGGTTGGAATATGTGAATGATAGTAGAGATCTGGTTGTACAACATGCTTTGAAAGGTGGCGAGGTGCAAGTAGGTCAGTACTACCTCGACGGCTATTATGAAAAAGATGGTGTCAAATATGCACTCGAATTTAATGGCTGTTTTCATCACGGCCATGATTGCCGCTACAATCCAGACCATATACACCCCCTGTTAAATATCCCTTACGGTGATGTGAGGAGTCATTTTGATGATAAGGTGACATACCTTACCAAGACCAAAGGGTTTAGGGTCGAAGTGATGTGGGAATGCGAGTGGAACCAGGTTAAGCAGAGTGACCCTGATGTTAAGAGATTCATGGCCACATACATACACCCTGATCGTTTAAATCCTCGTGATTCTCTTAACGGTGGAAGAACAGATGCCTACAATCTTTACCGCAAAGCTGGTGAGGGTGAGAAAATTCACTACGTTGATTTCACATCCCTATACCCGGCATGTCAGAGCAAGTGTGAGTACCCCATCCACAACCCCCAGATCATAGTGGGAGATTTTCAGCCACTTGAAAATTATTACGGGTTGATCAAAGCTACAGTCTCTCCACCTAGGGGCTTACTACACCCTGTGCTGCCATACCGCTGCAATGGCAAATTGATGTTCCCCCTCTGCAGGACTTGTGCTGTAGAAGAGAATCAGACCAGCCCCTGTGAGCACAGTGATGATGAGCGCTCCATTTCGGGGTGTTGGGTTAGTCTTGAGCTGATGAAGGCTATTGAAAAGGGCTACATTGTTACCAAGGTTGATGAGGTCTGGCATTTTTCTCAGAGATCTGACACATTGTTTTCAGACTATGTGAAGACATTTCTCCAATACAAGCAGAAGGCTAGCGGCTACCCTGCCCATGCAGTGACTGATGAGGCTAAAGAGGCCTACATCGAGGACTATTATGAGAAGGAGGGGATTAGGCTGGATCCTGATAAGATCTGTTTGAACCCTGCCGTAAGGCAAATAAACAAGTTGCTGCTCAACAGTCTCTGGGGACGCTTCTCTATGAGAGAGAATTTGCCCACCACCGAAATGGTGAAAGACCCAGAGCAGTTTGCCCGATACATTTTTGGTTGTGAATATGATGTCACACACTTTTCATTTGTGTCTGATGATGTGGCCCTAGTCCAATGGCGACATGTTGAGGGGAGTTGTGTACAGACCTCAAACATTAATGTGTTTGTGGGTGCATTCACCACCGCTCATGCTCGCCTTAAATTGTACGAGCTTATGGACAAATTGGGTGACCGCTTATTGTACACAGATACTGATAGCGCTGTTTATGTCTCAAAGGATGGCGATTGGGAGCCGCCGCTGGGGCCCTATTTAGGGGATCTCACAAATGAGTTGGATGATGGTGACTACATCACAGAATTCTGCTCAGCCGGACCGAAGACTTATGGCTATCGCACAGCCCATGGTAAAACCTGTATGAAGGCGAAGGGCGTCACGCTTAATGCAGAGAATTCAAAACTGATCAGATTGGACACCCTCATTGACCTTGTTGATCATTATGTGACTGACAGAAATAGCACACGACACATACGGGCTCGAACTGATAACATTGTGCGTAACAAGAAACATCTCATTCTAAAAAACAAAACTGGTGAGAAGAGGTTCAGGGTTGTTTACAACAAGAGGGTGCTACTACCCGACTACACAACTAGGCCATACGGATACTAATGGGGTATATGTCTATCATGGATAAATATAACACCGGCTTAAAAGAGGCCCCTGTATACGATTTCAGACTACAGCATCCATTTTCTTGTGTGATAAGCGGGCCTTCTAATTCTGGCAAGACATTTTTTGTAAAACAGTTGATAGCCAATATCGACACCCTTATTAGTGATGCAATTGAAAATATAGTGTATATTTATGATTGTTGGCAGCCACTTTATGACGAATTGTTAAAGCTGAGAGATGTCAAATTTATTCAAGGAATACCTAACGCTCTAGATGATGATGAGTTATTACCCATATCAAAAACTAACCTGCTAATTATTGATGATGTAATGAAAGATGCCAGCAATAATACAGAAATAGAGAAGGTGTTCACACAGTATGTACATCACCGTAATCTTAGTGCCATTTACATGGTTCAGAATCTGTTCTTTCAGGGGAAATCTAGCAGAACAATCAGTTTGAACACTAATTATCTAATTGTTTTCAAAAACCCTAGAGATAACAACCAAATCAGTGTATTAGCGAGACAGATGTACCCCGGTAACACAAAATTCTTTCTTGAATCTTTTAAAAATGCCACTGAGAAACCCTACGGATATCTGTTGATTGACTATAAACCAAAAACCCCAGATTTGTACCGTCTCAGAACAGATTTGCTTTTGGAGCATCAGGCTGTCTACGTGCCAAAGAAAACAAACTGAGACACCGAAATGTCTGAGAGAATCGGTAGAAATTTACCTCTTTTAAAACGTTTACTTAAAGCTAAACCGCCCCAGAGACGTATCATTTTACATTCTGCGTCAGATGAGTTAATCTTAGCTCTCTGTGAGGTGACACTGAATATACTTAGGGGGACTATACCCTTAACAACCATACAATATAGAAAACTACGTAAAAATAAGATTTTGATAAAGTTGTTGGCTGACAAGAAAATTGGCATACGCAAAAAGAGGCTCACTATTAACCAGAAAGGCGGATTTCTGCTACCCCTCTTGAGTGTTGCTCTACCGTTCATAACCAGCCTGTTTACATCAAGACATAGTTAGAAATAATGGAGTATGCTGAGAAAATGTATCTGGTACCGCGAAGACAACTGGATCGTTTAAAAAATGATGTCGCTCCTACCCCGCTGCGCCAGTCTGTTGAAAACGAGTTGGAACTAGCTATGAAAGATGTTTTGGGTAAAACATATATGACCCCTCATGAGAAGGTCCAACATTATACGTCATTATTACAGAGATATTTGGCCCTGGTTAAACAGGGGAACCTTGAGACGAACACACTGACACTGAGTTTACCACAGCAGTCGTCACCCGATGATGTGCCGCAAAGTTTAGCTGTACAGCATACACCCCCCACTTTTGAGAACAATCAGGTAGTCTCTGAGGTTTTAAAAAATGTACCCCCGAGAAGCAAAAGGAATGCAGAGTATATATTAGCAAAAATGTACAACTCTCAAGGCATAGCATCATGGGACGATTCTGGGTCTTTTGTTTTTAATGGCACAACTATTCCAGGTACTCATGTGTTTGATCTGGTGAAAAGTGTCACAGGGTCACATGCTGCGAGTCATAGAAGGCGACCTCAAGGATGGCATGAATTTCTGAGGGCCATCGCTATACTAAACATCCCTCTTTCTACAATTCCAAATAGACTCGTTAAAGATTCAATCACAGCTCTGAAGGGAAATAGTGGACCTACTCATACACCGGTCAGAGCTTTAGAACCAGTAAATGCGGCGTCAGAATCCCCTGGTTTTTCAACGCCACAATTAGATGCATCATCTTGGCTACAATTTTAGAAAACTTGTAATGATTACTATGCATTGCTTATGTCTAATGTACACAGATGTTGTATTATTTGTAAATTGTCATTTTCTTTTTTTCCTGTTTCGTTTTTCTTATGTTTATAATGTTTTATAATGTTGTATGACTTTTAATACATGTATGACTTATAATGTGTGTGCGTGTTTCTAACCTAATGTTTTTCAATAAAAAACATCCAAGTCTGAAATATCATTTGACATGTTTATTTGATATTAAGTCATTTCAACACTTTTTTAGATACTTATCATTGATCTGTGCATGCTGTACACATGTGAATATATTACATGGGTATTTACACCCTTGTAATTTTTTCACAATTAATGACACCATATTATCATTTCTATTTAAATTTTCAGAATATTTAAGCATCACATCTTCATAGCATAACCCTCTCAACATATGATACAGAAAGAAAACACAATGTTGACCACATGTGATAGACGTAAAGTCTTGCACCTGCTGGTTTGAATATAGCAGACGTTTACCCATGTTTTTCAGAAATGTGCATATGCTTGGAGGAAATATATCACTATCTGGACGGTTCCCGAAGCTGTCGAAGAAACACACATCACCTTCTTCAGTTATGTACGTAGCCAGCCAGTGTTCACCAGGTTGGTCTGAATTATGTGTATTAATTATCACAGAGGCTGGTAAATGATACACGGGTGTTATAGGTAGTTGATCACAAGCCAATACACCTAGAAAATGTGCATTCCTGGATATATTATCCATAATAGTCGATAATTCAACAGTGTTCATGATCTTTCAGTAGTAGTCCATTAAAATCTGTCTTCGGTTAGACACCTCGATTATACTGTCAAATACGGCATACACAATCAAATTTATAGTATTCGGCAGCGGTTGTCTGAACCGTGCTTCCAAACGGATATTGCCTGACTTTATTAATGACAGATGCTGACCACACTCCTCGTCAGGCGTCAAATTAAAAGCAAAAATACTGTAACCGGCCAAGAAATCATGACGATTTATAACCATTGCTTTGTTTTTCAGATGTCTTCCCGTGGATAACACCAATTGGTAAAACTCACGTACGGCAGACGATTCATTAAATTTCGGCTGTAGCGGCTTAGACGGGTATTGTTGTCCATCTACATAAACGGCTAGGAATTCCAGATCATAATGTTTAAACGCATAAGGATTTTTACTGTATGATCCACTATGGGCATCATTATCGCACATCGCTAATATGATGGATTTTGGTAATGTCCCCAGAAATAGGTTTTCCTGATTAGCCACCCGCGTACCAGCGGGTATTGAGAAATTTTTTAGACAATACTCTATCAATAGGGTATTTAGCAGTGGCGGACTGCAATGCTTGCGCATGACCCAGTCTCACAGCCGGAGATACAGAAACTTTCTTCACAAAAAGACTTGCTGAAAGAATGTTGATTTTGTATGCTATAGCGTCGCTGCGCATTAAACAGAATTCATCCTTTGCTCTTGTTAATCTTATTTTGATATCAATTCCGTTTAACATCAATTTTTCTTGAAAAAAGATGTCACTGTGGATTGGAGCTAACAATTCTACAACATTACTCTCTTCAGAGAATGCAGCTCTCTTTGTGAGCCCCTCGTTGGCCCCTGCAGGATCCCCGACATCCATATGACCAGCTGTATCTTTGTAAAACAGCCCCGCAGAGAAAATGGACTCCAGGGCCTCACGGTCATAATTCAATAGACAATCTATAATACAGCGGTATGGATAGGTGTTTGAGCTCTGTGATATGAGTCGATCCCCCAGTGTTATGTCGACCTGAGAGAAGATTGAGCCGCCAGGGTAGTTAATCAAACCTACAGGCTGGTAGGTCCGCTCCGTTGGGTAAGGTGATTTTTAACCTTGTATACAATAAGGAATTATTCAAATCGATGTAATCCTGACCGCTGCCACCGACAAAAAACTCCAGGGGTCCTGTGTCTGACAGAGCTGATATGGGAGGTATCTCAACATAGGTGTTTTTCTCTATAGCCGTTTGAGTCATAGGCACTGTAAAAAGATCCAACTCAGATTTGACACACTCCGCCGACATGCCGTGTATCAGAGCCATGGTTAGAATATGTATTTACGCCTCTTTTTAGCAGGTCTACACCCCCGTTGTTTACTCTGCGCCTTCCTTTTCGACACTGATCTTTTCTTAGCCTTTACATTGTTTTTCTTTGTGTATCTTCCTCTTCTCACACCTGGTGGACGTTTCGTGTGTCTACGCTGCATTACTAACACCCCCGACCCCTCTTGACTGTTGTGGGCCTGCATGACGTTGCTCACCACATCACCGACAATATTTTTAGCAGCCGCTTTTAAATGCGGTTTAGCGATTCCAATACCTCTACGCAATAGAGGCATAGCCATTCTGTACAGACCTTTTAGGAGCGACCCCAAGCCAAATCCTCCATACATGACAGGGCCCCCAGCGAACCCGTCAATATGTCCACCCGCCTGGTTTTGATAATATGTAACATAACGATGTGGGTCCACGTAGGGATTAAATTCTTTCATTTTTAAATTCTTGGAAGTTGTTTTACTGGTCTGAAATGCAGTTTTGTAATCACTTTGCCGTACTTGAATGACACGTTGTAGTTCTGATCACTTTTCACCTCTATGGTAATGTCGTCGATGTGTGATTTAGACACACGTGCGTAGTGTGGTTTGTCGTAACCAATTGTGACTATATTTTTGGACTCACCCGTTATTTCTACACATCGCAGGAGTGGTACATAATAGTCACCTACAACTTGGTGGTCTATAATGTCTGTATAGACAAACAACGTATATTCCCCGCCATACAAATCAGCAATGTGGGGGGCGTATCTACCGACGCTCCCGGGGGGTACCGCGAATGGAGTCATATCTTCAAAACCTAGAATCCTGGCTAGCTTCCCTCGGAATGTTAGCGAAACATCACTTTCGGATGATGTCACATGGACTTTGTGAAGTAGTTCATCATAGGTAAACTGTATATGAGACCCGACACTATTGATTTCTGCTATGATATCAGCAATGCTATTGTAGAAAGCTTCACGAAGTTCACCAACAATAAGGATGTTAGTAGCTGTATCGGTAATTGTGAATTTTGAATGTTTTTTGTGAAATGGAACCCATGTTTTGGGATACATGAACTCAATTAAAGCGACCTCCCAAGCCCCCCTTAGTGTTAGTGTTTTTGCCAGCTTAGTTCTGTAGCTGGATATTCTATTGTCGGGATAAATATCGCGGCACGCATTGCTTGGTAAAGTCACATAAAACCCTTCGTCCTCCATGATGTCGCCGGTGTGAATAAGGACACGTATGTTGTGTTGTGATTTAAAAGATATTTTTTAAGCATCAACCACATCTTTTGCGGGGACCCATGAGTTAAATTTTGATGGCCAACCTAACCATTTTACCAATACCATACGTGTCCTACCCACTCTTTTGCTTTCCAAAATCTTTTCCACTTTGAAGGCCTTATCCCTGTTTATAAGTATTTTTTGTAACTCCACTTCATAAAAGGACCCTTCTAACATGTCTCCATCATAGTCTTTCAACCTGTAAACAGGAGGGTTTCGATGTACACATTCTGCTATGGTGAAAAACTCACGTGTGTAGTTTTCCTCATACCCCTTTGTGAATGCGCCTCTGACCTTAGATACTCTAACAAGCTCTCCTATTTTGTATTTGAACATAGATTTTTTGGCAGCTCCCGTCTTTACACCATACAGGTTTTTAAAGACCACATTTTCATTTTCTTTTGTCACATCCACAGGTCTCATTTTGATACTGCGATGATGGCTGTTATTATAAGATGATACCATATCAGGTAAGATGTCACAGTAGCGTTTAGAGTTGGCGGCTGTTAGATAACGCCACATTCTTGATTTAATAGTTCTGTTGAATCGCTCCACGACGCTAGCTTTTAATTCACTCCCGGTGGCGAAATGATGAATGTTGTTTTTATTCACAATCCTCTGGAAATGCTGATTAAAAAATTCTTTCCCACGGTCAGTTTGCAACTTTTGGGGTATACGACCCTCTTCTATGATTGATTCAAAAGCAGCGGCAACCGCCATCCCTGTTTTGTTTTTTAAAATACGCACCCAGGCGTATTTGCTAAAGACATCTATACACGTCAACATATATTTAGCATGGTCATTCTCCCTGGAGTATATGGACATGTCAACCAGATCCGCATGAAATTGTCTGTTGATACCATACACAATCACCCTATTCCTTTTGTAGTTGACACGCACAGGTTTATGAAGCGTATAGGCATCCTCCCCTGATAACCATTCAGCAACGTCCTTATCGGACAGATGTACCCCTGTTTTTTTAAAGGCCGCTTCTTTTAATCTAGTTATACCCCCATATGAACCCTCGCTTGAAGGTGTGTAGTAGATTGTATTTAGAACCTCCTCCATGACTCCTGCCATACAACTAATGACAGACCATGATGTGCGTTCACAATCTTTTATTTCACAAGCAGACTTACATATCCAACATGGGTAGAGAATCAAGGTAGTTTAAAAATTTAACACACACATCAAAGTTCTTAGCAACCAGAAATTCCACTAGGCTATTCACAACCGCATAGACATCCACAGACTCATTTTTGCTTTGTTTGATGACACATACATCAGTTACATATGTACAGAGAGCTATGATATGCCCGATCTTGAAAAACCCCTGCTGAATCATACACATGTTCTCTAAAATTTCATGCACTGTTACATGATACGCCTTGTTAATGGAGGATCCCATATTCAGCAGATCGGACCATTCTTCAGACAATGATCTAGCAAGCATCATTTGATTTTTTAAGGCTTTAAAATGATGGTATGGTACAGCAATATCAGTAGCATAACATGTAGATACGTCTGCTATGACATTACACAGTAAGGCTGTTAGCTCATATTTCACACGCTCTTTTGGTGGGCCTGAACCACAGCACCAATTCCCCATTACCGCTAAATGTCCCAATACGTCAGAGTTTCAAGAATAATGTTTGTATCACAATCCTGTATGTGATTTTCCTTGAAAGTGTGTAAAGTGTGTAAAGATGTATGGCTCTCCTGTTAATTCGTAGACGATGGCTTCTACTGACCCCCACATTTTTTGAGGATGGGTCTGATAGCCGTAATGTCCCAGTAGATGATTCACGCTTTGTAGCAGTGGTCTTTTGTATAGCCGTCGTTTTATATCCGCAACATTTGTTTGAAAATAGTACGCATCCGGTTCAAAGAGGCAAGAATGTTGAATCTGGCTGGGGTGGTTTACTTGACATCCAAAACAGTCCTCCTGTAACTTCTGGGTGATGAGGTGTTGTAGCGTCATACACACACAGGCCTTGATAAGTCCAAGAGGTAGCTCTGCCAAACAACCAACAAGGTCTTCACCAGTAGCTTTAGAAGTCCCGGTTCCATCTGCTGATGATACAGGGTTTAATGACACACCAAGCTCTAAGTCTTCTGAACAATCCATCATTTCCACCCCACCACAGGTATTTTGAAGGTATACACACGTATCAGTCATCTTAACATCTGTTGCAGGCATCACGACAGTTCTGAACGTCTCGATGATCCGGGTTGGTGTGATCGTATACAGACATTAACCATTCAATGGGTGTAGTCTGGAGGGCTGAGACTTCTCCACTACCCAATCATGTGGGACTTCTCCTTTATCTTCAGAGCCGTTTTTGTTACCGGTAGGAGCTACACCCACAGGTGTGTCATCAACCTCAAGATCACATTTTCTAACATCCTCTTTATCATCCGCCCAAGTTAGCATCGCAAATCTCTCGCACAAGTAATCCATGCCATAATGTATCATTTCTTGTTCAATTACTGTGTCCTCTTGAAAAAACATACTTCTTGAACTTTGATCCGCACCATCAGGCCCTACATACGCTTCCGCCATTTCAACTTCATCCACATATAGAGACATTGTATGATGTTCACAACAGCTCTGAGAGTAAAGGAACCCTTTGTATGAACACCTCTTTTTAAGCTTCATGAACGAGGGGGCACTGATTCCGGAGCTGCTTCTTTACATTGGTTGGCCAGTTCCAGATCATCTTGGTTCGTCTGGAAAAGACACGCCTTGACGTCCTGGTATCTATCCAAACCTGCACTCCATTTGAACAATCTATCAACCTTTCTGAAAACATCACTTAGAACATGTCGGTCTCTCCAAAGATACTCCACTTTAGGTGTATATACGCATTCACGCAATTCTTCTTCATTATAGTATGAGGGTCTTCTGAATGCGCCGCTAGACAGGCGAATGAGATCCTGCTGGCAGTCAGCACACACATGGTAAGACTTGACATAGGCTGGACTATTCCAGGTTGTTGTGTACCGACTGTCCATAGTAGGCTGTACAATATCCATCCAAGAGTCCCTAAACATCACCCAATCGGCATCACAAAATGAAATGTGTGACATATCGTCTGAAAACACCAACTCCGGAGATGCCAAAGCGTATAGCTTCACACTGCGATCTTCCTTGTCAAAAACATAGCCTCCTATGCGACCATCATTCAGCAGCCATTGGTATTCCACGCCATCATTAGGTTTACTCAGAAAATTAACAAAAGTTTCAGGTCTCCTCCTCTGCGGTGCATAAGTCATTTCAGGATTCGATAGCTTGGCGCTAACAGGCGTGAGCGTAATCCGTCTCTTTGATTTTCCCGATTCAATCATGTCTGCCATGGTAAGTTCTGTTCAAAACCACTGCTAGCAATGATAGCTATACATCGCACACAGCTTTTATAATCTCAATCCTAGAGACAGGCCGGGGCAAAACACACCCACTACAAAAGGGTTTATAGATAGCCAGCTGTCTGCATACAGACGTCACTACTCATAAACAGCTCATTTACAATGTTATCAACACTAGTGTACGTAGGTAGTAGGCCGACCCCCCGCATGAATGGGTTCACAAACATTACACTCAGTGACAAGCCCGGACAAAACACCACCCCTACAAAGTAGAGGGGGGGTCATAGACATACATCCCGGTCACCTACGACCACCATGAATTCGCTTATAAGGGTTATATTACATTGCATACCATTAAAGCCCGTCAGCCGAAATAGCTCAGTTGGGAGAGCGTTAGATTGAAGATCTAGAGGCCCCTGGTTCGAATCCGGGTTCCGGCAACACCATTTTCTTTTTTTTTTTTTTTTTTCTTTGTTTTTTTTTTTTTGTATTTATACCCATTTACCACAAAACATAATACAACTATTACAAAGTTTATCTGATCCACCCATTATCCACAAAACACACATGGGGGTTTGGGGGCCAATATGGCCCCCAGGGGTTTGACATCAGTCACATGACTGTCACATGACACTACATCCAATATGGATGCCAAGGGGGGCGTGGCATTGTTTGACACCAGACACATGACTGTCACATGACTTTACATCCAATATGGCCGCCCAGGGGTATGACACCAGTCACATGACTGCCACATGACTCACAAAACAATAACAATAACAAACAACACGTGGCGAAAACCACATGGCTAATTTGCATAAAAAAGAGGCGTGGCTAACACGTGATTTATGACGTTTCAGGGGGCGGGGCTTATTTTTGACAGATAGTTCAGGATAAGGACTACTAACATACTAAAAATTGTCAATGTCTACCAGAATTTTATATCTAAGCCTCTGTAGCACCTAGACATAAAAAGCATGCTGCGCTACGCAGCATCCAGCGGGAGGGTCAATGATGCGCTACGCAGCATCCAGCAGGAGGGTCAATGTTGCGTCATGCAGCATCCAACGCGAATGGGTTAAAATAGGGTCATAAGTATTGGCACCCCTATGTTACATTCCCATAGAGGCAGGCAGATTTTTATTTTTAAAGGCCAGTTATTTCAAGGATCCAGGATATGCATCCTGATACAGTTCCCTTGGCCTTTGGATTTAAAATAGCTCCACATCATCACATACCTTCACCATAGAGATTGGCATGGTTTTATTTCAGTTAGCCTATTTTGATTTGCATTGAGCTCAATGAGCATCAATCCATAGTGTCTATTTGTTTACAAATGTACATACTGTAATTACACTTATACATAGCCATATTCTACTGCTCTTCATCCTGCACATACTTATTCGTAATACTATTATAATGTTACGTCATTTTATTGCCCACACTGTGAAAATAAAATGAAGAACAATAACTTCAATTTTAAGATTCTCCAATTTCTCTTGCAACCTGAAATACAAACTGTATTTTGCAGACTTCTCAAGATATAGTAGGGAACATGTCCAAATGTTTAACACACCTACTATTTTTTGATTTTTTTTTTGTATTTTGACTATTTATGTGTTGTAGATCAAAACTGAAGGTCAAAATTATGAAATAGCACACATGTATTAAGTACAGAAAGCTACATGTTTCCTCAAAACAAGCTTTCTTTGGCTCTTCAAAGCAGCCAACTTTTGCTGTGATGAGAGATTTCCACACTCCCACTTGGAACACTACAACTAACATACACACTGAATGGTTTTCCAACAGTCCTGAGTTCCTATACATGCTGAACACTACAACTAACGTACACACTGAATGGTTTTCCAACAGTCCTGAGTTCCTATACATGCTGAACACTACAACTAACGTACACACTGGGAATGGTTATCCAACAGTCCTGAGTTCCTGTACATGTTGAACACTACAACTAACGTAGACACTGGGAATGGCTTTCCAACAGTCCTGAGTTCCTAACCTAACATGTGCTTCAAGTTACAGAGAAATATTGCCAATATTTTTATACACACACACACAAACACGTATGACATTCTATAGCATGAAGACTAGAGTCACGATCTTACTGTCCAGTAGAAGAGTCTCCTCCTGTAAAGTTGATGGGTTTAACCATGGAATCATCACTCTTCATGGACACACGGGTGGGTGTAGGGGAGGGAGGCCTCCTGTTAGAGCTAGTGCCCCCCATCCTAGAGAAAAAGAGGAGAGCTTCCATCAGGAGAACATTCCTGTCTCTACTCGACCTAGACCTTTCCTAGACCTTGGAAACAAAATTCAAACATTATATGTGAACCAAACCTTCTGTGAACAAGATGTACCATGTTTGTGTTGTAATGCTAAAATTGCTTGTAATGTTCAGTATGGGCAATAAAGTTAAAAAAAAAGAACAAGATGTACCGCAGAGCGGTACAAAATATGACCGCCGCCCAGTCCAGCACATTTTTTTCCACAAAAATAAGTTATGTTACGTTCCTTTTTTGTGTTTGTAATTGAGTGTGTGCAGAGTGTGTGGTTGTTTTTGTGTATATGTGTGCTTCTGTGTGTGTGTTTTTTTGTGTGTGTGTTTGTGTATGTAGGTTTGTTTGTATGTGTGGGTGCATGTGTGTGAGGGTGTGTGTGTGTGTGTGTATGTGTAGCGTGCTATTCAACCACTTTACCAATAACCTAGCCCATCTGTTACAATAATGCATACAGAACTGGTTCCTTCCTTCAAAATACTGTACAGGACTAGTGAATCACCATAATTTAACAATGTTAACAAACATCAAATGTAAAGTATTTAGCCAGAAAATCAGGGAACCACCTACTCTTTGCGATAAGTGCCATGGGATCTTTAACAACCATGGTGATTCAGGACCTCAATTTAACATTCATGCAAAGGAAAACGTCTCCTGCAGTACAGTGTCCCTGTCACTGCAATAGAACATTGGGATTGATATTTGTTTGGTGGCTTTTGGCCACAGGGAAGAGTGCCACTTACTGGCCAGCCACCAACACCACTTCCAGCAGGAACCTACTCTTCCAAGAAGGTTTCTTATCCATGTACTAACTAAGCCTGCTTAGCTTAATTCAGCAAAGTCAGGGTATCTGCTGGTCTGGCTGCTGGTTAAAAACAAAAGGTGAAAGGCATATAGGATTCTAACTGTCTCAATGAATTGTATTATGCACACTCAATTCTCACTGATACTGTATCTGCTAGACAACAAGTACCAAAACATGATTAGTTCATAGTTTTCACATGTAAAATACATTTGATACAACCCCACCCCATCTTGCCTGTTCATAATTTCTGAGAAATTCTTGAATTGTGTGCATGTGTGCGTGTACGTGTTTATGTGTGTGTGTGTGTGTGTGTGTGTTCGTGCATGTGCTTGTGGGTGTGCCTCTGTGTGTGCCTGTGTGTGTGTATGTGTCATACGTATAATTACTGTGAATGTATGTGTGTGTGTGTGTGTGTGAATATCTGTTTATGCACATGTGTGCATATGGAATGGGTTAACATGACCCCTGGAGGCAAACATACGCAAACAATTGGTCATCCTAGGCCCTACGGTTCTCTAGCCTGGCTAACGTCAGACCTCATCTCATTGAAATGGGGTCTGGGAACTAGACATTCATTTTCTCGTATTTGAAACGTGGTTTACGAATGCCCAGAGCCGTTTATTGGGCGCTACGAATGTCTATCAAATGTGTCTGTACGTAGCTCATAACGGTTTTGGTGTGTCATCATGTTTTTGACACAATGAGCCAAGTTTAGCAAAAAGTGTTCAAGCAATGGGCAAAAACTGTAAAAAATAGATGTGCAAAATAAGAAAATAAACTTTTTGCCGGGTGGAAAACGAGTTTTATGCCATGCGCCAGGGTGCAAAATAGGGGCCTAACGGTGCCCTGTCAAACAGAACCATTTTTACTTGTACTTTTTTGAAATATGTTAGGTCCATAGGTGTTTGTGCTATGTCGTGAATGTGAAAATTAACAGCTACTTCCTCTGTCAGCTCTAGCCACTGAAAAGAAATAAGCAGAGAAATCAGGCCAATTTAGATAGATAGATAGATAGATAGATAGATAGATAGATAGATACTTTATTGATCCCCAGGGGAAATTCAAGATTTCAATTTCGTATTCAATTTTGTAAAAGCTGTTCAGTTTGACGTGGAATTGATTGAGCTCATTACTATTCATGAGCTCGCCCAGTTGAGACCGTGCCCACAGAATTCGTCTAGCTCAGTGACAGTTTTCGTAAGCAAGGATGGCTGAGTAACGGGCTTGTGCGCTATGCACGAATAGAACTTCAACAATGCATTTTGCCCAAAGACCCAGAGATGAGGATCAAATGGCTTCAGTTTATTTTTTTGGACAATGCAACAGGCTTTGCAAAAAGGTTGCTGTTGAAGCCTGGAGCAGTAGGCTAGCATCGCGGCAGTCTACAACCAAGGAACTCAAGGAAGTGTTACAGTATGTTATCATACATCCCAAGTCCAAGACAGAGAGCATCCTGATTGGCCTTTTTCCCTAAATCAACCAATTAGTTTTCAGTGTAGGTGGGCTTTTATCTGTTTTCTCCCGAGCTTTATCAGTTCAGTAAGAACAGGAACGTCATGGCAGAGGCAGAATGCCCCCAAAAAGGAACATTTAAGATCCATTTCACATCAGACTACACAAAATTGTATCATTGTCTCATAAGAGTTCAAAATAACGATAGCCTCACATGCTGCACTGTTTGTAACAGTGACTTTAGCATTGCCTGTGGCGGGTTAAATGATTGCAAAAGTCATGTTGAGGTGAGTTTAACAAGTGTCATTTCATGTGCATATTATTCAGGACTATCCTAGATGGCTATTTGCCAAGGCTACATAAAGACCAAACTACCAAAATCTACATATTTTATTATCATCACAATTTCTAACTATAGGCCTTCCTTATTTCGTGTGCTGAGTAGACAATTAATTAACAAACATAGGCTAGGCCTATTCATCACTATTTCAGTATCTAAGAAGGCTAAAGAAATGTTTTATATTTATTTATTTATTTTGGGGAGGAGGGGTACCTCCCTCAAATGGCTTTTTGCAGGTTGGGATGTCTGTGTTATACAGGTTTAATGCACTTGCTAGCAGGTTTTATGCACATTTGGACAATGGTAGCACTCGCTAGCCAAGCTAAGTTCATGCCATGAAGCTAAAATTAGTTGATAACGGCTGTCATGTTATGGACAAAACTTACTAGCCAATCATAGTCAAGCAGCTTAGCTCGTTGAATATAACAAGGTAACCAAGGCATGTTTTCCACAAAAAATGTTACAGAGACCATGGTAAAACTTCCGACATTACCACAAAGTAATGAAATACGTGTGGCAGGGCATCTTTAAAAGAACGGCTTGTTCAATCGCCAGTCTTCGGTTATGCAAATTTCAGTTGTTCCTTTATCTTAGAGATGGATGCAAGCCATGCAGGATTGGGGGCAGTTCTGTCACAGTAGAAGGATGGGTTATGGCAGCGGTCCCCAACCACCGGGCCGCGGACCGGTACCGGGCCGCGGGACATTCCTAACCGGGCCGTAGCCTACGACATGAGTTTTTAAAAAAATGCATGCAAACTAAATTAAATTTCATTCGCAATAATGTCACATTTTTACATGGCATAGGCCTATATGCAGTTGTTTAATTGCACGCATGTTTGCATTTTGCAAGGTCTATTTTCTTACGTCTGTCTGTCCTGCCTTCAACACTTTTACATATTGCCTTCAGCGCTGCGCAGCCTCAGGTCAGCTCACTTCACCTTCTTAGCGAACGGTAGTGTCACACGAAGTTAGCTAAACTGCTAGAATGAGCAACAAAAAACAAGCATCACTGGCCAGAGTGTTTGAGTTGCGAGAGCCGCTGCAGAGATTTCTTACAGAAAAAGTCACCGTTAGCTGAACATTTTAGTGATGAGGACTGGGTGTCAAAACTCGCTTACCTGTGTGATATATTCGGGTTGCTTAATGACCTCAACCTGTCACTCCAGGGGAGAATGACGACTGTCTTTAAACTGGCAGAAAGTCGCTGCATTTAAAGCCAAGCTTGATTTGTGGGGACGACGAGTGGACCGGGGTGTATTTGATATGTTCCAAACAGTAGTGGGGGTTTTGGGAGAGACTGAGGCAGGGCCCTTTCTCTCGCAGCTGGTGCGCGATCACCTTGTTGCGCTTTCAAATGAGTTTGAGCGTTACTTCCCATCCTCCAAAGATCCACGGCAAACCAATGAGTGGGTCCGCAACCCATTTGTCAATATCCCGAATAGTCCTAACTTGTCAGCGCAGGAGGAAGAGCAGTTGATCGAAATTGCAAATGACGGTGGTCTTAAGAGTGTGTATAAGGAAACCTCTCTGGCGGGTTTTTGGATCGATCAAAACCAAAGCAGAATATCCCGAGATAGCCGTAAAAGCGCTGAAAACGTTGCTACCATTTCCCACCAAGTATCTATGCGAGGCCGGGTTTTCGGCAATGACTGCAACTAAGACCAAATTTTGCAATCGACTGGACATTTCAAACACACTGAGGGTGTCACTGTCTTCCATCACCCCCAGATGGAACCTTCTTGTTGCAGGGAAACAAGCACAGGGCTCCCATTGATTATATTCGTAATGCACGTTATGTTTTGTTCCCATATTTTTGTTAAGCATGTTCACACTTATAGATGTAGCTTCAAGTTGTTCAATATTCATAGTATTCATATTGTTCAATTTTCACTTCTTCAAGTTCACGTTTTTCACATGTTTAAGAGATCGTTGCCTTCACTGTTCATACATAACTGGAGCTAGTTCTTTTCAAGTAATGCATGCACAACACATATGGAACATGGAACCCCCGACCCCATCCCCCCCCGCCGGTCCGTGAAAAAAAAATAGGAAACAAACCGGTCCATGGTACATAAAAGGTTGGGGACCCCTGGGTTACGGCGACCAATAGCCTTTCCCAGCCAAGTGAGAGGGACAAGTCAAATTATAGTGCCATGAAACTCGAACTCCTTGCAGTCAAATGGGCAATCACGGAAAAAAAAATTGTGAGTATTTCCTGGGCAACAAGTTCACCGTGTACACCAACAAAAATCCCCTCCAATACCTGCAGTCAGCAAAACTGGGGGCTCTGGAAAAGTGCTGGGTTTCTCAGCTTGCCTTCTTTGATTACAACATCAAATATTGCCCTTTCTAGGCTTCTCAACAGCCCCACTAATACTTTGCGATCTGTGTCACATGGCCTGGATGTCCCCCTGCCGATTGCCATAGCCAAGATGCAAGCCTCGAGTGCATTTATCCAAGAGTCTTGGGTGGCAGAATCTTGTATGGTGGACACCATCCCTGATCGAACCAAGAGAGACCTGAAAGTCCTGCAAGGGACTGATCCCTGTATTTCCAGATTACTGTGGTTTTGGCAACAGGGAAAACCCAGGGAAGTCCAGCAGCTGATAAAGCAGTGGTCCCAGATATAGGAAGTGGATGGGACCTTGTACCCAGCGATCCAGGCTCCTCCTTCCAGGGATCCAGTGCTGTAGCTTTTACTGCCCAAGGTGTTGCGAGTCGAAGTGCTCACTAACTTACACAACAACCATGGCCATCAGGGGGTGGACAGGACCACAGATCTGATGCGCCAGAGGTGGTACTGGCCCCAGATGTGGCATGAGGTGCAAAAGTGGTGTACTGAGTGTGAGTGCTGTGTGGTTGCTAAAGCGAGACAACCCAAAGCCAGAACCCTCATGGGAAATCTGTTAGCCACTAAGCCCTTGGAGATAATCTCCATTGACTACTCTCTTGGATCAGGCTGGCACAGGACAAGTGAATGTCACAGTTTTCTCAAAGTTTACCGAGGCTTTTCTCACTGTAAAATTCTGGGGTATTCTTACTATATTCTGATATGTTCATACAGTGGGCATTGCTTTCAAATGGCCACTTCAGTCGCGCATTACGAGGCGTGAAGCTGCGTGAAGCTTTAGTACCACTTTCAGCCACTGTGCGTCGCTCTCACTGTACATCGCTCTGCCTGCTGCCCCTTCTGAAAAAGCTCGATTTACCTCGATTTAGGCTACTTGGGTATGGCTTAAGGCTTGACTACACGGTGGTAACGGAAATCGAAATTTGCTGTCTACATTATTGTCAGTGTTGGGTTAACGCAACTACACAAATCAAAACAGTGGTGTGATAATTGAGCCAGTAGAGAAATAACTGTTCAGAATTAATCTGTAGCCTTGGGTAGGCTTCTGCGACGTTTTTAACAGGCTACGCTATAGAGGCTTAGACAACTATGACCCACGTTTTGGTTTCGTAAATTAATTTGCCCTACTTCTTGACTGCAATGTAGTCAATTGACTGCTTGACATGTCATTTTTATTTTTCTGTACAATAAACAAATACATCTGCTTTATGCCGCAGAATTACATTCATATTTGGAACTTATATAGTCCAATGCATCATTACACTACATTAGTGTTTCCCAAAACCATAGTAGCAACGAACGTTCGCAACCACTATCGTAAAGTTGTGTAGTTACAATGATGCCAGTTATTTGTTTGCAAATTAATAATTATAAATATATTTAGGTTTCTAATTGATATTTACACTTCTAACCACCATACATCCATATTTTAAAATGCCCAAGGCAGAAAATACATAAATTAGTCAATTTGCAGCCATGTGCACGTAAGTAAAAGTCACACACCTGCAGATAATAATAAGGTGGTGCGCACTTTTTGACGAGTCAGCTGAGAATATGTAGCCTTTGATTTTCATGGAGGGGGGGGGGGGGGGTCCTTGTTAGTTTACGCAAACCAAGCCAAGAAAGCTGATTCTGATTTTGATAATATGATCTGCACAAAAGATAAACTTAGGTAAACAACAATGTCAATATTGTTGTCAAAATCTTAACCCAGATTCGAACTCTTGGACAGGGGACTGGTAACTGCTGCGGCTGTCATCTGCCGGCCTTAACGCAATGCGCCACAGAAGTATGTGCAGGTGCCCGTTCACGTGCTACTAAACGTCATTAACCACCTTAGTCCAGACTACTGAAGTTTGGAAACTATCATGGTCCAAACTTACAGTACTATGTAAGTACGACAGTTTTGGGAAACAGTCGTAACTTACATGTTGGTTAGTTGAACGATGCATCCTGTTAGTAAAAAGCTAACCTCCGTAGTTGTACGGGAAAAGCACCCCAGATCAGCTTGTAGGCCATTAGCAAACTGTTTATTTTATTTTATGAAGCCTACACAGTAGATCACATGCCACATTCTCACTTTCAATAGACAGATGCAATAGCCATTGGTCAAGTATTGAGTATTAAGATAGTATGAAGTACTTTTTGTATAGGGTACTATCATAAAAATTCGTTAAAACAAATAGCATTTTGCAACTTGACAAAACACTGGATTAAATATCATAGGCACAGGAGAAAACTTGAGCATCCATTGGCCCGTGGGGAGATCACATGCCAGCTGCCTCTCCCTTTAGTGCTATGACTCGTTCGGCTGTGAGCTTGTTTCGCCAAAAAAAAAAAAAACTATTGTAGATATCAATGCGTCTTTGTTCATGGGTTTGGCCTCACAGCAGAGGCTTAGACAACTATGACCCACGTTTTGGTTTCGTAATTTGCCCTACTTATTGACTGCAATGTAGTCAATTGACTGCTTGACAGGTTATTTTTATTTTTCTGTACAATAAACAAATACATCTGCTTTATGCCGCAGAATTACTGCACGGGCCTACCGGGCCTAGGCCCTGGGGCCCAAGGGGTCAGGGAGCCCTGAAGCCCAAGCCTTTGCATGGAATCATTGCCTCAATATCAACAAATTAGGATGTAGGCTATGAATCTGATTGAATTTAGTATTGGTCATCCCCAAAATGCACCAGAATACAGGAAATCACATCAAACAAATTAAAAAAATTCTGGGAAAGGACCCCCAAACCCCCCTCCCACATATATGACAATTAGTGGGGGCCCTTAATACATCTGTGCCCAGGGCCCCGAAAGTTCATATTCCAGATTCTTGCATGCGTACATTCTCTATTCTCTCCAAAATGTGCCCGTTCTCATGGGCTGTAGGCTATTTGTGGCTGGTTACCAGCAAACAATGTTTAATGCATTAACTCAAGACGTCAAACAATTTCTAAACAATACAAACAGAAAGGATGCAGCAGGCAGCAAATGTAGAAGAGTCATTTCCAGTGGAAGAACAAAATTCTGAATGAAGCCCAAAGATATGAAGGCATATCTGGCAAGTTGTTATTTTTTGAAGACGTAAATGGTTGGGCTATAGGCCTAGTTTGCAAGAAGGAGACATAAAGCGTGAGCATGCCACACTATCCACAGCTGTGGTAGCGGGGGGTAGGAGGATTACTGTTAGCGCAGGATTTATATAAAATTCTTCAACAGAAGGCCTGCCTCGAATGCAGGCTTGCCCAAAAAAAGGCCTGTGGTTTGCGCAGCCTACAGTAAGTAGGTCTTAGTGAGTTAGGAGTCCTCTAGACTTCTTTTCAGCTGTCTCAGAGGTGGAAAGTTGCGTTCGTTGGGGGCAGGGCTGGATTAACAATTCATAGACCCTTGGGAACAAATGTCTGATGCCCGCCCCCTTGCCAACGTGAATCGGGCGGTCAGTTAATAGGCCTATCGTGAAGATTTGTATTGCCATTTAAGGCACGAGCGCATCTGTGAGGCCAAGCCTCACCAAGTAGCCTGTTTGTTTACAACTAACATTACATTTAATTAAACTGCTTATAGGCTATGCCGAAATAGTTTTAACATTTTGAATATCAGTGTCGGGTGAATTAGGAAATGCCTTATGGCTGAAAGCTGCTTGGGATCCCCCTGTCAAGCAATAACCATATAAAAAGTTAAAACAGATGACATGATGCGCGTCACTGACATAATGCACAAATAATATAGCCTAGATATTCCAATATATTCGAATACATGTGTTTATTTTAGAGGGGATATTCAAACGTCATTTTTGAGCAATTTTGACAGCCCTAGTCCACTGTAGGCTACGCCAATTGTCTATTAACACCTTCCACCTAACCCTGGTGAGTGGGTGTCGCTATAATGCGTGTGAAATAGCACCATTGAGTAGCCTATGCGAAATAGCCTTAAAATCGTGTTGTGTGCCTTCTGGTTTCTCCACCTACTGGTTTCCTTGCGCGTGCATGCGCTGCAGCAGTTGTCAGACATTCACAAACAAGTTGTTTTAGGCGGTTTGAAGTCGCTTTTCATACACATGAGCGCTCAGCTACATTACAGCCACTCGGACAAAAGACATGTAAAAAATATATGTTTTGAAAACTAGCATTAAACTGGATTCGATCCCGCAAAAGCAACACACGCGTGACTCTCTCCATCCTGATTCCCTACTCTTTGAGCCAACTAATATGTTACGCGAATCAATTAACTATTGTAGACTACCATTAATTAATAACGTAGGCAACACCCAGGTAACATGTTGTCCAGGCTATCTGAAACAAGGGGTTGCCGCTCATCTACAACAACTGGTTACCTTGGGCTGCTACAGTCGTCAGTGCACTGTGCACAGTAGGCCTATGCTACTCTTTGTGGTTGATCAACTAAAAATAAAAGATGTATTTGGTGATGACGTTATTGTAGGACTAGTAGACCTAAATTCTGAGAAATTAAATGGTACGAGAAACGATCTACATAGCGCACCAGACCGCGATGTCTTCAACGGTTGAATGAAGGGAGTTTGCAAAAATTAGTGTATTTTTCAAGTCAATAAACATTCTTAATTTTTGAATGTCTTTGTCAGGGAACATCTGACTTTTAAAAACCATAGGCCTGGTAGTCGCTCAGACAAGGAGTTATAAGATAAAGGCAATACCATTTGTGTCACCTAATGCAGTTCAGTGAATTAACAAGATACCATCAGAAGGCAACAATCATAAAGCACAGTGCGCGCTCTCTCCCCTGCTCATAAAGCTGTCTGCGTGTTGTAGGCTAGACTTGCGTGAGTTCTTTCTATCTGCTTTACTTTTGTGAGTTGCGACCACCTAGGCTATGTTATAGACATTCTATGAGGTACCAGTGTTTAGCTGTGTCACAAAACAATAAGCTTTGTCAGACTACTTTTAAAATGATATTCAGGGCTATATACATTTTAAACATTCGGGGCTGAAGACCCGACAAATGACGCTCTCATTGGTGGTTAGTATAGGGAATTGACAGCAACAATCACATTATGAGAGATGCTGAATTTAACATAAACTGCGATGTTTGATTTTAAATTAATGTAAATTTATCCGGGACTGTAAGCTGGCACACGTGGGTGCTCGATGTTTTCAGTGGGTGCCCGAGAGACGGAGCACCCACGGTATCGGCGCCTATGACAAGCGTATCTCGCGGTTGCATCCATTACAAACAAACATGCAATGTGAACGTCTGGGATTGGGAAGAGCACTAAATGCTCTTCTGAATAAGCACAAAGTCAAGCCTTTAAATGAAAAACACTCTTTAAATATAGCCGCAAGCGGCAATGGCGGGCCCGAGCACCTGCGGGCCGCAACCCGTGACATGTCGGAATCCAACAAAGCACCGACGTGGTGCGTTTGTGAAATGTACATATTTGATGCGTGTGCTAGTTGTTTTTGTATTTTATTTTCTGCCACAATTACTCGCTTGGCCAGGTGGGGGCGTAATGCAAGGCAGGCCCATTGGGTGTCATCATAATCATAATATATATTAACCTGAGAAATTTCAGACCATTCATTTTAAGCAAAGAACATTTCTGATACACTTTTTGGTTGGCCAGATGGTGGCACTATGTTAGGCATGAAAATTACACATGTGAATATCATCACAATAATGATATCCAAAATGTTTGTAAACTTTCAGATCAATCACTTAAGGCATTGTCCATTTCTGGCACATTTACTGCTTGACCAGGTGGTGGCGCTATGCCAGGCAGGCCCATTGGGTGTCTGGATATCATCATAATCATAATATCTATTAACCTGAAAAGTTTCAGACCATTTATTCAAAGCATAGAGCATTTCTGGCATATTTCCTGCTTGGCCAGAAGGTGGCGCTATGCTAGGCCTGTGAATTACGCACGTGAATATCATCACAATAATGATATCCAATATTTTATAAAGTTTCAGATCAATCACTTAAGGCATTGTCCATTTCTGGCACATTTCCTGCTTGGCCAGGTGGTGGCGCTATGCCAGGCAGGCCCATTGGGTGTCTGGATATCATCATAATCATGATATCTATTAACCTGAGAAGTTTCAGACCATTCATTCAATGCACTGTGATTTATGACACATTTCCTGTTTATGTGGTGAGATATTAAAATCATATCAAATATATTACAACATTCCAAAATCCATTCACAATTTAACATCAGCGACATCTTGGCATAATGTTTGCCAAATTTCAAATGAATCTGACAAACCATTTTGGAGGAGTATGTTCAAATTGATCATGTGACATCAGTATAATTGTCATTCTTTCTGTTGCCAGTTGGTGGCGCTATGCCAAACATGCATTATGGGCATGTGAATATTATCATTAACATGGTCTT
Source organism: Alosa pseudoharengus (assembly GCF_046254945.1). Classification (NCBI taxonomy): domain Eukaryota; kingdom Metazoa; phylum Chordata; class Actinopteri; order Clupeiformes; family Clupeidae; genus Alosa; species Alosa pseudoharengus. Next base: position 12,342,501 of record NW_027468564.1, on the reverse strand, counting down.
CAATGACCTGTGAAATTTAAAACACTTCAAGCCATGCATGGTGAATTATGACACATTTATTGTTTATGTGGAAGGGTATTAAAATTAATAATTTCGCCATTTCGTCAAATTACAACATATCAAAAAAAAACTTCACAATTTATAATCAGGAACATCTCGGCATCATGTATACCAACTTTGACATGAATCGGATCAACCGTCTAGGAGGAGTACGTTAAAATTGATCATGTCCACAACGCACAAAATCTCAATTACCTCACTTCCTGTGGGCGTGGCTAATGGCATGTTAATACAAAAGTTGTTTGTTTTTGGGAGTTACATACACCCACCAAATTTGGTGTGTGTATCTAAAACTATATGCCAACCACAAGTCACTGTGACGTAAGGGGGCGCTATGGAGTTCCTGGGCAACGCCCGGTGCCAAGCTTTTATCCCTGTCTATTCACTGTACCACTTGATGTGTGTGCTAAATTTCATGCGTTTTCGACTATGTTAACCACCTCAAAATATTTGCCAACCACGAGATCAGTCACCTAAGGAGGCGCTAGCGAGTCCCTGGGCCACGCCCGGGGTCAAGCTCTTGTACCTAACTGCGATGCATGACACCTGACGTGTGTGCCAAATTTCAAGAGGTTTCGACCATGTTAACCACCTCAAAAACAGGAAAGCAAAAAAGTGAAATAACAATAATAATAATAAATATAGCCGCAAGCGGCAATGGCGGGCCCGAGCACCTGCGGGCCGCAACCCGTGACATGTCGGAATCCAACAAAGCACCGACGTGGTGCGTTTGTGAAATGTACATATTTGATGCGTGTGATACTTGTTTTTGTATTTTATTTTCTGCCACATGTACTTGCTTGGCCAGGTGGGGGCGCAATGCAAGGCAGGCCCATTGGGTGTCATCATAATCATAATATATATTAACCTGAGAAATTTCAGACCATTCATTTTAAGCAAAGAACATTTCTGATACACTTTTTGGATGACCAGATGGTGGCGCTATGTTAGGCATGAAAATTACACATGTGAATATCATCACAATAATGATATCCAAAATGTTTGTAAACGTTCAGATCAATCACTTAAGTCATTGTCCATTTTCTGGCACATTTCCTGCTTGACCAGGTGGTGGCGCTATGCCAGGCAGGCCCATTGGGTGTCTGGATATCATCATAATCATAATATCTATTAACCTGAGAAGTTTCAGACCATTTATTCAAAGCATAGAGCATTTCTGGCACATTTCCTGCTTGGCCAGATGGTGGCGCTATGCTAGGCCTGTGAATTACGCATGTGAATATCATCACAATAATGATATCCAATATTTTATAAAGTTTCAGATCAATCACTTAAGGCATTTTCCATTTCTGGCACATTTCCTGCTTGGCCAGGTGGTGGCGCTATGCCAGGCAGGCCCATTGGGTGTCTGGATATCATCATAATCATAATATCTATTAACCTGAGAAGTTTCAGACCATTCATTCAATGCACTGTGATTTATGACACATTTACTGTTTATGTGGTGAGATATTAAAATCATATCAAATATATTACAACATTCAAAAATCCATTCACAATTTAACATCAGCGACATCTTGGCATAATGTTTGCCAAATTTCAAATGAATCTGGCAAACCGTCTAGGAGGAGTATGTTCAAATTGATCATGTGACATCAGTATAATTGTCATTCTTTCTGTTGCCAGTTGGTGGCGCTATGCCAAACATGCATTATGGGCATGTGAATATTATCATTAACATGGTCTTCAATGACCTGTGAAATTTAAAACATTTCAAGCTATGCATGGTGAATTATGACACATTTATTGTTTATGTGGAAGGGTATTAAAATTACTAATTTTGCCATTTCGTCAAATTACAACATATCGAAAAAAACCTTCACAATTTATAATCAGGAACATCTCGGCATCATGTATACCAACTTTGACATGAATCGGATCAACCGTCTAGGAGGAGTACGTTAAAATTGATCGATCATGTCCACAACGCACAAAATCTCAATTACCTCACTTCCTGTGGGCGTGGCTAATGGCATGTTAATACAAAAGTTGTTTGTTTTTGGGAGTTACATACACCCACCAAATTTGGTGTGTGTATCTAAAACTATATGCCAACCACAAGTCACTGTGACGTAAGGGGGCGCTATGGAGTTCCTGGGCAACGCCCGGTGCCAAGCTTTTATCCCTGTCTATTCACTGTACCACTTGATGTGTGTGCTAAATTTCATGCGTTTTCGATTATGTTAACCACCTCAAAATATTTGCCAACCACGGGATCAGTCACCTAAGGGGGCGCTAGCGAGTCCCTGGGCCACGCCCGGGGTCAAGCTCTTGTACCTAACTGCGATGCATGACACCTGACGTGTGTGCCAAATTTCAAGAGGTTTCGACCATGTTAACCACCTCTAAAACAGGAAAGCAAAAAAGTGGAATAACAATAATAATAATAATAATAATAATAATAATAATAATCCTTACAAAAACAATAGGGCCTTGCGCCCTTCGGTGCTCGGGCCCTAATAATAATAATCCTTACAAAAACAATAGGGCCTTGCGCCCTTCGGGTGCTCGGGCCCTAATAATAAATATAGCCGCAAGCGGCAATGGCGGGCCCGAGCACCTGCGGGCCGCAACCCGTGACATGTCGGAATCCAACAAAGCACCGACGTGGTGAGTTTCTGAAATGTACATATTTGATGCGTGTGCTATTTGTTTTTGTATTTTATTTTCTGCCACATTTACTCGCTTGGCCAGGTGGGGGCGTAATGCAAGGCAGGCCCATTGGGTGTCATCATAATCATAATATATATTAACCTGAGAAATTTCAGACCATTCATTTTAAGCAAAGAACATTTCTGATACACTTTTTGGTTGGCCAGATGGTGGCGCTATGTTAAGCATGAAAATTACACATGTGAATATCATCACAATAATGATATCCAAAATGTTTGTAAACTTTCAGATCAATCACTTAAGGCATTGTCCATTTCTGGCACATTTCCTGCTTGACCAGGTGGTGGCGCTATGCCAGGCAGGCCCATTGGGTGTCTGGATATCATCATAATCATAATATCTATTAACCTGAGAAGTTTCAGACCATTTATTCAAAGCATAGAGCATTTCTGGCACATTTCCTGCTTGGCCAGAAGGTGGCGCTATGCTAGGCCTGTGAATTACGCATGTGAATATCATCACAATATTGATATACAATATTTTATAAAGTTTCAGATCAATCACTTAAGGCATTTTCCATTTCTGGCACATTTCCTGCTTGGCCAGGTGGTGGCGCTATGCCAGGCAGGCCCATTTGGTGTCTGGATATCATCATAATCATGATATCTATTAACCTGAGAAGTTTTAGACCATTCATTCAATGCACTGTGATTTATGACACATTTCCTGTTTATGTGGTGAGATATTAAAATCATATCAAATATATTACAACATTCAAAAATACCTTCACAATTTAACATCAGCGACATCTTGGCATAATGTTTGCCAAATTTCAAATGAATCTGACAAACCGTCTAGGAGGAGTATGTTCAAATTGATCATATGACATCAGTATAATTGTCATTCTTTCTGTTGCCAGTTGGTGGCGCTATGCCAAACATGCATTATGGGCATGTGAATATTATCATTAACATGGTCTTCCATGACCTGTGAAATTTAAAACATTTCAAGCCATGCATGGTTAATTATGACACATTTATTGTTTATGTGGAAGGGTATTAAAATTAATAATTTCGCCATTTCGTCAAATTACAACATATCAAAAAAACGCTTCACAATTGATCATCAGGAACATCTCGGCGTCATGTATACCAACTTTGACATGAATTGGATCAACCGTCTAGGAGGAGTACGTTAAAATTGATCATGTCCACAACGCACAAAATCTCAATTACCTCACTTCCTGTGGGCGTGGCTAATGGCATGTTAATACAAAAGTTGTTTGTTTTTGGGAGTTACATACACCTACCAAATTTGGTGTGTGTATCTAAAACTATATGCCAACCACAAGTCACAGTGACATAAGGGGGCGCTATGGAGTTGCTGGGCAACGCCCAGTGCCAAGCTTTTATCCCTGTCTATTCACTGCATCACTAGATGTGTGTGCCAAATTTCAAGACTTTTCGATTATGTTAACCACCTCAAAATATTTGCCAACCACGGGATCAGTCAAATAAGGGGGCGCTAGCGAGTCCCTGGGCCACGCCCGGGGTCAAGCTCTTGTACCTAACTGCGTTGCGTGACACCTGACGTGTGTGCCAAATTTCAAGAGTTTTCGACCATGTTAACCACCTCAAAAACAGGAAAGCAAAAAAGTAGAATAACAATAATAATACTCAATAATAATAATAATAATAATAATAATAATCCTTACAAAAACAATAGGGCCTTGCGCCCTTCGGTGCTCGGGCCCTAATAATAATAATAATAATAATCCTTACAAAAACAATAGGGCCTTGCGCCCTTTCGGTGCTCGGGCCCTAATAATAATAATCCTTACAAAAACAATAGGGCCTTGCGCCCTTCGGTGCTCGGGCCCTAATAATCAAAAAAATAAACGCTCATGAAGTAAACTTGTGACCATCAAAAATCGTTTCTGTATCGCCTGTAACTCCGTGATAACAGGACGTAACAGGAAGGCATTTGTCTGAGCAACGGAGGTTAATATGCTCTATATTTTGTCCAAATGATGTCTGTCTATCATCATCATCACTCGGAGAAAACCAGAATGTTTAATTTGTCCTGCGTTTCTTCTACGGCTGCAAACGGGATTAACTCGCCGTTAACCAAATATGTCTTTATTAGGGCAGGGCAGGCATATTTCTGGCTATTAAATTATTTCTAAACCAGTCTGCTAAAGTCTGTAGTGAAGTCTGTGTACGGTTTTCCAGCTCCATTTCTTTTTACGAGACACCCTGCTCACTTGAGACCTCTGCCGGTTGATGCAGCGTCATTGCAGCGTCACTGGAAAAATACAAATTAAAGTCGCGTGATGCCGTGTGATCCCGCGCGCGGACCGCGAGGGAAGCTGGCCAAGTCGAAGCACTGCCCACTGTATGTTACTTCTGTGTGTAGTATACAATGGGGAGAGGTCCATATTATTGTACATAACTGTGCCTTAGGCCTGTGTACCAGCAGGAAGGTCATACAGCCTGATGTTTAGGAACATCCGAGGAACATCAGTGATAACATGGGCTGAGGGAGCCTATTCGGGCTAGTATCTCCATCTGGCCAGGGCCAGGTTTTGTACACTGGTTGGCACCTGCCACGTTGGCATGATTGACGTTTGTATGTTTTAATATAACAGGCTTTGTCTTAGGTTTTGACTTGGAGACGGATCGAGGAAGCGACCCAAGGAGCATCTTCTGTCGGAAGGCTCAGCAGCCGCTTCTAATAACAACCACAACTGTTAGACTCTGCACAGTTTTACTGTTTGAGACCTAGCCTGTCTTCTGTTATTCATCATTGTACCATCTAGGCCTACAATAAATCATCATCTAATCGCCGATCCTGATCCTGATCCCGCCGTCAAGCTTTATTGACCATCTTCAATACAAACATTAGAACTAAAACACAACGCAACAACCAGAGAATACTACACCACCCCTGATCAGAGCTTCCACCATAGCTAAGATCCTAACTGAGAGATGGTTCTATGTGTATGGTGTGCCAAGGAGAACCCACTCCGATCAGGGGTGCAGCTTTGAGGGGGAGCTGTTGAAGCACCTGTGTGACATCAACAGCATAACAAAGAGTTGAACTACCGCTCCAACGGTCAATGAGAATGTTTCAACAAGATAAAGAGGAAAAAACGCACGCACATCCGAATCTAATCCTGGGTGCTGGACAAAACACTTACGATGAGAGAGAGGGGAATAAAGTCCTCCCAAGACATGAGTTCTGATAACAGACGCTAACTTGCACAATGTGATAAAGAGTCGCCATTTTGCACATTTTTATGGATATGTACTGTAAGTGAACATGAGATGAGTCCGGATGAGAGATGCTACTTTGCACAATTCGCACAATTATGCTGTATTGTGTGACATCTAGCTGGTGATTTGTGATATGTGGTTTGTGTATACTTGCTTATTCTATGGACAGCTGGGTCATTCCGTGTGAAATCACCCAATTTCAGCACAATTTGGCAGGTGACCCTCTCCGAAAAAATCTGAAAAAAATCACAGGTGTTTGTAGACCAAATCCATGCATAGATCTTAAATAGTATATCTGTATAACTAACCGTTGCAAAACTACAGCCCTTTGAAACTTCAAGTCATTTTAAGCATTGTGGTGAACAATCCTTTTTGTTCAACTTCCAACATTATTGGCTCTTTTGGTATTTCACACACATTAGTGAAACTATGTGAATAGAAGTACATTTTCCTGTTGAATTAAAAAATCCAATCGGATCAGACGTATCTTGTGTACTTTCCCCTCTGCAAAGCTCTGCATAGGCACCACATAGGCACTGATAGGTTGAAGCTGGTGTAGAAAATTCGTTACAAAGATGGTAATTATGCTAAATCCTCTTGCTGCATGTATGATGACCAGTCAGTCTTATGTGTGTATAATTAACTTGATCAGTTTATTTTCTCTAGATAAGATTTATGTATGAGTAGTATGTTGTTAATGTTGCAATAATTATTTGGAGAAATTCAACTATGAACCATAAACTGTGTGTTGGATTGAATATGTGCAGCAAACAAGTGACTCTCTTACTCTTCCATTGACTTCCATTGTATTAAAAGAGCACCACATGTGGTGCAAAGTGGTACTGCAGATAAAGTACAAACTCAGTGGATTTATAGACAATATTTGTAAAAAAGCAACAAGCCCAAATGAGGATCATCTGCCCAAATTTTGGGCAGATGATCCTCACATACAGAATGATATATGGTAAAATTTTAAAAAATCCTGTTAACTGTCCATGTGGTGAAATGAGAAGATGAAAACAGGCTTTTTGAAAATCAAGCCCAATTTTAAAAAAATGCTCTCAAAATATGAAAATGATAACAACCAAAGTTAATGCATGGACATGACCTTATAATCCATATATGAGTGGGAAAAAAATCTGATGAATTTGTGTCACATACTTTTTGAATGAGAAGCCCTCAAAGGTGGTGATGTTTTTTCACATAATGAATTTATAGCCATTTTCAGAGCTTTGCAGAGGGGGAATTACACAAGATACACCTGCTTTGATTGGATTGTTTAATTCAACAGGAAAATGTACTTCTATTCACATAGTTTCACTAATGTGTGTGAAATACCAAAAGAGCCAATAATGTTGGAAGTTGAACAAAAAGGATTGTTCACCACGATGCTTAAAATTACTTTTTGGAAGTTTTGGAACCATTAGTGATACAGATATACTATTTAAGATTTATGCATAGGTTTGGTCTACAAACACCTGTGATTTTTTTCAGATTTTTTGGGAGAGGGTGACCTGCCAGCCACTGGGTGATTTGACACGGAATGACCCAGCTACTATAAGTGAACATGAGTTTAATGCCGACATGCTAATTTGCACATTTTGACAATGGATGCCAGTCTGCACATTTTGCACTATTTTGCACAATTTTGCACAGTCTGTTTTTGACATCTGACCGTTGTGTATCCTGTGGACAGAGAATGAGGTCATGTTTTTGTAGTTGTTGGATTCCTGTAATTTTTGTATATAGTGTATGTAGGTGTTTCTGGAAAATGTAGATATGTGTATGGATATATGTATGCACTGCATTACTGAACATGTGTTGGCTATTGCTGTGATTGGGTAATTACTTGCCTGTGTAACACCACTGTGTGATCATGTGATCACTTAATTGTACATATATGGGTGTCTTTGGATTGTTGACTCACGTCTGATGAAGGGCTTGAGTTGGCCCGAAACGTCACGGTAAATAAACTATAACTTGGGAGCATATACTGGTGTTGCAGACTTTTTCCCCTCTCTCTCAATGTTTCAACAAGACACTTCATGACTTGCTCAGGATCTCCTGAAAAGAAGCATAAATGGCCCCAGTTGCTCCCTCAGCTCCTGTTCGCCTATAATAACACCGTGCACCAGTCCACACAGCACTTCCCATACGAGCTGATGTTCGGTCAGAAGTCACAATTACCAGTCGACCACCTACTTGGAAATACCAGAGGTGACCACAGGGACAGTCCACCAACTGATTGGGTGGTGCAATATCAAGAGTACCTGACTTCTGTCTATGCTAGTGCTAGCAGACACTTAGAAAAGGCTGTGGCATATTGTAAGCGTGGTGGTCCTGTACCCGTACCCATATTACCACCTGGCATTCTAGTCTTTTGCAAGAACCACTTTCACGGTCACCACAAAATCCAAAATACCTGGGCGTCCACCAAATATGAAATTGTGGAGTGTCTGGATGGCATTGGCACACACTGTAAGATCAGGCCGTATGGGAAAGAAGGCCCCCTTAAGACCATGCATCGCTCTGAGTTTAAACCTGTTGCCACTGGTCAAGATTCATCCAGCCCACCAGCACTGGCTGCTCCACAGCCTCGTGGGGGTATCGGGAGGGAGCCAGGCCTTGGTAACCCTGCAGTTGGAGACCTGTTGAGGGTAGCCATAGTCCACACCAGGACTAGTGCTTAGCATCACAGTGACCAAGATGGTGTCCCTTCATGGCGGACTTATTTTCCCAATAATGACCGGCGTTCTATACATTATCCCTTACTTAAATTGCAGACCACGTCTCTGTCTTATCTGTAAGAACTGTGGGGTACCTCTGTTATTTAGTGTAAGTGGGTGTAAAAACTGGTTTGGGGCATTGCGCTCCGGTCACACATGGATTTGCACATTCACTAGCTCCAAAGAATTTATGAAGATTATGCGACTTAAAATGTTTACACTTGACATGCGTGTGGTTCTAGGAATCTCGCTGTCATTTACGTTCTGTGATGGTGTAACGTGTAGCGAGACAGCGTGGGAAAGGAATTATATTCTTGCGTGTTCACAGGTTCGCTTCCAATGCGAAGTAGGCCTATTTAGGCTATATAGATTATCACCTTGAAAATGGCATTTTTAGTTATACTCTTTAATGAAAGACATACTGCTGAAGGGTCATGCACATTTGATAGGCTGTTCAGTGACAGTAGATTATGCTTTGCCAGTGGGCTATATTATATCTGATGCAGCTATAGGCAGCTAATAATTAAAACTACTTCATGTGTCGACGATTGTTCATGAATGCCAAATCAACTGTGTGCTACACAGATTAAATATTAGGCCTAAATGACAAATTGAAAGCCATTGCATTTAAGATAAATATTTTTCAAACATGTTGGGACTTATGGGAGACAATACAGTAGATATTAAGTTGATACTAATTTATTTTATGACCACCTAATACACCTAGACAATAATTTGGAGTGAACCCTTTTAATCTAAGAATGTATAGATAGTTTTGAATAGCCATATGCAAAGTTGTTTTTGAGTTTATATTATTTATTCATTCACTCGTTTTGTTCAAGAGGGAAGACAATCAAACTCACAATTGATTTCAAACCATTAGCATTGTTGTTTTAAATGTACTGGTATGCTTTCATTATTCTCCAATTTCTCCAATTTCTGTAGGCAACTATCTTTTTTCTCTGAATGTTAAATTTGATGACTTTCGATGAAAATCCTGTGGCGTCTAGTATAGTCTTAATTTTACGACATAATTCCTCTTTTTGTCAATCTACTGGTTTGGTCTACTTTTCACTTTTCGGATTAGATATAATTGCTTATTTTAAAACATATAGATAAAAACACAAAAAGATGGATCGGGAAAATTAGAAGACAAAAAACATTTTGTTCCTTAGACTCTATACTAGCAAAATATGCACAAAATCAATTTTCACATGAAAATCCAGCGGAAGCCTATTTTCCAAACACAGCATACTGTATTACAATCTAATATAAAGGGTATCATGAGTTTGCCAACAATGACATAGAACCAGGCTTGGAATTTCACCATTTTGGGGGCAAGGCCACTGGGCCTTCAGTTGGGCATATTTGGTGGGGGGCACAAAGGCCACATGTCAGGGCACCAAGGCCAAAGTTAACAATTTCAATCATTTTTATAGCCTAAATCATTTTTATAGCCTACTGTATGCAGTAGTCTATAAAAATGATTGAAATTGTATTTAGCCTATTCAATAGACCTGCATCACTGTATGAAACATTACAAAAACATGAAACATGACATATTATGTAAATCATCTGTAAATCATCTGATCATCTAATATTTACAGATATCTAGGCTATATTTAACATTTATTTTATACTTGGCCTGGTATGAAATTGAACAATTTAAGCACAACTAAGCTTTAAGAAACTCAAATAGCCTAGATGCATGCTTAGCATTTTGTCATCATTAAGGCTACTTTAACAAACTCTTAGTCAGCTGTATATCCTCTGATTTTAATATTTACCGACATCTAGGCGACATTTGTAACATTTATTTTGTATTTGGCATGTTATGAAATCACGTAGGAAAAAACAAATTAAACACATTGTGAAACTTAAAGCCCAAATTTGGAGACATGCATGTCGAAATTTGCTACAAATTCAAAACCGGATTACTCTGGAATGGCTAACTGTACAGGTTGTGTTCGGTAATGTCTGCTGTTTATTTTGATATATGGTTTGCCATGTTTTGAACGAAGGGTTTGTTAAGTATTCCAAGATGAATGAGGGAGATGGGCGCAGGTCCTAGAATTTATGATTCAATTTAATCATAGTATTTATTTGTCTCACGAACCGTTCACCAAATGGCTAACATCGTTTAAAAGCTGAGAAAAAGCTCTTTCATGTGATGTGATACTTGTGATGCCTGTATGATGAGTAGGCTACTTCGCAAGTAGTTCAACTGAGAAGAATGGGAATCTGGACGCACTTACTTTCTTGCCGTGCGCTGTCACTTTTCCACTGCGTAAAATGCTACAATAATTTGCGCTGTGAAAGATTATTATAATAAAATATAATAATAAAATATATTATAATAAAATACGCTATTAGTCCGACGCAAACCAGAATATTGAGAGAAGGGGGCACCAAGGCCACAGTGGCCTGTAAACCTCTGATTTTCAAAGGGGCATCTCGGCCAACGCAAGGGGGTCGTGGCCGCCGTGAAATTCCTACCCTGCATAGAACCATAGTTTTGTTCAGTTTACAATGCATACGGAAAGTTTTCAGACCCTTTCAAGTTTTCCACATTTTGGTATGTTTCAGAATCATCTTAACATGGATTCAGTTAATTCGTTTTTTCTCATCAATCTACACACAATACTCCAACACTCCACAAAAAAAACGGTGTTTTGAGTGTTATGTAAATTTATATATATAAAAAAGACTGAAATATTTACATAAGTATTCAGACCCTTTGCTATAACATTTGCAATTGAGCTCTGGCACATCCTACTTCTATTAATGGTCCTTGAGATGCTTCTACAACTTGATTGGAGTCCACCTGTGCCTACATTAATTCACTGGACATTATTAGGAGAGGCACACATCTCTTTATATAAGGTCTCACAGTTGATGGTGTATGTCAGAGTGAAAATCGAGCCACAATGTTGAGAGAATTGTCCATAGACCTGTGAGACAGGGTTGTGTGAAGACAGATCTGGGGAAGAACACATTTCTGCAGCATTGAAAGTGTCCAAGAGCACGGTAGCTTCCATCATTCTCAAATGGAAAAGTTTGTAACAATCAACAGAAATTGTGTTACTTAAACGAGTAATCCGGGACGAAGGGCCTGGTTAGACATGTAACCAAGGACTCAATGGTCACTATGAATAAGATCCAGAGTTCCTTTGAGAAGATGAGAGAAGCGTAAAGAAGGACAAACATCAGTGCAAATCAGTGCCTGGTTTCTTCCACACACACCGTTGGGAATTGTGGCCAAATAGTTCCGCTTTGGTTTCATCAGACCAGATGATTTTACTTGTCATGGTCTGAGAGTCATTCAGGTGCTTTTTGACCAACCCCCCGGCAAAAAAGGGCTTTCATCTGACCACTCTACCATAAAGGCCTGATTGGGGGAGTGCTGCACTGATGGTTGTCCTTCTTTACCCTGATGCTGCATAAAGGAAGTGGTATGCTAAGTGGCCTGTAAGCGTGACCATGTGCACATGTTCATGCATGTGCATGTATATTGCCCCCTTGGTTACTGTTTGCTGTCTACTTAATTCAGGTTTCTCCAGAACTTTGCTCATCAAATTGGGGTCTGAAATTTTTGGTACACACTTCGAAACAGCATGTATCAACACAGCAAAGTATCTCTAAAACCACAGAAAATATCTATTTCTTCATATAGTTCCTATGAAATTGAGCAAAGTATCATCAGAACGGAGATCATATCAAACTCCGAGATGGAAAGACGAATACAATCACCATGGATAGACATCTCACACTGCCGCTGCATGTAGAAGATTCTGACACCGCTGTGGTTAAGCACTCTGTCAGCTGACCCTGTCAGAAGACAGTTTAAAACATTCCCTATTTATGTAAACTGGGCAGCTCTACTTCCCCCAAAAAACGAGAGAACTGCACAATGGCAGTGTGATTGTGAAATCAATTCTGCTCTAAATAAATAGTAGAGTATGACCTAGAGTTGGATGTCTCGAGACCGGTCTTTTTTTCACTTTTACATGGTCTCGGTCTTGTCACAGTCTCGACCGTCTTTGGTCTTGGTCTTGTCTTGGTCTCGGATCCCTCGGTCTTGTCTTGGTCTCATTGTCTTGGTCTTGCGGTCTCAGGTCGACATAGTGGTCGGGAGATTTGCAACAAATAATGTCCATGATACAAAACATAACATTCGATAATGCAACATTAAATTATTTCGCCTTTCACGCCCTTCAAATGCAACCTTTCAAATGCAACCAATCAATGACATACATGTATTTTGTTGTGATTAAGAAACTGGCGCTCATCCAATCAAAAGACGCAAGTGTAGCCAGCGCGAAACGTTAGGTTTACGTTATAGCTGTCAGTCTCAGTCAGACCTAGTAATAATAATGTCAGCGAATTCCACCATCAATAAATTTGCATTCACGGAACATAAAGAAATTTGCAGTCCAGGGCCAAGAAAGTTTGCATTTGATTAATGTGACATGTGTGCATGTCATTGTTGTTTACTGTATTTTATTTAAAATTGAGTTGTTTAACTAAATAAATGTGACCATTGACATTTAAATAACATCTGCATATTACATTGTTTTGACTTCACAGGCTTAATCTATTTCTGGCAAGGTTATAATTGTGTATCTTAAATTTCATCTACAAATTAAGTATAATTGTAATTAGTTACATATTTCCCATAGCTGTTGGAGGTGTTAGCTGTTTTATCAGATGACTTTTGGACCAGTTAGTATCACTCAGTCAGTAATATCAGTCCTCAACAGCAGACAAAGGAGTCTCAATCCTCTAATAGTGCAGTAACAGCTGTCATGCAATTGCTATACATAGTTTATCTCACCCAGTCTACGAAAACATTTACAGTGAGTGAGCTCACAGTCACACACATTCATGACATGCTCTGTCTCTGCATTGTTCTGTCTGTAGTTGAAATAATACCTTCTTAAATTGAATTTAAACTGGGACTGAACCTCTTACCCCAGTATGCTGCTCTTATTCAATTGATGCAAGTTATGGTGTAACACCAGCTTACTAGCTGTTTTTTTTTTTGGTCTCGGTCTTGGTCTCGGTCTCGTCTCGACTTTGTCTTGGTCTTGACTCAGTCTGTCTTGGCCTTGGTCTCGTCTTGGTCTCGGTCTTGATACCCTCTGGTCTTGGTAGTGTCTTGGTCTCGGTTTAGGTGGTCTTGACTACAAGTCTAGTATGACCAGAGGTGTATTTCACAAAGGCAGAATTAAGACATCCAAGATAAGCGATAAATCGAGGTTTGACATAGCGTTGTCTGGTCATCTTAGCTCAACTCGTTTCACTAACGTCAATCCAGGATGAGTAGGGACGACTATGTCAAGCCAGGTGTAACTAATTCAGGATGTGTGCACGTTCTCGTTTCTGCTCCAAAGTATCCACGGTTGGAATAAAAGAGATACGGGAAATAGCGTGATTCACACAAAGTGAACAATTGCTTTTGATATAGACTAACAATGAAGTAAAGTTGTCCTTTTTGGAATGGGGAATCCAACTGAATGCAGGTTTACGTATGCACCCACTTGTGAGTGCTTCCTTGTCTTGGCACTCAACGCCATTAAGAAAGCGTTTGCCACTGTAAAGATGCACACACTTGCCCCTCCACTTCCAATCAACTACAGTAGGCTATATCAAACGTCTATCAACAAAATAAGCAAACGAGTACCTAGGCCTATGTTAATAATTATAAGGCTATCACAATTAAAATAATAACCATATGGTAGTAGGCAGACAATCTATTTTGTTTTGCGAGCAAATGCATTTAGCAAATATATACACTGTAAATGGAATAAAGCTCCTTAAAAATTAGCACGGAGGTCTGATTTGAATGACAGCTAGCTGAACCAATAAGACAACATGATTACCATTAGAATTAACTTAGCTTGGCTGTTAGCCTGGTCGGAACCAGGCTAGGTGCAGAGAATAAATCCCCATGGTAACTTATGTGCCATCTCTTTTGTGAAACCAAGTCAAGGCTAAATTCATCCAGGATACCCTAAAAATCCCATCTTAATCCCTTATCTAGGTTTTGTAAAATACCCCTCTGATCTGTGGAAGGATTGAATAAATATATGACCTGAGGATTACAACACACGCATATATGTACAGCAACTGTACACAACTAGGGATAGGCCTCAAAGTTATGGTTATGCAAGCACAAAAGGGTGGGAATATAGGAATCATTTTCTGCTTAACTGTATATTTACATTTAAGTATAAAAACATTTCTATTAAAGACAACAATAGCCTATTAGCATTGCTACATATGGCAAATATGAAAAGAAAGGAATGTGTGTATAATTTGTATTGTAAATGTACCTGATCTGTGATCACCTGAAAGCTATCCTTCTCCTGAAGTCCTCTTCAATGTCTGAGTTTGATTGTTACTATGTTTCTGCTTTGTGTTTGTGCTGGAGGGGGCGTGACATCTCTCAGATGAGGGCTGGTCTGTGTCCCAAGTCACATGGATTCCAGGCAACAGGCCTGATGACACTGCGGTTTAGAGCACTAGAAAAACACTTAGCAAAACACAAATGCCTGTATGATAGTATTTTAAAGTTATATGTTGTACATATGTTATAAAAGGATTTGAGCTTTTAAATTACTTATCTTGATCATGGTTTTATGCTAGAAAAGAATATTTTGCTTGCCGCTTCTTCAGGAGAACTGAAACTGTTTTGTGTTTGTGTTAAGTTTTGTGTTCCTCTAAAGTAAAATAAAAAGGAACTAGTCACTGAAGCCCTCGTGCTTTGGATAATGTGGGCCTACAGTAAATGTTTTAATCTCCAAACTACCATCATTAAGTCTGACTTCAATCTATTACAGTTTTTCTCGATTGCTTTGTGCTTGATGCTTGTGTCAACTCTGACATCACGTTATCTAAACAGTTAACACCCATGTCTGAACAAAAGTACTCAGGCCAAAATGACACATTTTGCTTGCAAAAGGCTGTTACTCTCTCAAAACACTAAAAACATGCAGCTAAAGCAAATTTTGCTTTCAAACAAAGGGGTGATAGTAGAAAAAAAAAATCCTGAACCTGAGGTAAGCGGGCCTCTAAACCAAGATATATGCCCTGATCAACTAACCACTCGGTGAGTTGCACAGTTTTGAAAATGAACATTAAGGGTTGTTTGAGGACATGTTTGAGCATGCCTGTAGGCAGCCACTCTGATTAAAAGGCGATTCAAAATGAGTCAGAAAAGTTGAGACAGGACCAATCGTCAAAATTTCGGTGTCCACCACTCTAGTTCATCCAAAACAAAGCAGAAAAGGGACTAAAAGTGCTAAATACCGGAATTTTCCTTT
The DNA here is from genome assembly GCF_046254945.1 of Alosa pseudoharengus. Taxonomy (NCBI): domain Eukaryota; kingdom Metazoa; phylum Chordata; class Actinopteri; order Clupeiformes; family Clupeidae; genus Alosa; species Alosa pseudoharengus. The sequence continues at coordinate 12,326,481 of NW_027468564.1, read as the reverse complement.
AAGAGAGCCCCATGCACAGGGATGGAGAGAGAGAAAGCGAGAGGGGATATGTGTGTTAGAACTGAGATGCGTGTGGTAAAAGTAGACGTGCTGTTTAGACTGGAGCGAGTCATATTCAAAATAATGCAAAAATAAATCCGCAGATAAAACCAATATCCTCGTTCATTGCAACCGCAACATGCCTGCTTGCCGACGTTCAAACGACAACAAAAAAAAGACATCAAAGCACTTTTTTGCGTTTGAAAAAAGTATAAAAATATATAAAAATAGGGGCAGCCGTGGCCTACTGGTTAGCGCTTCGGGCTTGTAACCGGAGGGTTGCCGGTTCGAACCCCGACCAGTAGGCACGGCTGAAGTGCCCTTGAGCAAGGCACCTAACCCCTCACTGCTCCCCGAGCGCCGCTGTTGTTGCAGGCAGCTCACTGCGCCGGGATTAGTGTGTGCTTCACCTCATTGTGTGTTCACTGTGTGCTGAGTGTGTTTCACTAATTCACGGATTGGGATAAATGCAGAGACCAAATTTCCCTCACGGGATCAAAAGAGTATATATACTTATATACTATATACTGAATGTAGCGCAATTTTTTTTTTAAACAGCTGGACAAATGATTTAGCTAATTGATTATAGCCTGTACACCAGCAATTGTTGAACATTTACCTGTACAAGGACATTGACAGTAGCCCAGCCTAACAAGCAGATGTTGCAAAAGATGAAAGACGCAATTAATCAGAAATGAATAATGTAATCTGCAGCGCTTTATCTAACAGACTGCAAGCAATAAGAGGGTTGAGTCTGAGTTGAGTTTTAGACACTGAGTTTTTGAAGTTTTGGAAATATTTTGGTTTGGTAACCAGCAACAAGTGCAATTTGTTAATCGCTGCCATTCTCTCTCCTGCGCAAACAAAAATGTGTTATGTTCCAAGTAGCCTAGTGCATAATTCTGCTTCATAAAGTTGAACAAATACATTTGGTTATTTCACAGAAAAATATAAATAGCCAGTTTAGGGTGTACAGTGCAGAGTTGGTAAGTTATGATAGGCCAACTTGGAGTGAACATAAAAACAGGGGAAATTCTTTCTCTACTCCTAGCTGAGAAGCCTGATGGTATGCAAGGACCAATGAATCGTGCTCTCACGACAATCACGGCGTTAAACTTAAGTTTCTTTTCTTGTTTTGGCAAGTAGCTGTATAATAAGCGGGATAATGTATTGTCCGCCGGTAATTACTGGAAAATAAATCCTGACAGAGCGAACAGAACCCCCGACGCGCAGAGGAATTACATTACATAATGACAATGTACTATATTCAAAGTATGTACACACCGTTTTAGAAAACAGCAATTTACAAGACCAAACATACATGTTTAGATAGAGATAGATAGATAGATACTTTATTGATCCCCAGGGGAAATTCAAGACTGAAGAACTGTCTCTCTGACACTGTGATCAGAAGCACCGGAGTGCCACAGGGAACTGTGCTCTCTCCAGTCCTGTTCACCCTGTACACGTCTGACTTCTGCTACAACACCGAGTCATGCCACATGCAGAAGTTTTCTGACAATACTGCAATTGTGGGGTGTATCAGGAACGGACAGGAGGAGGAGTACAGGAGCCTGGTCAGAGGCAGAGTGGCAATCGGGACGATCGGGAGTTTTCTCGGTGGGCCGGCCGATGAGTCTGTGTGGTGCGGGCCAGCCCATACAGCTATTACAGCGGCCGTGAGTCGTCCGCGGCCATCAACCTGGCTCATGCACTAAGAATATTCCGCGAAAATCTCCGAGACTCACACTTTTAAGTGTTAAAAGTCCAACCAATATTTATACCACTTGCTCACTGTCTATATGTCATTCATGGTTACCCTGCGCACTCATCTCTCCCATGCTGATTTTTGTGTAGGCTAGCCTTAGTTTTTTATCTTAATTCATGTTTGTCTTATTTAGGCGTTACAGAACTTTCATCCCAAATAAAAAATTACAATTTAATTTGTTTGTTTGTACTTACAGTAAATTAACGTAAGCCTAAACTAGAATGGAGCAAAGCCTCCTGGGAATGGGGAATGTGTTTCTGGTTTATCCAATGAACCGATTGCAGGTCAAGTCTATACAGAAATGTAGGGGGATAAATGAGCGGCCCGTCGTCTAATGACATGACCCTACAAACGATCAAGTTCGAGGAAAGCTACAGGAGTTTTGACAGTCGACGGATTTGCGTGATTGCTTGCTGTTTTACATATGGATGGAAGGCAGAGAGAAAGGTTAGGAGCTAAAGCATTGACGTTAATTAAACTTGCACAAGCTAGTCTTATGTTGATATGTAGCCTAGGCCTAGCCTAATGACTATTTAGTGGGCCACTCAGGCTCATAAATGGTTTGTGGAACTCGTTGGAATTGTCTATATGTAAGCCTATATAGGCTTACTTTAATCGTTCTCGTACAAAACTATTCAAAGTGCCTGTTTTTTCAATTATTTAATTACCTGTTTTATTAGGTTGACATTGTCTGTAGGCTAGGCCTTTTTTAAATGTATACAGGCAACTATTGGAGTGCTATGATACCCAGATATGTCCTTGCATGATGCTTGAAATTTCCATCCACCCACAAAGCTGTTTATACTGCACTGTTGCATATCTAGTTCCTTACACATTTATTGAAAGTGCCTGGTTTGTGGGTGATTGGCTTGTTGTATTCATTGCATTAGCACTAGGCCTATATTGTTTGTGCTATTGATGTGTGTGCATATTGGGGGGGGGGGGGGGGGGCGGGGGCCGGTGCCGTCAGAATTTTCCCGGTGGATTTTAGTGTCCCACTCCGCCCCTGAGCCTGGTGGAGGACTTTGTGCAATGGTGCAAACTCAATCATCTTCAACTCAACACTTCAAAGACCGAGGAGATGGTGGTGGATTTCTGCAGGTCTAAGCCCACTATGCTACTAGTCTCCATTGATGGGGTCAATGTGGAGGTAGTAAGCACCTACAAGTATCTGGGTCTCCACCTGGACAATAAACTGGACTGGTCAGCCAACACTGACGCACTCTACAAGAAAGGGCAGAGCAGGCTGTACTTCCTGAGGAAGCTGCGGTCCTTCAATGTGTGCAGCAAGCTCCTCAGGATGTTCTACCAGTCTGTTGTTGCCAGCGTCCTCTTCTATGCAGTAGTATGCTGGGGACGAAGCACAAAGAAGAAGGATGCTGGGCGAATTGACAGGCTGGTAAGGAAAGCTGGCTCTGTAGTGTGAGCTGAACTGGAGTGCATCACTTCAATATCTGACAAAAGGACCCTGAACAAACTGATCAACATCTTGGACAATGAGTGTCATCCACTCCGCAGCACTATTGTAAAGCAGAAGAGCCTGATCAGCTGGAGACTTCGCTCACTGCCTTGCACAACAGACAGACTGATGAAGTCATTTGTCCTCAGAGCCATTGAACTGTTCCATGCTTCACTTAAGGGAAGGGGAGATATAGACTTCTCCGCATAGTCTGTCTGCCTCTTCTCCCCCTCCATGTTTGGATACTGTCTGTCCACTAGCCACTTTTTACCACTGTCTTTCTGCCTTACTGTTTGCGTGCTATATTAGCACATATGCATAACCCCTCCCTCCATGCCACAGCCGAACTGTGGCCACACTTATACCTTTTCTTAATATAGTTATATATATATAGATATATATAGACTTTATTCTTGCACTGTTGGACTTACTCATTTGCACCATCACCATGACACTCACTCACACAGAGCACCTTACCTTACTATGCACAGAGAATCACAGGCTCAGTCCCTGCCTCAGTCATTGCAAGCGCCTCTTGATTGATTAATCACCCACTATGTGGATACTGTTTTTAGAATTGATTTAGATTACGTGTTATTTAGTATAATTTGTATTTTAGTATATTTAGTATATTCTTTATCTTCTACTGTCCTTATTGCTTAGTTGTGTTTTTTATATGATATACTTTTAATTACTTTTTTCTGCTGTTAGTGAATGTGTGTGTGTTGTCCGTATGCTACTGAGACCTTGAATTTCGCCTGGGGATCAATAAAGTATCTATCTATCTATCTATCTATCTATCTAAGAAGATGTTTATTCATTTAAGTAAACATAATTACATTGTACAAAAAAACCTGACATGTTCACTTGTGTATACTCACTCACTAATATCATCAAAGATTGGAAATCAATTCACAAACGCACACACTTTTAACAACAGTATCCATATAGTTACATATATGAGGGAGCAATAACAAATCCTAATGAAGACGTATTTTAAAACAGATGGTGATAGATGTTAAATACAGAGTCCATCCCAGTCCAGTCCACATGTCCATATGGTTTCATACATGACAAAACAATACCAAATAGATACAACAGATCCTGACATTCACACAATGTCCACCCCAGTCCATATGTCCATCTGTGCACATGTTGGAGAGTGACTGGTCTTCCTCTGTCTGCGGAGTCCATGCTGCATGCTGTCAATCATCTCTGACTGATCAGGATACGCCTCCATTCTCCATTCATCTCACTGCTGAGCTCCACTCAGGAAGAGGCTGTTTCCTGTGTGCTGCTGGTGTGTGTGTGTGTGTGTGTGTGTGTGTGTGTGTGTGTGTGTGTCTCTGTGTGTCTATGTGTGTGTGTCACTTCATGAGTTCCTGCACCACAGATCCCATCACAGATCCCAGCTGAGGGCCGTGGCTCAACACTCTAAACGCTCTGCTCCCGATGATGCTGGTCTAAGTGTGTGCTGCTGGTCTGTGTGTGTGCTGCTGGTCTGTGTGAATCTTTTCAAATTCGTCAAATCTTCTCCAATCATCCAATTCATCACGCCACCTGCAGGATAAAGGAGAGAAGAAGGTCATCAATCAGTGTCCATGACAACCATCTCCTAGTGAGCCAGACTGCATGAGAGACAGAGGGCTCTATTGTGACATTGTGACTAACAGCAGCCGCAGCAGAAACAGGAAGTCCAACACCACTGGTCAAATCACAAGCACTTAGAGTGTGGCATCAGACTCGGGCAATAGGGAAGGCTGCACATTCCTTTCATGGTGTTTGTGACCTGACGTGTTCAACTGGCCTTGAACCTGTGACCTTAGGCATGAGAGCCTGAGACACACTAAGGTCAATAGCAAGAAGGGAGAGAGAGAGAAGGGGGAGATGACAGATGGATGGATGAGTAAAAGCCTGGAAAGCCAGCCCGAACTTAGCCCCTGCCACAAAATTTGAGGTTAGGAAGTTCAGTCTGGACTTGTTGCATTGACAAGCCTCTATGAAAACTTGAGAATCTGTGCCAAACTTGGATCTTGTTGTATGACTAATAAAATTCATGGATTGAAACTCATGTGCGCTTCAGTACAGAAAACAAAACACCAAACTTCAGTCCAAAAACTAGAAAATAAGGAAAGCAACTGATCTCACCGAGTATCAGAAATCTACAAAAAGGTGTATTTAACAAAGGCTCAGCATATCCCCGAAATTATGTAATTCTGTCTGGGTATTAAAAATTATATGGAGGTTACCAGCAGGGGCATCACTAGAAGTGCAAAAGATCCTGGGCTTTAGCCCAGCAATTTTTTTTATGGGGGTCCAGGGGTTTATCCTCAGGAAATTTGGAAAATTGGGCTGTTAAAGATGCAATTTCAACGTAGTTTGAGAAGGAAAGGAAGGCCAATCGTTGAGGTCCTTAATTATCATATTTTCATAACAAATAAAGCTAATTGTCCCTCACTAGACCTAGGCCTACTGAGTATATGGTATTTATGGGGCATTAAGAGAAAAAAAAATCGTCATTTAACAGAGACCTCACACCCAACCATTTTTTAATGCCCGTGACGTGATGAATGAATGCATCATTTTCAGGTGCCACTCTAATCGCTAACCTTAAATATATTAATCCAACACAACTCCTTGTTCAATTTTCAGTTTTCATGGAAATCATTGGTATGTTTGCCTAGGACTACCTGTGGCTAGCCTGGCTCTTCCACTCGGTTTATATGCTATGGTAGCTAGCAGTGTTAAAAAAGGCTTGACTACTGTACTAGTAGACTTAATGGAACGTGATTCGATCCTACAGAGCCGGTAGGATACGTAAGTTGATTTATTCAGTTATCCAAATGAAGTGTCTTAAAGCTAGCGACGTACAGAGGCTGGCTACTACTAGCTAGTAACACAGACCATAAATTCAAATTGCATAGGCTTTCTCTGTCTATGATCTATGGTCTATGATCTTCAAACTATGAGCCTCCTCGACGAGTAGATTGCTGCTCCACTGAGCCACGAATTTAGGCTGGATTATGCCCTGTGCTTCTGTCTGTTAATTTGCGGTACAACTGAATAGTGTTATGGAACCACGGACCGAAAGAATAATAAACTAAATATTTCCCTGATCAATAAATACTTCTTAATTCATAAAATATAGAGGCATAACATTAGGTGGAAGTGGTAGGCTATGAGGGCTCATTCAATGTGTATGCGCGTCTGCGCAAGTGAAACTGACAAACTGAACCACTCGTGGGTAGGCTAGAAGCAACAATATTTAAAACAATGAATGTAGTGGATTCCTGCAATGTTCATGAAAACAGCATAGCGATCGGATAGCCTAAAACCGCGACAACTTGTTGTAGGCATAACAGTAGCTTATATTGTAGCAAATAGCCTATGGCGATGCCGATGACAGATTTCAAATACATTTATTTCCCTTGTCTCGCTAGAGTGAGCGCATAAGGTGGGTTGTTGCGCAAAGAAATGAATTAGGGAGATGATCTGCTAGCTCATGGGCTCCCAAAGTGGGGGTCGGGACCCCCCGAGGGGCCGCGGGACGCCGAGGGGTGGGTCGCGAAATGATTTCCATAAATCAAATAAATTTGGGAAAAATAAAAGAGCTGTCACTTGACCGCAATTTAAAGAAAGATTTTAATTCCAAGACGCTTGCTGAGTTCTGGATTTCAGTCGAGAGGGAATATCCACAGCTATTCAAGGCCGCGATGGACGTACTGACGCCGTTTGGCTCCACATACCTGTGCGAAAAAGACTTTCTCTGCACTGACATATATTAAAAACAAATACAGATCGAGTCTAAATGTGAAGGATGATCTGTGGCCGTCTCCACAATTAAACCAAGAATGGACTTGCTGTGTTCCGCGCATAGCGCGCATCCATCTCATTAGATGAGATTAACGCTGAAACATAGTTGCCAAAATGTAAATTTGCGCAGCAACAATGTACATATGTTTACAACAGTTTGTGGATATTACCCTGACTGAGATATTCTTCTGTTAAAATGGAAATTAAAGTAATGTTTCAAAGTTAAGTTTGCACGACAGCAATAATGTGCACTCATGTTACATGGATATTATTTTTTGACTAAGGTATTCTGCTTTTATCATATAGTAAATTTTTATATGTAAAATCATAACAGGCTGCTCTGTTCTTTTGTGTTGTCGTTAAGCCTGTGTTTGGATAAGCCTAGTGCGTATGGCCGGTGCGCACATTTTATTTTATTTTTTGAGTCACATCCAGGGATAGTGGGGGTCGCCAGTCTCTGGCACGGTTATTTTGGGGGTCGCGGGTTGAAAAGTTTGGGAACCCCTGCGCTAGCTAATGATCTACATTTACCAAACGCTATAGTTTTGCTAACATCTCCACTGTTAACGTGAAATATCTCCATGCAGGGTAGTGTCAAGCAGCAGTGAAGTGATAACCTTATCATGCAGGTAGCCAATGTTCACGTCACCTGAGTCAGACAGAAAACGGGCCCTGCTTGCTCTGTTAAAATTTGTATGCCCCTTTCAAACTGCGTTAAAAGGGTGTATTTAACCCCCGAACACCCGTAATATGATCAGCACCACCTCTCACAAAATAGGCTACTATCAACGTCCCTGCTACCGGTCCGTCAGAAATATGTCAACTGTTGTCCGGTCCGTGTAATGAAATAGGTTGGGAACCCCTGTTTTAAGGCATAGAGATCCGGTGCTATTCCCAAGACATTAGGGGCTATAGCCTCGAATGCCCAGGTGTAACGATGCCACTGGTTACCAGAAATTTTTCATGTGACTGCCACCTTTCCACCACCATTCTTCATTCCACTCTCTCCGATTCAAACCAGAAGTGATTTAAAGGGCCAGGGAGAGAAAAGGTGACAGTGGAAGTGAGTGAGTGAACCATTTGGTCCCAACCTTTTCCCTGCTTCTTGGGAAAACAAGTAAAATAGAAGAATGTTCAGCGTCTGGACAGGCTTTTGAATTATATAGATAGTTAACTCAATACATTAACTATTTTAATAGTAGGCTTACTACATGTGTTCCAATAATCTTAATTTCCACATTTATCACCTTTATATAGCTAAAAGCTTGTCCTGAGGGTGCTGCAGTTGAATTTGTTTACAGCTAAAAGCTTGTCCTGAGCATATTTCAGTTGAATTTGTTTACTGCAAAAATGTTGACCTGAGCACACTGCAGTTGAATTTGTTTACAGCTAAAAGCTTGACCTGAGCGTATTTCAGTTGAATTTGTTTACAGCTAAATAGCGTAAAGCTACATGTTTATATCGCCATCATGTCTTTTGTACAAGCTATTGACATATAACATATAAAAAAACAGAAAACAGTGATTAAGACATTTGTCGAAAAGAAGGATGTTCTGACTGTTCTCTGCAGAATTCACACAATTGGATTGACCTAACCAATCAGCAATGAAGTAGCTACTCTATCTATCAAATTGTGTGCAGAGGCATTTTTTCCCCTGTATCTGTTGAAACACGACCCCATAATCACATCCCAACGCTTCGGTTCCAGACTCAAAGTCTGAATTGTGTGTGTATGCGTGTGGGTACGTGTGTGTGTGTGTATGCATGTGGGTACGTGTGTGTGTGTGTGTGTGTGTGTGTGTGTGTGCGTGCTTGCGTGTGTGTTTGTGTGTAGGTCTGTGTGTGTGTGTGTTGGTACGTGTGTGTGTGTCTGTGTGTGTGTTGGTACGTGTGTGTGTGTACGAGTCTATGAGTAGGAGTTAGGTGTGTATGTGTGTTTGTGTGTGTGTGTGTGTTTGTGTGTGTGTGTGTGTGCATGTGTGTGTTTTCCTTTGCTCCTTCATATCACTTGCCATGCTGAGTTGCATGTGACTGACACGTCTACAGATGATTACTCACTTTAGACCTGATGGAACTGGTCCACTGCTGAAGTTGGGAAAATCCCTCATGGACTGATCACTCCTCATTGACACACAGCTGGGCACTGGAGATGGAGGTCTGTGTGTCTGTGGGCTGGTTACATAAAAAGATACAAGAAACTGAATAACAACTCATTCCTCTGTGGATGATTGCATTTGTTCACACTTACAGTAATATTACAACAATACATGCTCCATTTAAAGGAAAATTCTGTTTTTTAGCACTTTAAGGCCCTTTTCTGTTTTTTTTTGGATGAAATGGAGTGGTGGACACCGAAATTTTGACGATTGGTCCTGTCTCGACTTTTCTGACTCGTTTTGAATCGCCTTTGACTTCTCAGGGTGGCTGGCAATGGGCATACTGTAGTAGGCTACTCAAACATGTCCTATAACAACCCTTAACGTTTGTTTTCAAAACTGTGCAACTCACCGAGTGGTTAGAGGTGTTCGTTGATGTTCCAAAACAAGTAGCGTAGCGAAATACAGTTTCTGTCGTGTTTTATTTGGCATTTTGTAAAATCCCATTGATTTCTGTTGGAAGACTCATTGCACGTTGATAGCTGCGCCACCGTCTATGCTTCAGGTTCAAATATTGAGTGGTTGTGAATAGTTCCACAATAGCAAATAAGACAGCTGGAAATCATACATTGCGCCGATATATTTGCTTTTAATAATCAACGAACACAGCAGTGCAGGATTGTATGTTTATGAAGCACATTTGAAAAAAATTATTGACTGTTACCACATACAGTGGGTCCCATTCAGAAGTGGCCACTTCTTTTGCGCTTTCTGTGATTTATGCAGCTGTGTGAAATGTATTACAACTTATCGCCACAAGGTGGCAGTTTAAGTCCACTGTAGCATTTGTAAACAGGGCAGCGGAGTGCATTCAAAGGCGTTGCAGTGGCAGTGAGATACTGTAAGCAGAACGAAACTGAAGATCACCTCGTTGAAGTCATACAGTAGACTAGGCTAAATCAGAGCCTACTTTTGTTTTTATCAACCTGGGGCCAGAGATGATGGCCTTTGGCGAACAGTTTAGGCCTACTCAAAATGAGTAAAATCAAAAGCACTATACAGATGACATGAAAAAGGTTATGATGTATGGATTCCCAAGTGTCCAAGCTTCCAAATGGTGTATAACATAACTATGCTACATAGCAATATGGGATTTAGAATGTTGGGGGAAGGAGGGTAGGTGTTCCAATGTGTTCTTCATAAGGTTAAAATATTGTTGTTATGATACGTTTAACAGGTCATAGGCAGACGGGAAAAGCAGGCCTTAAAAGAGGGCTACAGGATACTGGGGTGCTCCCAATGATAACAGAATGGCCAGAACTGGCTAGAGTTCTGTTCCCACGAGGTGCCTCATCTCTGATGGATCCTAAGGTATTAATGTCCAAGCATGGCAATTTAAACATGGCAAGCATGACACATCCTCTCACATTCTTTTTGCAAAGGTAAATTTGTAAATGGAGGAAAACAACTGACAGAATAAAGTACATCATGACTATGGTACAGTGCACAATAGTATTCCAAACAGGGCGCACTGTTTTTGTTGCAGATGATTTTGAAAAGAGTGGTTTGACCAGATGAGGCGGAGGTTGACGAAGATGAAATGGAAGATTCATGCCGTGTCACAGCCTACCTCAGACAATACGTTGTAAGTGGTATGACAAATATTTCCTAAGATTTCCCCCCCCCCCCCCAGATTTTGAAACCTGGCTGATCAGAGTGATTTGGATTTGATGAGAGATCTATACTTGAACCACTCGCAGACTGAAGAATATGTGAAAGTATTTTTTTCAAAAGTATCTTTTGTGATTGTGATGACTACATTTGCCATATACTGTATTCAGTAATATAGCTTACAGTGCCCTCCACATTTGTTAGCCCCCCAGAATCACAGATGTATGAAATGTTATAACTTTGTTCAGTAAATCACAAATATTATTTTCTTGTGGTATTATAAGTATATAGTATAAGTATATATACTCTTTTGATCCCTTGAGGGAAATTTGGTCTATGCATGTATCCCAATCCGTGAATTAGTGAAACACACTCAGCACACAGTGAGGTGAAGCGCACACTAATCCCGGCACAGTGAGCTGCCTCCAACAACAGCGGCGCTCGGGGAACAGTGAGGGGTTAGGTGCCTTGCTCAAGGGCACTTCAGCCGTGCCTACTGGTCGGGACTCAAACCGGCAACCCTCCGGTTACAAGTCCGAAGCGCTAACCAGGCTAGCATTGTATAACAAACGAACTACTACTAAAAGTATTTTCTGATATTGTCTTTTAATTCTTACAGGTTCTTTAGAGACATTGAAAGACCTGGTGGTCTTCTGGACGGGATGGTCTGTCCTCCCAGAAACCATGTAGGTGTTGGCAGGGGCAATGCCGACTGTACTTTGAATATATGGCAACTGTTGTCCGGTCCGTGTAATGAAATAGGTTGGGAACCCCTGTTTTAAGCAGGGCTTTGAACCGATTTTTTTTTCCAATCGGTTCGTTCCGAACAGAAACGGAATTATAACATTTCCGGTTATGAGTTCCACCAATAAATTGACGTTCCCGAACCGGTTAGAACAAAAAAATACTGTTCCCGGAACGGTTAATTTCGTTCCTATCAGCTGTTTAATGCTATAGAACTATGTCACATCTTTCTCATCCAGCTTAAACCAAATGTTATAATATAACAACCATTATTAAATAATAATAATTATATTATTAATAATAATAATAATTAAATAGGCCTACAATTATTTCAAATGTGTAGTTTATTGTTAAAAGAGAAAATTTCCACACAAACGTAACAACATTATTAAGACACGTGGTTATGCCACTCGGGCAACAACAAATTCCAACTGTCGGGGGGAAAGGCCATCCAGTAGGCCTACTCATACCGTAGGCAAACAGAGGTGTTGGTGCCATTTAGCCAAATGTTCGCTAGTCCATCATTAACGTGGAGTCGACAAATATAGCTATGGATATTGTGTTTGGAATGAGCGTTTTAATTAACGATGGATCGTAATTTACCTCTTATTTAAGATGTGGAGTGGAGACTTTGTAATCCACCGCTCTCTCTCCATTCAGTCAGCGAATGTCTGATGTGATGTCACACAGGAAGTGAACCTCAGCCATCATGGTAACGTAATAATTTAACTTTTTTTTTTTAGTTAATTAGGCAACGAAAACTTTGAGGAACGAAATAAAACCGGTATTAACCGGTTACCATTATTTTTAAATAAGTGTTCCTGTTTCAGAACATAAAAAATAATAACGTTTCCGGTTTCGTTTCTGTTCCCTGTAAAATACAAAAAGTTCCCGGTTTTCGTTTTCGTTCCTTGAACCGGTCCAAAGCCCTGGTTTTAAGGCATAGAGATCCGGGGCTATTCCCAAGACATTAGGGGCTATAGCCTCGAATGCCTGGTGTAACGACGCCACTGGTTACCAGAAATTTTTCATGTGACTGCCACCTTTCTACCACCATTCTTCATTCCACTCTCTCCGATTCAAACCAGAAGTGATTTAAAGGGCCAGGGAGAGAAAAGGTGACAGTGGAAGTGAGTGAGTGAACCATTTGGTCCCAACCTTTTCCCTGCTTCTTGGGAAAACAAGTAAAATAGAAGAATGTTCAGCGTCTGGACAGGCTTTTGAATTATATAGATAGTTAACTCAATACATTAACTATTTTAATAGTAGGCTTACTACATGTGTTCCAATAATCTTAATTTCCACATTTATCACCTTTATATAGCTAAAAGCTTGTCCTGAGGGTGCTGCAGTTGAATTTGTTTACAGCTAAAAGCTTGTCCTGAGCATATTTCAGTTGAATTTGTTTACTGCAAAAATGTTGACCTGAGCACACTGCAGTTGAATTTGTTTACAGCTAAAAGCTTGACCTGAGCGTATTTCAGTTGAATTTGTTTACAGCTAAATAGCGTAAAGCTACGTGTTTATATCGCCATCATGTCTTTTGTACAAGCTATTGACATATAACATATAAAAAAACAGAAAACAGTGATTAAGACATTTGTCGAGAAGAAGGATGTTCTGACTGTTCTCTGCAGAATTCACACAATTGGATTGACCTAACCAATCAGCAATGAAGTAGCTACTTCATTGCTGATTGGTTATATCTATCCAATTGTGTGCAGAGGCATTTTTTCCCCTGTATCTGTTGAAACACGACCCCATAATCACATCCCAACGCTTCGGTTCCAGACTCAAAGTCTGAATTGTGTGTGTATGCGTGTGGGTACGTGTGTGTGTGTGCGTGCTTGCGTGTGTGTTTGTGTGTAGGTCTGTGTGTGTGTGTGTTGGTACGTGTGTGTGTGTGTGTGTGTGTGTGTGTGTTGGTACGTGTGTGTGTGTGTGTGTGTGTGTACGAGTCTATGAGTAGGAGTTAGGTGTGTATGTGTGTTTGTGTGTGTGTGTGTGTTTGTGTGTGTGTGTGTGTGCATGTGTGTGTTTTCCTTTGCTCCTTCATATCACTTGCCATGCTGAGTTGCATGTGACTGACACGTCTACAGATGATTACTCACTTTAGACCTGATGGAACTGGTCCACTGCGGAAGCTGGGAAAATCCCTCATGGACCGATCACTCCTCATGGACACACAGCTGGGCACTGGATATGGAGGTCTGTGTGTCTGTGGGCTGGTTACATAAAGAGATACAAGAAACTGAATAACAACTCATTCCTCTGTGGATGATTGCATTTGTTCACACTTACAGTAATATTACAACAATACATGCTCCATTTAAGAATTAATCTCTCTCTCTCTCTCTGGCTCACACACACACACGCACACACGCACA